>NW_005842298.1:725604-738525 GCF_000455745.1 Alligator sinensis | reverse complement strand
GCCCCCACTGCCAGATTGCTGCAGTGGGTAGAGGGTGCAGGGAACTGTCTGGGCTGTTTCAGCAGTCCAGCTGGCACAAGGGGTAGTGTCGCCAGGTACCAACTGGCTGGGCCTCAGAAGCACCTGAGCGAGTAGCCCTGAGCTGCTTGACAGGGCAGCTTTTTATACTGCTGGGGCCAGCACAGGTTCTGGCCCTGGGTTCTAGCTTCCCCTGGCTGCAGATCTAGGAGGAGCCAGGCAGGGTTATTTTGCCTCAAGTGGCACAATTTGCCCCACACTGAAGTACGTGTCTGGGCACGTGCGCTGAGGCAAAAAGCCCTGGCTCAAATTTGCACCACTTCTATTTGAGCTGCTGCAAGCACACATGTCTGCATGTGTGGACGTGCCCTTAGGATTTAAAGTTTATTTAGAATCTTAGAAGTGTTACGTCTGTCCATACCCTTAGGGTTTCACATTCATTAGGCACTGAACAAACAGATTAATCTATTTGGTTTTATGTTTGTCCATAAATTACACAGCAACACATCTCTTTTAAGAAGGACCGTAGACATTTCAGATTACGAATAATTATTCATTACGATGAACTTGAATGCTTAAATGTATCATGTCTTGGTTCTTAGTCTCTCCTTGTGGCAATGTGGAAATATCTCTTACAAGTGTACTTTCTGTAGTCTCAAATTAAGGAAGAAAACAGAGCTTTTTTCATGAGAAACTGCTTTTTAAAAGAACACATTGTTTCAGTACCATGTTTTGATTAACTGTCCTGTCTATTTAATCAGGATAATATTCATCTAAAGAAAAAAGGGCGCACGTTGTTCCATAAACTAAAAAGAACTGTATTAAAAATTTCTAAAACAAACAACAGATATGTACCCTGCTTACAAACTCATTGCTGCCTATCATTTTCCACCAAAACATTGCAACCTTTAATTCACCTGATTCTCTTTTCAGATATCTTGAATGAACTCTTTCAGAGAGAGAACCGTGTACTACATTATTGGACCATGCGGAAAAGGCGACTTGACCAGTGTCAGCAGTATGTGGTCTTTGAAAGAAGTGCCAAACAGGTTAGGATTTTCTCTAAGACTACGCTAGAATATTATTTTTTACTCATATTTCTTAAAGGCCATTTGGACATAAAGACTGGCCGTCGAAGGAACAAATAACTTAACACATGTGTAGTTACCAGGCCCTTAACAGTCAAGGTATAAGGTATAGCAAGGTACATCACTGCTTAGCCCTCATTCTTCTTTCAGTATAGTAGCATTACACTTATACATTTAGTTATAGTTTGACTTACTACATTCCCGTCTCACCTGCCATACTTGTACTGCATTGCCAATAGATTTTTTTTTTTTTTTTACTAGTATGTATTGTTGAAAAAATTAAACACATTAACTTGTGCCAATATAAATGGATCAAGGGAGTTATCTAACAGGCCAGCTGATCGTTTTCCCTGGGTATTAGAGTAAGTTTATCAAAATAGAAGATTAATTTTGAATTCTTCTGTAACAGTA
This sequence comes from Alligator sinensis, assembly GCF_000455745.1. NCBI lineage: Eukaryota > Metazoa > Chordata > Crocodylia > Alligatoridae > Alligator > Alligator sinensis. The sequence continues at coordinate 737,008 of NW_005842298.1, read as the reverse complement.
AGCAAAGGGTCAGAAGAATCTTGGTGGTTTTGTGTATGTTTGGTTTCACTGTTTGTCCTGCATTCCACTTCCTGTATTCGTGTGGATTTATGAGTGCCACGTTGGAAAAAAAACATTTAATTTAAAAAACGTTTTAAAAAAGACTACTAAACCACAGGGGGACTTCAAGGCAGAAATATTAATTGAAACTGTTAACTTTTTTTTAAAGTAACTAGAGGTCGCACTGAGGGTGTCAGCCATGCCACTTGGTAAAACAGGAACAGGTAGTTTTTGTTTATATAGAGCTCAGAAAACTACCTAAAAATGTCCCACAAGTAATCTTATCTTCCTGTGAATACAACTCTATGTAAGCAAAAAGGCTTCAGACAGGATGGCTATTGTCTGTCCTTTAGTGCGGACAAGAAGCACCACCTTGCTGACTAATGTAGAACAATGACAGTTACGACAAATATTTAAGTAGATGAAAATGAAATGGGTATATGAAAATACTCAGTTTTCTAATCCCTGGACTGCTACACTTTTTTCCTCAGAATTATCTAGGCAGACTGGTTTTCCTCTGCAATGCTCGATGTACCAACATGTTTTTGTACAGCTGAATTCAAAGGGAAACAGTGACAGCAGTAATTTGAGTCACGTTAGAGTGAATCGTGACCCATGATGTTCAACGTGAATCCCTCTTTAAAAAAACTCTTTTATCGGAGAAACAACGTACAAATTCAGCCTTGCTTGCTTTTATATAGTGATCATTATGACAGAGACTGGCATATCAGAGAGCCTGTCAGCACTTCCTTTGTGAACCATGTTTTTCCAAGCAGCTGACAATTTGGTTACTTCAAATCAAATTGACAATGCACACTGACAACCTGATTAGGAAAATATTTTTAAATTAATTTTGATTTGATTTGGGCAGGAATAAGGTACAGCAGGGTTTTGTGGACCTGTTTCTGCACTCCTATAGAACAAAGGGATTAATTGTTCCTGTAAATGTATAGATAAACTGGCAGGTATTTAAAATCTAAAAACTTATTTCATTAAAGAGCCAATAACATAACATCCAGTTTTCCCCGAGGTTTTTCATGTGTACTTCTGCATCTCCATAATAAAGTCTTCAGTGATTATGTTTGGCTGTTTAGGCCAGAAGGGTAGAAAGTAAAATACCTGAATTATAAAAAAGTGACCTAGGTCTTGTCTAGAAATAGGGGGGGAAGCTAAACTTAAGAAACACTGCAGCCAGAAGCAACATGACTTTCGATTATAGCCTGGTTATATAGTTGTAAAGGGAAGGCAGAGTGAAAGGCAGTGCCCTAATTTACCAGCCTGTAGTTGGGGAATGAGGAAGAGCTGAGGAAGATGAAAAAGTTCAGGTTTGGCTTTGGTGGCTTCAAATTGTTGGCTGGACTTCTAAAGCAGAAAAACACCTCTCATGAGAAAATCACTGCATTCTTTAAAGTGCTAGCTTCTGGGGAAAAGCTCTTTATCCATGTCATGATCACAGTAAGAAATAACATGGGGAGCTGTGAAAGGAAAGGTATGCTGGTAATGAGCATAGAGCTGTGTGGATATGTGCTTTCCATCAAGTTGAATGAAGAAAGCAAGGTGGTACAATCCAGTTTGTCTACTGTTTGGTGCATAAGGTCATGGTATAAGGTTGTGGGAAGAAGAAGCATAGTAGAAAGAAGAAGAGAGTATCCAGATTAAGGTGTGCAACCTCACCCCCCATCACTATTTTAAATATTGTCTCTGCAAAAGAGAGTGGCTGCTTTGCATGCCTTTTTTGTGCTGCAGTAGTAATTAATGGCCAGCAGAGTGAGGTAAAAGTATAGTAGAAGCCGTAAGATTAGTTTTCTTAACTTGAAGTCCCAAGCTTTGGGAGGAGTAGAAACTTTTTTCTGGTCTTATATCTTGAGTCTCTAGGTTAACAGTCACCGCAGTATAGATTGGATTTTTTATTTTTAAATAAAGTGTATGGTAAAAGTTAACACCTTTCTAGACACAACCACAAATAATGATTGATAGAAGCAAGTGGGAAAGCTGTTTAGGGGGACTGCAAATTTTTTGTTGTGGGAATTTTCCTAACCATTATTCTCTAAATGATACGGAGATAACCAGATATTATGAAATGGGCAAGAAAATTATAGGTAGAAAATTTTAAATTAATACATTTAATGTGCCCGAGAGCTTTCCATTTCTGCCTTATTTAAAGTTTTGTAAAGCTAAAGCCTGATGTACCTTAACTTTGATGAACATATTCCAGCTCCCTCACAAAGTAAAATATAAATTGGTAGTTAGTCCACCACTAAACAAACTGTTTTACTTGAAATATTAGCTCTTTTTTCCTTAAATTAGTAAGGTAGTTTTGCTCCATAAACTTTATGGCCCAGTAGTAGAAAACTGTGAAGTGTTTCCAATGAAATATAGGATGGGTAAAAGTGAAATACAGACCTATCTAGTACTTTTTATGTGACCATTCAATGTTTGAATAACAGTGATTTAGACAGGCTTTTGTTGGCAAAAGTATGTCACTCTCTTCTGCCCTCCACTGACTCTTGCTATATTTAGGCTCTGGAATGGATCCACGACAATGGAGAGTTCTATTTATCCACACATACCTCCACTGGTTCCAGTATCCAACACACTCAAGAGTTGTTGAAGGAACATGAAGAATTTCAGATCACTGCAAAGGTACACAAACAGCAATAGTAGGAGCCTGACAAGCTTTCCCATTACACATTGGTTTTCTTGGGTATGTGACCATTTAGGGTGAAATTTGGGAGGATGGAGAGCATAATAAACATAAAAACATGGTAATAAAAGAAAAAAGCCTCATACAATCCCAGTTCTGTAAGAGTGGCAAACGTTCCAGGTGGAGTAGCTGTAAACTTACTGTGACAAGGTTGTCATGAGTTAGCATTCAGAAAGGCAAAGATCACTTCCTTTCAGCTTTGGTGTTACTTGGGTCTAGGCTTGATTACGGATAATCTGTTTTAATTTTTAGTCTATATTAAGATATTATACTAATGTTTATGTTCCAGTTGTGCTTCAAAATAGTAGATACTGTACAAATAAGATAACCCGTAATTAAAGCTTTAAGTCTTTCAGGTCTAAGAAATGCAGGTTATTGAAATATTGTCAGTACTTCTAGGCAATAGCAATTCTGTCTTGATTCTGTTTGGTGGTGCCAAAGATCTTGCACCATAGCTACAAATCTCATGCTAACCACAGTTAATTCCTGAATTAAACTCTGGAACCAATAAGCTGCAGCAGAGACTTGATTCCCTCACAACCTATTGCTCCCCTATTAAATATTTGCACATGGTCTCCACCTCCCAGCTCTCTGTCGTTTGTGAAAGGGCCATGGGCTTTCAAACAGGTGACAAGGTAGGCAGCCTGAAGGAAGACATAGGCCAATCTCAGCTGGAAAGGGACATTGGGGCCTGGAGGAAGGGAAGAGAGATTGGTTAAAAGCCACTCATCAATTCTCTCCCCACCCAAGGCCTAGTCTAGCTAAATCTTTGGTTTATGGTCAACTCCTGTTATATAGCTTCTTCCATGTAGCAAGCACCATCTTTGTTATATCCAGTGACAGTCAGTGTTTACCTTAGTGGGAGGTGGTGTCCTTCCTTTGTGTTTGTAGCAGATTTTCAGAAGCATACATTATTCTCTGTTTAGCCTTAGGTATACGATTTTATGATTATCAGAAGTGTTCAGCTAATAAAAATGAGTGTTCTTCAAAAAGAAACCAATCTTACATAAGTCAAATAGAGAGTTCTGAACTTATTGATAGCCACTGACAGGTCAGTCCTGGTACAACCTTGAGTTTGTGAATGAATTGTTAAACTGGCTAAGAATGTTTTAGTTGCGCTTCCAGATTTTCTTTTTGTTGTGGTCTACTCAATTTTTTGACTGAAAGTGGTGATGGGGGAGACTGCTTGAAGCCTGATTCGATTCTTTAAAATCCTCAGAGAGCTTGTGCTTTTGGAGTAATAGTATTCTCACATATGGATGACTCCTGCTCAGCCTCCAAACTGTTCAGAAATACTTGAGAGAGATTTGGAGACGGCAACAATTGCTCCTTGCTTATGAGTGAAGTCCTTTATATAAAAAGTGTATATACTTACATTGCTGTCAAAGAAAAGTTTAGGGAAGCAAAGAAAGCTTAGGAACTCTTTTTGTGAGTGTTATTTGTGCTCACCCATTTGCTTTTCCCTCCCCTTTGCTCCCTGACATTTTTAAGTAAAAACTAAATCTAACCCTACTGCTTTTCCATTAAGTGTATCAGCAAGTATCAGATCTTTTTGGTAGCCAAAAAGGTGCTCCTACACTTGCTCTGAGGAAAAAGCAGAAAAATAACTTTTTACCTATGCTTCTGCACACTGGAGCTGCTTACCTTGCAGAAGAGCTTCTCCATTAGGTAGTACAATGAAGAGGAAATAACTGTGTTCCTTCAAGTAGTTGCTTGGATGGTCATGGACCTGTGCCTTCCGTGGTGAGTCCTTTCATGTCTGCTTGATGGGATTTACAGCATTTTCGTTGAAAACTACCTGCATTATACAGCGTATCCCTCTTAATTTGGGAGATCTGGCTTTGACATTTTTCCGGTAGCCTTGTAGCTGCTGTCACATTTCAGGGCAACACTGCAGTGGATTTTGGGGAAGCAGCACCTTATGTCTTTCAGCATGGTAGAGAGATTTCAGTTGAGTGTAATGCCTTCATCGAACAAATCTATGTTAACATTGTTGGTGTCTGTGGATATGAAGGCAAAGCTATTATTGTCTTAATTACTCTTTGGAAGAGTTTGCAGCAAGCATTATTTTAAAGTAAGACCTTTTATGTTTCATTATGTAGCTTTGAGACCAACCTTACCTTAATTGATCTGTAATACTTTAAAAGCCATGAGAGGCTTTATTTGCAGTTCATCCCTTACCAACAAGCTGCTGTAATATGCAACATAGCTTTTTAACAACTTTCACTTACAAATTCCTCTTAAAAGGGACCTGATGAGAATATTTTTTGTCACCTAGAAGCAGTGAGAGTTCATGGTTAGAGAATTTCCTAATTCTGCAAATTGTTATTTGAGTATCTCCTTTTTGTGACTGTTTCTGAAAAGAGTGATTTTTGGAGACTAATAATACACAGATTTTTTAATTTGGAAACTTGTTTTAAATATCTGACTTTGCAGGGCACACTACACTCCACATTCAGTGTTTTGCTGAGAATTCTGTCTGTCTGCAAGTTGAGTTTTTCTAAAGCTGTTGCTGTTTAAGTAGTAAAGAGGCAGGGGGCTCTCTCTGCCCTTCTGTTCTTGAAAGAGAAAAAGGATCTGCTTGTAAATTTTTTTTTTTAAAAGGCTAGCCAATTGCTTCCATCATTTCTATACCTATCATTACTGATAGATTATGCTAAACAAGCCCTCTTGTTACAGGTATTTGGCAGTAATTTCTCAGTGTTTTCCTGTTTTTTCACAGCAAACCAAAGAGAGAGTAAAGTTGTTGATACAGCTGGCTGATGGCTTTTGTGAAAAGGGGCATGCCCATGCAGCAGAGATTAAAAAATGTGTCACTGCAGTGGATAAGAGATACAGAGACTTCTCTCTGCGCATGGAGAAATATAGGACATGTTTAGAGAAAGCTCTGGGGATTTCTTCAGATTCCAATAAATCGGTAGGTGAGATTTCAGCATACACTAGTGGAAGAACAAGCAGTACCTTGCAGCTAATTGCATGGGCCATTGCTTTTTCTGTTTTCCTTCCTGCATCATTTCTCCTTTTCTTCTTTAACACAGAGCAAAAGCCTGCAGCTGGATATAATCCCAGCCAGTGTTCCTGGATCAGAGGTGAAATTACGAGATGCTGCTCATGAGCTTAATGAAGAAAAACGAAAATCTGCCCGCAGGAAAGAGTAATGCAGTCTTTACAGATGCAGATGAATAAATAGATTGTGATAGGGAAGTAACTGTTATAGCATGGCTTAAAGTGGTATATTTCCCAGAATAGAGTTTCTATAGACGTGCACAGATTGTTGCCTTCTTCCTGTTTTGGTTTTTGAACACCAGGGTTTGGGGAACATAAAGCCAACACTTCAGGTTCAAAAAATAAATGTTGAAGTGGAAAAACAAATGTGTGAGGGTAGGGGAGAAATTATAGGAAAAAGCACTTTCAAGAAGGACTAACACTTAGTAATCAATACATCTTATTAAAAAGTGGATTATATTTTATTCATGGCTAGCAACGGTGGTTGAACTTAATTTCTTACCTGTTGAGTTGTAACCACACGCTTCTGCAAGGAACTTTTTCTTCTCGGTATAGTTATTGTCAAAATCTAGCCCTGGCAAGGCTCATTGCTGGCATTTAATAGAAGGCTACAGTCTTTCCCTGCTTTCCCTCATCCCCAAAATATTTCCTGATCTCTTTTAAGCTCTCATGTAATGAACTTTTCCCAGCATTAAAAGAAAAACAAGGGGGGAGCATTTTCTTGTTTATGTAATAGCACTGTAGTTGTCATGAAACAAGCTTGGATCTAATTGTTCGTTTTGTTATCTATCTTAAGGTTCATTATGGCTGAGCTAATTCAAACAGAAAAAGCTTATGTAAGAGATCTTCGGGAATGCATGGATGTAAGTCTATATTTTATTGGTCCAGGATTCTTTATGAATAACTTTCTAATTAAGAATGTCTGTAACAACCCAAGTACTGTCCCTTTGACAGGATCAAATCCTACACTAATTTGTGACCTGCTATTTTGTCAAAAGCAGTTGAACTGTAACAGGAGTTAGCAACTTCAGGATTTAGCCCATAATTTCAGTACGGAAATCTGTTTGGCCAATACAGTACTATCTTAATGTACTAAGAACTGACTGTCCACTTGTGTTGGGTTTTGTATTTGTTTGTGCTTTTGTTACCAGCACAGATGAGCCAGTGTTAATTCTTTCATTGTATTTATCACATGTTCTGCAACAGGCTGACTTTCTTTGAATAGAAATTCAGAGAGGTTCCATGGAAATTGCCCAGTAATGGTTACATTTGAGCAAGCAATGCTGAGCACTTGCTATTACACAAAATGTAAACTTCTGGATTCCCAGCCTGACCTTGGTATACTACCCTGAAGCATTGTCTGCTGCCAGGAAGATTGCACACTGTAAAAGATTACTTCTCAGCCAATAGGTCTGAATATCGGTTTCAAAACTCAGATGCAGAAAATAAGAGCATTTGAGTGTTTGTTTAAAAAAAGATCAGACTAGTGCTCTTTGGAAACTTTGTATCTTTTTAACGTACCTTTTTCCTTCTGGCCAGACATATCTGTGGGAAATGACAAGTGGTGTTGAAGAGATCCCGCCTGGGATTGTAAACAAAGAACACATTATCTTCGGAAACATGCAGGAGATCTATGAGTTCCATAATAAGTGAGTGACTTATCTTCCATTCCCATACTACTAGTAATGCCAAATGATAACTTGAGGGATTTCCTAATCAAAACATTGTGTTTATAAGAATGAAATAATGTGGCCATTTTGCCACAAAAATATCTGAAAACTCCCCCCCCCCCCAAGAAATTTACCTGCTTCACTAAATGTCTCTCTCCTTTTTGAAACCACCTCATCTAGTTCAGAAATCTATCTTGCATCTTTTAAGAAGCAAATAAAGCTTGAGACAAATTTTAAATTGGCCATTTCCCTGAGAGGGAAAGAGAGGGGAGGAGACGACACAGGTGGTTAATTGTCTTTGTAAAGGCTGTGGTTTGGCAGAATCCTTCCTGTTAGTTTGTCTGTAGGCCTCATTTTTGGCCTTATTGTAGAGGTCACTGAGAAAGATGGTTCCTTTTCTTTCTTGGTGTCTTGGACCTTTCTTGGTGTCTTGGGAGATGGCTACCAAGGGGTGTGATTAGTAATGTGTAGTTTTATGAGGTTGTTAATAATCTTCTGGACTCATCCTATGAATTACTGGAAGAAAGGTTATTGGTAACAAATGAGAATGATGGCAAGGGATGCCATTGGTGAGGAATTTGCATGCTGATTTTGCTGTTTGCCCAACTTGCTACCCTTTAGTGAGATGATAAATAGTGTGGGTATATTTTAACAAGTAATTTTTTTTTATTAGTTGGTGTTCAGGAAAAAAAACAACCCTTTCACTTTCAGACCTCCTTCTACTTATTTTATTATTCTTAGGATTTTATAAAAGTTAAACCATTTCTAAGCTTTAGATGAAAGGACTGAGTTAACCTGTTTCTGAAAAAAATGTCAGCAATTATTGAGTCTTATTCAGTGAACAAATAATTTGTCAGTCAGAACATCTGGTAGAATAGGATTTATAAGGTCTGTGTGAAGCTTTGGGTTCTCGTTCAATTCGGTGGAGATTCAGCGGCCAACTCTCCGAATCAAATTGGGAGACCAATAAAAAGTCTGAATCAATTCGAAGCTCTCCAAATCGATTTGGAAGAGATTCAGAGATTCAGGCAGTCCCTGCTCACTGCCACAGGGAGCTGGACCCGGATTCCATACCAGTAAGGGGGGGGGAAGGGGGGGCAGCTGGAGGAGGAGGGAGGGGACCATAGGGGGGACCCTTACCAGGCCCCATCCCCTGCCTGCTCCCCCAGCCTCCCTGAGCACCCCATGACCCCCGCCCACTCTCCCAGCCCTGTCAAGGGCTGTCCTGCCTGGCCCCAACATCCTGGCTCTTCAAAAAAACAAAAAACAAAAAAAAAACAGGATGCTGGGGCCAGGCAGGGCAGCCATTGACAGGGCTGGGATAGTGGACAGGGGGTGGGGCCTGTTAGGTTCAGCTGATTCGGCGACAGACAAATCTTCAAATCAGATTCGGCTGAATTGATTCAGGACAGTGATTCAAATTACCAAATCAAATCACAGTCTCCTGAATCAGCCGACTCTGAATCCGAATCCCAAAGCAAATACTAGCCGCTTCACACAGGCCTAGTATTTATCAGCTGCATAAAAAATTAGAGTTTTAAGAGATGGGAGATTTTAGGGTTTTAGTATCTCAGATTCTCATTCCTTTAATGTCCAAATAAATTATCTGACCCTGTCATTCAAATAAATTTTTGTATGTGTTAGGTGCCCTAATATTATTCCATGGGCTTTTTTATCTTTTAATCTTTTCTTTTCTTCTACGTATAGTATATTCCTAAAGGAGCTGGAGAAATATGAACAGTTACCGGAAGATGTTGGGCACTGCTTTGTCACTTGGGTAATGAAATTGTGTTTGTGGCTAAAAGTAACAAGTAAAATCAAGATGGAAAGGATAGTGGAGTCTTTTATCTCCTGTAACCAGTTTATTCAGGGCTGAATTTGTATAAATTCACACTTTCTTTCATCGTGGAATAAATAAACTATAGATTATACTGCAAACTCTTGACCTTCAAATACTAGTGGGTGGATCTAGGATTGTGGAAAGGGGGCGGTGGAGATGGTGTTCTACATCATCACACGTAACGCAACACTTTTCTCTACTTAAAATAAAACCTAGAAGCTTTACTAATATGCTAGGGGACTAGCATTATTCTGTTTAGGATTAAACATTATTCCGTTCAGGATTAAAGCAAAAATAAATATAACCTTATTGGAATGTGCATTAATTTGCTATATCATATGTTATGTATAAAAACACAATTAACTAGGCAGAAATATTCAAAATATGTTGTTTCATTAGTCCTGTAATTATTAGTGTACATTTATTAAGTGTATATCACTTTCAGATTCATAAACAAAATCAAGCCTTTTTGAGCACCTTGACAGTGCATTCAGTGCTTCACTGAAAGTTAATTCTATGCCTGAGTTAGAGCTAAAAACAGTTTGCAGAGCTGCTACATTATCAGAGCAGCTGACAGCAGAATTGCAGAAGAAAGGCTAGTTTAATTAGTGGAACCATTAAAGACCATTAAAAAGCAGACAGGGTTGTTAACACTTGTGGAATGAAGAATTTAAAAGGAATCAGGGTGATTTATAAACAGCCATGAATTCAAGTGACTTCCTTCCTGCTGCCTGAACGTAAGCGCTGCCACTGCCAGGCATCTGGTTTTAAACTCTAGATGGAACAGGAATGAGAGGGGGTGCAACTGCACTGCTATGTTTCCACCCGCCCTGCATCCACCCCTGTTAAGCTCCCAAAGAAGCTCACATGAATCATGTACCTGTGTCTCGGGGTAGAATGCAGATCACTGCATTTATTTTCTGCCTTAGAAATCAGTGTCTTGCTTTTCAGTGTTTGGATCATAACTTTATCTGTTGCATGTTCTCTTGCTGCTGATTTGAATAGGAAAATCTGCAGTAGCTTGGGCAGAGGAAATGCTTTTTAATAAACTATTTGAATTTGTGTTTTGTTTATGCAGGCAGACAAGTTCCAAATGTATGTTACATATTGTAAAAATAAGCCAGATTCCACTCAGCTGATACTGGAACACGCAGGAGCATATTTTGATGTGAGTACCAGACTACTTGTACCCAAAAGAAAAATTTGGATGGGCTGTTTTAATTGTGCACCTCTAATTACTTTGTTCAGTCCCTAACATGAAAATTGGGCAGGAACATCAAATGAGTTTTCAGTAATTGACAGTGATTTAGAACAACCTCAGTTAAATTGAATGTGTTTTAGAATGTTTCCTGTGTTTAATTTATAGTGTTAGATTGCTATAATGTTCTCCTAAACCCATTAACATTTAGTATTAGAAAGACACTAACACACCAAAGGAATTAGAAACCTAGTAACATTTGGGTATCAAGTGAAAATGCAACCAGATTTTATCACTTAAAACTGAGACATACATCCACAGTTTCCAGAGGCAGATGCTGCATATTTTTGCAGTAGTATATTTTGGTTAAGTTTCGTTGAATTGAATGAAAACTAAAATAATTTACAGGGCTGGAAAGAAGTAGCTGCTCTGTCTAGAAGCATGAAAATTCTAAATTAAAACTTGTCGGGACCGAAGGTCGGTCTGAGGCTATGGCCAGTAGCCCGGACCGTCAGGTGGGGTTTTTCCACGACGGAGTAGAGTTAGGCACAGAAGCGTATTGGTTTTATAAAGAAAGCTTTACTTACACTGCCGATGGTCACAGTGCAGGAAGGAAACTTGCTTGAGTTGCAGTTGCACACAAACAAACACAAATGAGATCTCTTCCGAACCGCACCAAACTGAGATGAGTCGTCGATATACATATTTGACGTATCCCCCGTGTGAAGTGCTCCGCGAGCGCTTCACACGGGGGATACGTCAAATTCACACTATGACGGGGAGTGGCTAAGAGCTGATCAGGCCTCTCTGTCCTCCTCCAAGACACACACGGAGTTTGCTAGGCTCCACTGCGCGCTCAGAGTTCCCCACGAGATGGTTGTGGAGTCCTCCAACTTGGGCGGAAACTGCTCTAACCTTTTGTACGGCTAGCGAGCCAATTGCTAGCC
>NW_005842298.1:721513-722601 GCF_000455745.1 Alligator sinensis | reverse complement strand
CACCGTGCAAAGAAAGCTCCATGTGGCGGGAAAATTCCAATGTGCCGAGGCACTAAAAATCATTGGGTTATGACAAAACTAACTTGCTTTTCCAGGTACATGTACTATTGAAACCCGCTAATCTGACTACAGAGAACATTTTCATGTAACAGTTACTGGGCTTCCTCTGATGTCTGGTCCCAGACAAGGGCTGGTATGCACAGGTGTTTTAGAACTTTGAGGAACTGCATTTTACTGAAGAGCCTCATCATGAGCTACACTAGAAAACTAAATGCACTTGTTGGAAGTGTTTTAAATTAAGGATCATGTTTGCTTAAGAACCAGTTACAGTGCTTCCCCCAAATAGATATGCTAAGGCACTGCTAATTGTACATTAGCAAAATAGCTATGAGGAACAATTGTGAAAAAAGGGATTAAAATAATCTCATTAAAAAAAAAAAAAAAAAAAAAGATCTGTCTGGATGTAATGACAAATGGTTTTCCATAATATAAGTAACATTATTGTCTTTTAAAGATAAAATCTGTTGGGACTTAAATATACTGCATTTTAATACTCAATGTAAGCCTGTATAGAAGGAAAAAATACTAAAAAACTAACACAGACATGAGAAGGTGTGGGTACACAGACAAATGATTAAATGCACTGCCTACACTGCAACATGTATATGTAGGTATTTACACATTGTAATGACTTGCATATAATGGGGATAGTTCTTGCACCTTAGAAGCCTCAAAGTAAATATTCTTAGAATCAGCATGTTGCCTTCTATGTTTTGCAGAAACATGGGGTTTCAATTTAAAGGTGAAAATATACTTAATGCCATATTTAGTGCAGAGCCTATGCTTAGTCTGTGTCTGTGTTATGGTCATGATTTTACATCTCATGTGTGCAGTGGAGAATTTGCTACTTAAAATAAGTAGAAGTATACCATGGGTGTAAATGATAATTTAACTGTTTCAAACTGACAAAAGCCACATTATTACTGTTTGAAGCTCTTAATTAGCCTGTCTTTATATTGTATCCTCTGGTCTAATGGAGGAAATTGCTTTTCATGTAAATACTTAAAATCTCCCACACTGTTGTTGAG
>NW_005842298.1:706368-721482 GCF_000455745.1 Alligator sinensis | reverse complement strand
TCCCTTCCATTAGTTAGTAAATGATACTTTGTGCTCTGTGTGATGACATAGCAGCGGCACTAAGAATTTTTTTTCCCCTAAGTGGCAGTGTGGGTGGTTACTTGTACCATATCAACACACCCAGAAGCATTTCACTTACTCCCCCAAACTGACTCGGGAACTAGATACCACAGTTAATCTTTTCAGCTGAAGTTTTCTCTCTTGCTTTGGCTATTCAAATGTAGATCTTTTATTAAAAAAAAAAAAACAACCAAAAAACTTGGCAGATGGCCAGGGAGGTAAAAGAATGTTGGTCTTGGAGATAAGTGGAGAGATCCAAACAACATTTGCCGTGGCATGAAAATTTTGCCACTTCCTCTTTTTCTTGCTTCTTATTTGAAGCTGAAGGGATAAAGCCTAACACTTGTAGCTAAAGGCATCTTTACATGTGCTTCGGGTGTGAGGGGTTTCCATTAGAGTGGTTCTCTGGATACCGACAGCATCTCATTCAGTGAGTATTCAGTGTCCTGTATTCAGTGTCCTGCACTTCAAACTGGTGGGGGGGGTGCTTTAACTAAAGCTTGTTCGACAAGCGTTAAAGCATTTGTCACTTGTTAAAGCACCCCCACTGCCTTTTTGAAGTGCAGGAACACTGAATTTGTATGATGCTGAGGCTGTTGGAATGCTAATTAGCACACTGCTGCAGACTTGAATAATTGAGTCTGCTCTGACACGGGCTATTTAGCACACGTCAGAGCGGGCATCAGTCATATGTATAGGTGCCCTAAATGACTATCAGTTTTCAGTCTACATGACGCTAATATTCTTGCATGTTTAACACAGGAGATACAACAGCGGCATGGATTGGCAAACTCTATCTCCTCTTACCTTATCAAACCTGTACAGAGAATAACAAAATATCAGCTTCTCTTAAAGGTATGTATTATTTTCAAGTTTTGAAGTGTGCAATGTTGCAGTTCCTTAGTAGGTTAAACTGCCAATGCAGTCAGTATTTGGCATTCAAAAATGTAGCTATTTATGTATGATAATGAAGCTTTTTAGTGAGCCTCAGGATTTTCTAGAATTTGTCGAAGAAACTAATGAAAAATGGAATTAACTGTTAAAAATGCTCAATTTCCAAGGCAAATGCTAAATCGGTTGACAGTGTACATGCCCTACATTTTCTTCTGCTTGATGAGAAAATATTTTCCTGAATTTCCCAAGTAAAAAAAGATTAACAGACTTTTATTCCGTATGTCTGTGTGTGCGCCAGGACCGTAGTAACTAGACCTGTGTGAAGCAGCTAGTATTCGCTTCAGACTCAGCCAATTTGGGGGACAGTGATTCGATTCAGTGAGTCAAATCACTGACCTGAATCGATTCAGCTGAATCTGATTCGGAGATTTGGCCTCCCCACCCACTCTCCCAGCCTCTTCAATGGCTGTCCTGCCCTGGCCCAGCATCCCAGCTCTACTGCATGGGGGGCTCTGCCACGAGCCCCCATCCCCCAACTACTCTCCCAGCCCCTGCCCCCCGACTCTTTAAGCAAACAAAAAAAAAGGCCTGCACTCACCGGCTCCTGCTAGGCAGAAGGGGTGATCCCCAGGGTCCCACGCTGCGTGGGGGACTCTGCCACAAGCCCCAAGAAGCTCCAATGACCGCTGCAGCAGCTGGTGACTGGGGCTTTTTTTTTTGTTTGTTTAAGAACTGGGAGCTGGGGCCTGGCAGGGCAGTCATAGATGGGGTGAGAGAGCGATTGGGGGGGGGGAGCAGGCAGCAGATGAGGCCTGGTGGGGGTCCCCCTTTGGTTTCCCCCCTACTCCAGCCCTGCCCACCCCCACCCCCTACTTACCAGCACAGAGTCTGATTCTAGCTCTCTGCTGGCAACTGCCTGAATCTCCAAAGCTCTCTGAATCTTTTCCAGATCGATTCAGACCTTTTTACTGGTCTCCCAATTTGATTCAGATTCAGAGATTCGGCTGCCCAATCGGACCAATCTCTTCTGAATCGAATTGGCACCCAAAGCTTTGCACAGCCCTAGTAGTAGTAGTAACTGCTGGAATTTTGAAAGCCATTAGTTATATTATTATTATTAAAATTTTATAGCAAGAATATCTGGAAAACCACTGGCCTGTGGATCATGTTTGTAATGCATATAATTTTCAGGTAAATATGTGCAAATGTGCAATAAGACACTTTTACAAGCCCCCACTCATAGTGGCATCCTGCAGCCAGCTACTTGTAATTGAAAAGTATGGAGCATTAAGGAGACTGAAGAGGGAAAAAGATTTAATTTATTTAGGGGAGCAGGGGAAAATGAAACTTTGTGATAGCCTTAAATATTGATGGCATGAGGAGGCACTGAAATGTAGATTATGCTTAAACTACATGTTTAATTACGAGTCCAAAGGCAAGTGCTGTATCCACTTGAGATTTGCTGGTGCTAAAGCAGGTCAAACTGTTCTCATGATATTTTACTTCTAAAGGGCAGAAAACTGAAAATAAGCTGCCGCTCTCTGTCCTCTTTACCTTGGTTGTTTTCAAAGTGTCAATTTTGACTGCATGTGAATGAGAATTAGAAAATCAGTCTCTTCCAATATTGGAAGACCCTAGTAATAGGATTAGATTATAGTCTTCATAATCCCAGACCCTTCTCTGTGCCTGAAATTGGAACGAGAGATAAATCTGTGGGGCAGGTTTGGTTTACATCCAGATCTCATGTACAAGAGTTGATTTATGTAAATAATTGTGCCTGAGGAACACTAGGAAATACAGGGGCAACTAATTCTAAGGACTATATCCACCTGAAGACCAAATTTGGGGGTTTTTTTGTTTCCTGTATTGTTTGGGGGTTTGTTGTGTGTGAATTTTTGTTTTGAGGTGGTTTTTTTCTCTCCACCACTCCCAGCTGGTTGATTGAAATGCTGACTTGTCCCTTCCTTGTTAGTGTTCTTTCATACTAGTGAAGCTTAAGACAAGGCCTTTTAATACACTTTTTCTATTGCTGCCTCGTGAAGGATCTAAACAATTTCTAAAGCAGTGGTTCTCAACCTTTGGTACCTTACATACCCCCTGCCAATCAACGCAGAAAAAAGCAAAATCAGAAGTCCCACCATGGCACTTCCAGTTTCGCTGCCACAAGCCAAGTCCCACTTTTTTGCTGCCACAAGCCGAGTCCCACTTTTTTCACCACGGCCCGGGGCAAAGCAGCCTGCATGGGGCCTCCTTCCCTATCCCCCAGCACACTGACGCTGGGGAGTGAAAGCCCCGACACACCAGATGTGGCCGGAGGGGTGGCGGCCAGAACTTCCGGCCCGAGCAGGTAAAAACCAAAGCGTGGCACCCACGTACCCCCTGCCCGTGTCTCACGTACCCCCAGGGGTATGTGTATCATGCATTGAGAAGAAAAGGATTAAAAATTTGATGACAATTAAAACAGTTAATTTCAGAGACCTGGGTCAAGTTATCTCCTTCAGGAGCCCATGCTCAAAGCTCTTGAAGCCTCTTTGTATATAGCACTTTTAACATTGACTTTTGAAGACCCTTTGCTTTAGTTGAGATGTTCTCAAACTTTTTGGACTCAAGTCACCCTTTGAAAATGCCAGGTCTTAACTTTAGCTTGTGGGTTGTTTTTTTAACAAGGGAAAAATAACAAAGCAATTCTTCAAGCAAGAACTCAGACCACAACAGATCAGAACATTTTTGACACTGAATTCATGTTTCAAATCTCTGAGTTGTTTTTTGAATCATGTGCTAATATTGCATGGGACCCTGAAAAGGATCTTGCAGCATCCTAACAGCCCCCTAGTTAAGAATCACTGCTTTAGTTTCTTCTGCTCATTATATCAACCTTTTAAAAATAAAGTAACAAATGTAGAAAAGGGGTGATTAGGAACATTAGCTGCTCCTTTTAAAATGAATAGAGAACTTTGAGCAACCTGCTGGACTAAATGTTGAAGATCTTTTTGTTGTGTGGGCATGTTTGCCACCTCCAGCTACCTAAAGGTGGATTTTCTTTCTATATTGTATAGTGTCATACCCATGTGCCAGTGAATTTCCTCCTTGGGATACACTAAGGGGGGCTCATACAGTGTCATGCTGAAGTTTAAGACTGCATGGGGCCAAAATGCTTGCTCTTAAATTCCAGAGTAGGATAATGAGTGACACAATTATTTAAGTGTATCTCTTTAATCTGTGTATCAGTGGCTACCTATACACTATCACATATCACTTTGCCTGGAAGATAGACGAAAGTGTCCTAAAATAGAATAGACCACTGTACTGAATTTACAAAATTAACCATCTAATTACTTTATCCAAGGGAAAACTTCTCTTTTTACTTGCAGTCTTAAAGACTGATTTTAATATCTGGACTAATTACTTAGAAATTCATGGGTGGGTAATAAATAACGTGGAATTTCCTGCTGCTTGTTCAGAGGCTAGTTCTGTGAGGTTCTGACTATACTACATTAGCAGTGTAACTTTTTGAGGCATTGAAGGCATGTGACATCTGTCAGGGATGGGCCATTGGAGAAGGCCTTGCTCCGAGGACTTTCATTTCTACAGTGACATAATGGAAAATCAAAGTTATGGTAATTCTGCCTTGTTGGGTTTTTCAGGAGCTACTCACCTGCTGTGAAGAAGGTAAAGGTGAGATTAAAGACGGCCTAGAAGTGATGCTTAGTGTGCCAAAACGAGCCAATGATGCTATGCATCTCAGCATGCTGGAAGGTAAGGTTGAAACTTTCCTTTTTCACTTGTGCAGTGTTTACTTGTATCCATTTTGTAACTAAGTATTCAAACTACCTGAGGTTCAAGAGATCTGAGGAAATGTGGCTATTCCCTTACAATTGCTTTGAGTTTTTAAGCAGAGTTGATGGGCTCTGATTTTAGGGTATATTTTTGGCTGGGAGAAGCTGACTATTTAAAGTATAAACAAACAGATCAAAAGTATAACAATCTGGTTGTTTTAAGAATTGTTAGTCTGTCCCAACATTTTTATCCCTGTCAGTTTACCTACCGATAAAAAAGTTTTCAGATAATATGTATGTGTCATTTTTACTTTAAGGAATAAAAGTGAACATACAGTCAGGTAAATAACCCCCACTATATTTCTTATCCAAAATCCATAACGTCTTTGTGTGAAGAAAGTTGAGAGTAGAGTATAAATCCACCAAAAGTTCTTTTGCTGATTTGTACATCAAGTAAATCTCCAGGAAGGGTCGTAGTTTTCACATCTGTATGCAGTCTGTTCCATAACACTAATCTTTTTTGAAAGCAATACATCTTTTGGCAGTGTAAGAACAACATAGGCCAATTAAGTTTGAGCCTTAGCCAGGAAAGCATGTACATGGGCAATATGGCAGGTGTTTGAAGCTGATTCTCACTGTTTTTATATACTTACAACCATGTTTCAACAAAAATTCTTACGTGGCTTGTATATGATTGCATGTTGTGTAAAAAGTTCCTTTGATGCTTTTAATGGAATTTTTACTGTTATGTTTTTCAGTTTAGCAGAGCAAATTGTCAGAGATAGGAGCCTGACCAAGTTAGGTGTAAATTGTAGACGAAGGATTGATTGCACATTTTTTGGCTTATTTGACTTTCTTCTGTATATGACTTGTGTGTACAAACAGCATGTCTACATAAGACATTTACTGTGGAGTAGACTAAATAGCTCCACAGTAAACGTCTTGGCATCTACATGTGCAGGGCTATTCTGCTGGAGTTAACTAATAAACTCCACAGCAGGGTAGTACTTGTAATACAAGTACTATCCTGCTGCGAAGTTTTTCACTCCAGAGCAGTGCACATATGGATGCTGGCTGGGGTATGAGGATGCTTTGCTGCGGGAGCTACCTGCTGGTTAGCCCTACACTGAAGCACCCTCATGCCCTGGCCAGTCCCACTGCAGCATATTGGGCCAGGTCAGAGCACCACCGGGCTAGCAGGCTGACCCCCCAGCCCCTGTCAGCCGGGGCTGCTCGGACCCAGCTCAACATGCTGCAGTTCCTGGCACACATGTAAACGTGGTGCCTTTGGAGCAATAGATTCTGGCACGATAAGTGCCAGAGTTTATTGTGTCACATTAATATGTTCGTGTAGACACGCCCAGGGTGACGGATTAAGATAAGTCTTAATGGGTCTTATAAGGTCTTAATGGGTCCTAATGGGACTTATAAAATAGTCTGAATGGCTTAGGAGCATACCTTGCCTTGACTGCCAGTCAGAGTTGTGATCTGAAGTTATTTAAGCACTTCAGGGACCTGCACACGCGTATACAACCCTGAAAGGAGTTGGTCTGCAGGATTAGTCCTAGAGCCTTTATTAAACATGAAATATCTGCACAATTGCTGCTAAGAGTTTTTCATAGCCACTCACCATTAAGAGTGACTCTATGGAATATTTTACTCTTATACCTAAGACAGTTTGTAACAAATCATCTGAAGGCTATGTGTAGCTGAGTCCTTCCATCTTAGATGAGTTTAATCAGTGAACACATTTCCTTTTTGTCTCGATGTTTTTAAATGAACCCTGTGATCTACCTTTTCTCTAACAATCTCTATAATATTGCCTTTAGCCATAAATTGTTTTTTATAACTGCTTAACAGAACATAAAGACAGCATTCAGTTTAAGATGCAATGGATGTGTGTTTGGAGAAGATGAGCATTGTATTTGTGTTAACGTGTGCTTTTTGAGATTGTTTTTGCATAGCCATACACAAGCCAACTGCAGGACTGAATGCTGTTAGTGTACTGCCTGAATACTTAGCATTTAAACAACAAATACCTTATTTATACACGCCAAAATCAAAATGTAAACTTACCTCTGAATGAAAGAGGGACAACTCTATTACTTTAGACGTGACCTGGGAGAGATTTATTATTCAAACTTCTTGTGAGTAAAATTGTGTCATTTTTATAGGCTGCAAAATATAATGGTTAGACTGTGGTCAGCTGTTTATAGTAAAAGCAAACTACAAATAAACTAGTCAGCTCAGTGGCAACCTGGTGCTGAAGACCAGCACCATGGTTGATTTGCCTTGTGCAAAAGAGATGAGCCTGAAGTTACAGCATTGGGGAGTAAGCACATTAACATCTGAAGTGTGGATCCCAGCAAGAACAAGGAGCTTAAACCCATTCTTACCCTGTATCACAACCAAAGTAAAAGCCATCCTTAATTTTAGTTTCTTGAGTCTCTTGAGGAAACTATTTTGAGATGTAAATTCACAAATTAAAAATTGAACATTGATGTCCAAATTTGGGTCCAGGAAAAGAAAGAGAGTAAATTCTGATGGAAGCTCAGATGGGTCAAAAACAAGCTAGAAGAAAAGATAAGTTTCAGATGAAAATGTTAGAAGCCAGGTAAACCAATTTGACTTCATCACAGGAGATGATATTTTGGTGAAGAAGGGCTTGTGAAGGGGAATTATCTGATAAAGGCTTTTCATGCTTTTGAGTTCTTTCACTTTCAGATTTGACATTTTCTTCTTCTCTGTCATCTAGGATTTGATGAAAATATTGAATCTCAGGGAGAGCTCATTCTTCAGGAATCCTTCCAAGTGTGGGATCCCAAAACTCTCATCCGAAAAGGTCGTGAGAGACATCTTTTCCTCTTTGAGATGTCCTTAGTCTTCAGTAAAGAGGTGAAGGACTCCAGTGGGAGGAGCAAGTACATATACAAGAGCAAACTGTTTGTAAGTATTAGAAAATAACAGATTGTGTTCAGAAAAGCTGAAGGAAAGTATATATAGCCAAAAGTTATAAGGAGTTTAG
The DNA here is from genome assembly GCF_000455745.1 of Alligator sinensis. Classification (NCBI taxonomy): domain Eukaryota; kingdom Metazoa; phylum Chordata; order Crocodylia; family Alligatoridae; genus Alligator; species Alligator sinensis. The sequence goes on along the minus strand of NW_005842298.1, from coordinate 713,727 downwards.
GCTTAGATGATGCTGACATGATGTCAAAACAGTTTGCAAGGCTGGAATAAACAACTATGCCCACTATTTCCTAGGCTTTTGAGAGAACTTTATTTGTACAACACACTAGGAATGTACCCTCCTACAAGTCCAAATTGGATGTGATTTGAGGGATATTATGGTTGATCTGATTTGCAGTATTTTAGTATAGATGTGTAGTAGATGTGTTTGAGAGACTTTAAAAAAAGGAAACAAAAAAACCCCACAAGACCAAAAGATACAAATTGACTTCATGTTGTAAAAATCACTAGTCTGCAATTCTTTTGACCAGTACTATTGTACTGGTGATCAGTAGGGCTGTGCAAAGCTTTGGTAGCCGATTCGATTCGTAGGAGATTTGGCCCGATTGGGCGGCCGAATCTCTGAATCCAAATTGAATCAAGAGACTAATTAAAAGGTCCAAATCGAGTTGGAAGCCTCCGAATTGATTTGGAAAAGATTCGGCGCCAATTCAGAGATTCGGCCATAGACTAAACAGGCAGCAGTCCACACCACACTGGACACAGCTGTCCCCAGCTGGTAAGTCTGTTGTGGGGGGAAGGAAGGAGCATGGGGAGCGGGGGCAGATCATTGTCCCCACAGTGAAGGAGGGATTGGGGCTGCGGCTGGGACAAGCTGCCCAGCCGGGGCGAGGGGCACAAGCCTCATGGAGGGGGGCTCCTGCCACTGTGCGCCACTGTGTGCCACTGGTCCAAGAGGGCATAGGAGCAGACATGTGCCCCTGGATCTGTGCCGCGTGGTCTGGGCCAGGCTGCAGTCCGGGAGGCTGGCCCCAGCTGCCCGCCACTGGGCTGTGCTCTGTAGGATGAGTGAAGCCAGGGCTATGCTCTAGGTGGCTAGCCCCAGCTGCATCCCAGAGCGGAGACCTGGCTCCGCCCATCCCACAGAGCACAGTGGAGTGGGAGCTATGTGGGTGCTTCAGCCACCCTAAAATTCCCCATAGCCCCTGCTGCCAGCCCCTCCCCAATCTGGGTTCATGCGCCCGTCGCCGTGCCCTGCCGCGCTTGCCTAGCTGAGGCAAAGCCGTGGCTTGTTCAGGAGGCACAGGGAGGCTGGGCGAGCAGCGGGAGGGCATAACCCCCGCTCCCAGCACCTTCTGCCACCCATCTGGAACGTAGCCTGGCCCCCACAGATCCAGGGGCACATGCCTGCTCCCGTGCCCTCCCAGACCGTCAGCGCACAGTGGTGCGCAGTGGCAGGTGCCCCATTCCCTGAGTCCCGTGTGCCCCCGCCCTGGCTAAGCAGCTTGCCCCAGCCCTAATCCCTCCCTCGCTGTGAAGATGTTGATCTGCACCCCCCCCCTCTTCCCTACCCCCTCCGTCCACCACAACAGACTTACCAGCTGGAGGGAGCTGTGTCCAGCATGGTGAGGACTGCTGCCTGTTTAGTCTATGGCTAAATCTCCGAATCTGTGCCGAGTCTTCATATTCAAATATGTCGAATCGAATCGAGACAATGATTCAAATCGCTGAATTGAATCATTGTCCCTCCGAATCAGCCAAATCCAATTCTGAAGCAAATACTTGCTGCTTTGCACAGGCCTAGTGCTCAGCTGCCCTGATTCTGAATGATGCTTCATTCAAATACTCTTTAAAAAGAGGACTATTTCTGTCATTTAATATTTGGAGTGGGATTGTGCAATAGTTTCTCCATTTCAGAACTTATTCCCATTTCTAAATCTATCCCTATTCTGTGCTCTGACCACTTTGTAATGATTACAAAACTGAATCTGAAGGGGTTTTTAATTGATTAAGAGGGTTAGAAGCCCCAGTTATTTTGAATTGTTGGACAACCCCAACTTACACTCGCAATTCAAATCAGATTGAGAGTTCTTTTAACTCTTCAATGTCCTGTCCTGCTCCTCTCTTACCAGCATCAGTCCAGTTCTCATACTTCTGCCTGGAAAAGACAAGGAAACTAAAATGGCTCCTGCAATGTGTATTAAAAGGCAGTGTTCTTTGAAAACAGCCTTGTAACAAATCCCACAGATGCAGAAACTTCTTGGGGTGCAAACAACTGTAATAAAGTGTTTCAAAGTCCTTTTCATGTCAAAGATCCAGCTGTGCTTGTCCTTTGAAACACCCTCCCCTCCGCTCCCTTCTGCCAAACTACTGATGCTGGACCTGGCCCCAATCTCCTGTACCTCCTCTTTTCAAAAGGGAGAGGAAAGATTTGGGAGCACCTACTGCCCTTCCCTCCACCCTTGCTTGCTTCTCCCTCCTGGCCCTCTGCTCTCTTCTAACCTTTACCTCTGAACCTCAGGAGCTGCGGAGCCTCAGGTTGCTACATCCTAGTCTAGTACTCCAGGGCTGGAGGTGGTTGCAGTGTTTTGAAATGTTCTACCCAGGAATGGCCCAGGGGCATACATGTGTCCTAGCAGCAATGTTTCCTTTTAGAAGTATTTCCAAATGCACATCACTTGAAAACATTTCAGTTGTATGTCTGTCTGTACCTTCAGAGGAGTCTGCCTGATCAGTGTCCCCAGCCGGTTGAAAAAGATTAAGTGGTCACTTGAGTAATTTAGGTAATATTGACCTTCGAAGTTTTATATAAGGAGAGAGGTCAATTGTAGAGTGCACTACTGATGCGCACACTGTCCTTTGTCATATGAGTTCCTAATGAAAGCCTGCAGTACTTGGTGTGTTTGCTGGAAAAACCCTGTAAAAACTGCTTCTCAGACAGCAGAAAACTGTCATTTTGCCACAGTTTTGACCTACAAACAAACCCTGTCCCCTCACTATCCTAGTTTTCACAGTATCCCTCAAGGCACAGACTTTCCTGTCATGGGAATCTGCAGTAGCTTTGTGAAGTGGAAAAATAATGCACAGGGAGTTTTGATCAAGACAGCCAGACTTGCTTTGTCTTCCGTACCTAAAACCGTGGCTCTCTAGTATTACTAGAGAAAATAAGCTGATATGCCGAGCCCTATGAAGTAGACTTCTTACCTAACTGAATATTGGAAATTAATTGTTACAGAATAAAATTGAGCCTTGTAATTACTAACTTCTGTAACAGGCCTAGAGTTCTTCTTGTCCAGACTTGTATTTAGCTAATGCTTTTCCTGCTCTTCAGTACGCCACACGATTTTATATTTATTTTCTGAATTGTTGTTCTGATAAAGTACGAACTACAGAACCAATGTGGAAATGCAGAGGCACTCTCACACTTTGGAACAGGTGTAGATAATCAACCTAGTAGAACAACTTTAGATTTTGATTTATAAATGTTGTCTGGAAGTAAATTCCTGCAAAATGTCAGCAGTCGTTACTTAAAATTAAGTGTATCCTGAACATATGAAAGGAATTAGTGTGACTTCATAACTGGCTGGATTAACATGGCTGCCAGATGTTGGGTGGGGGTGTGCGCATTGTTTGCTTGTTTGTGCTCTCTATTCTGCCTGTATCCACACCGTACACTTACTCTGACCTTGGTCATAGTAACCTCTTGGATGTAACCTTTGCTGCATGCTTATGGAAATGGTTATCTTAAAGGTAGAACTGAGGTAGATTTGGTTTGAAAACTTTCTGCTTTGTTGTCTTTCTTTACATTGGCAGGTGTTGAGCAAAAAAAAGGTTTTAAAATGAGAAGTTTTGGCTCTATGAAAAACTTTCAGTCTCTAGAAAAACTTCAGCCTTTTCACCTGAAAATACTGCATTTAGCTTTTAGACAAAATGTTGATACTTTTCATTTAAAAAAAATTGCCAAGACTAGTTCTACTTCATGAACATTTTAAGAACAAGTGAGAGTATGATTCCAAAAAAATATTAAAATTGGATATGGTTAAAGTGCCTGCAGCATCTTGTGTATCAGCATCCCTGTCATCATTTTCAAATGAGCTTCAGTTAAAGCACCCCCGCTGCCATTTTGAAGTGTGGGGATGCTGATGCATGAGATGCAGAGGCTGACTGGAATGCTTCAGTTAGCACACTCCAGCAGACTTGATTAATCTAGTCTTCTCTGATGCACTGTAATTACAGCGCATTGGAGCAGCCTCCCCACACATCTAAAGGTACCCTGAGTGTTTTGTAGTTTGTGTTATTCAGTAGTTCATTTACTATTTCCTTTCTAGTGTCCTTTTCTGATAACTAATTCATACAATTTTAGATCGTGCTCCAGTTGGAAAGAGACAAGCTGTTAGATAAGTAATTCAGTACAGGGTTCTGGTATTCAAACTTCCCCTTGAGACCAAGTTCATGTTTTTAGAGACCCACAATCATCCATTAACTTATCCCTTTGTTTTGGTATTCCTTCAAAGTTTACCACCAGGGGACATACAATCTCTGAATTGTTTCCTGTACTCAAAAAAGAAAGGAAACATATTAGAAATGACTCCTTTTGATAGGAAAGTAATAACTAAATGCTTAAGAAAAGCAGGACTGTTACTCCATATTCTCTAGAAAAATACTGTTTGTAACACTTTCAAGTCGCCTGTGAAATGAGTAAGGAAAAAAGAAAATGCTTGATTCACAACTGGCACTTTTTGTCCAGGTTTTTGCTACTAAATGAGAAAAGATTCTGTGATGTTGTGTTTGGTATGAAGACTTATTTTATTGAAAAATGATTTGCTTAAAATTGCCTGCTTTTCTTAGAAACAAAACTAGTAGGTAGAGTTTCAAAAGTGCATGAGTGATAGTGCTCCTAAGCCCACTTATGGATTCAGTAAAATTCATTGTGTTCAGCTAGTCAAGATAGTTGTCTGAGTACTGGAACAGTACTGTCCTAGAGTTCTAACCAAAGTTTTTCCTTATTTCTAGACTTCAGAGTTGGGTGTAACAGAACATGTAGAAGGCGATCCCTGCAAATTTGCACTGTGGGTAGGACGGACTCCAACTTCTGACAATAAAATTGTGCTCAAGGTAATTTTAATGGCAGACATGGGTGCTGTCAAATGTCTGATTTTAGCATTTTTTACTTGCATTAAAATAAAAAGAAAAGCCCTGTTGACACTTGAGGCTGACGGATGTCTAACCGCTTGTGCCACATAACCTTACTGTAACCTAAGTTGAGCTGGTATCTGTTTTCATTCCAAATGAACCTAAAGGCATTGGGAGAGTTTGTGAAACATACTGAGTAAACTTTTATACTTGAATGACATTAGGCAAGATTGGAAAGACTTCTCAGTGGTTTAAATCCTGAGCACAAGCACTTAAACCATCCACTAGGGCCCCTGACAAACGTTCACTTTAAAACATGATGGGATCTCATCCATGATCCCAACAATCACTCTTCCTGCCATAGGCGACTGGTAGGGGGTGCACAGGGGTGCATGTGCCCCCTCGACAGCTGACACTGATGCTGTCGGTAGGGCTGGTGCCCCCCCGACAGGGTCGGCGGCTTCTGCGGGTGCCCCCCTCCAGATTCAGGAGGCACCAATCAATCATGCTTCCTGCCATGCCACATGTGCAAAGGGAGCCTGGGATCATGAGCCCAGGCTCCCCCCAAATCAGCAAGATGAAACCTGGGTGCCAACAGTCAAATGATTGTTAGTTGGGGCTGGGAATCACACCAGTCTTTAACCCCAGCTGACATTCAGCTGATTATCAAAACCCCAGCTAAGGGGCAGCCCAATCCTCAAGCTCCAGGGATGAGTAAAAATCCACGTGGTGTTCAGCTGGGCAATATACATAGTTTTATAACTCCCCATGCACAGGAAGCCCAGGATTCTTACAATCATAGAAAATTAGGGTTGGAAGGGACCTCAGGACGTCATCTAGTCCCACCCCCTGCTCAAAGTCAGACCATCCCCAACTGTCATCTCAGCTAACGCTTTGTTGAACCAGGTATTAAAAACCTCCAAGGATGAAGAGTCCACAACTTCTCTAGGTAGCCTGTTCCAATGCTTTACTATTCTCCTAGTGAGAATTTTTTTCTTAATATCTAATCTAAATGTCCCTTGTTGCAACTTGAAACCATTGTTTCTTGTTCTTTTATCTGCCACCACTGAGAACAGTCTAGCACCATTATCTTTGGAACCCCCCCGCTTCAGGTAACTGAATGCTGTTGTTAAATCCCCCCTCAGTCTTCTCTTCTCTAGACTAAATAAGCACAGTTCCCTCAGCCTGCCCTCAGAAGTCATGTGCCCCAGCCCTCTAACCATTTTCATTGCCCTCTGCTGGACTGTCTCCAATTTGTCCACATCCTTCCTGTAGTGGAGGGCCCAAAAACCAGACACAGTACTCCAGATGTGGCTTCACCAGTGCTAATGTGGCTTCACCATCCGCTGTAAAGCTGGCAAGTCAGTAAGTAATACAGAAGTCCTCAACTTCAGGAAAGCTGACTTTGACAAGCTCAGGAGGCTTGTCAGTGAGGCCCTAAAGGGCCACAACCCAAAGGGGAGGGGAGTTCAGGACAAGTGACTGCTCCTCAAGGAAGCAATCCTGGATGCGCAAGTGAAGTCTACCCCATCTCAGACGAAAGGCAGCAAAAGGGCACAGCAGCCCCCTTGGCTCTCCAGGGAACTAGCGGACCTCCTGCGTCTTAAAAGGAAGACATACAAAGGATGGAAGACTGGAACCACCGCCAAGGAGGAATACTCTGCTCTGGTCCGGACCTGCAGAGAGCAAACCAGGAAAGCCAAGGCTGCGACGGAACTCCAGCTAGCTACAAATATTAAGGACGATAAAAAGTCCTTTTTTAGATAGGTGGGGAGCCAGAGGAAAAGCAAGGGCAACATTGGACCCCTGCTAAACCAGATGGGACAACTGACAACCAATGCCCAGGAAAAAGCAAATTTGCTAAATGGGTACTTTGCATCAGTTTTTCCCCAGTCCCATGGGACTCCCCTGCCCACTGCGGGACAGGGAGGGCCAAATGAGGGAGATTCCTTACCATCCATCAAAGCTGACCTTGTAAAAGGAACACCTTGACAGGCTGGATACCTTCAAGTCAGCCGGCCCTGATTGGTTTACACCCAAGGGTACTCAAAGAGATGGCAAGCATCATAGCTCAGCCCCTGGCACGGATCTTCAAGAACTCCTGGTGCTCTGGTGAAGTGCCCGACAGCTGGAAGAAGGCCAATGTGGTGCCTATCTTCAAAAAAGGGAGGAAAGTAGATCCAGTAAACTACAGACCCATCAGCCTGACCTCTGTCCTGAAGAACGTCTTGGAAAAGATGATCAGAGGCCATCCTATGCAGGCTAGTTGACAGCAATATCCTGAGGGATACCCAGCATGGGTTTGTTGCGAGTAGGTCTTGCTTGAGCAATCTCATTTCCTTTTACGACCAGGTGACCTATCACCTGGACAAGGGGGAAGAGATTGATGTTGTATATCTTGACTTTAAAAAAGCCTTTGATCTGGTATCCCATGATCACCTCTTGG
>NW_005842298.1:699634-706102 GCF_000455745.1 Alligator sinensis | reverse complement strand
ACGCTGGTTAGCACTACAGATGAAAGGGACTTGGGGGGTCATGATTGACCACAAGATGAACATGAGCCTTCAATGTGATGCTGCATCTGGCTTGCATCCATAGATGCTTCTCAAGCAAATCCCGGGGCGTCATTCTCCCCTTGTACTCGGCCTTGGTGAGGCCGCAGCTGGAGTACTGCGTCCAGTTTTGGGCTCCACAATTCAAAAAGGATGTGGAGAAGCTTGAGAGAGTGCAGAGGAGAGCCATGTGCATGATCAGAGGTCAGGAAAACAGACCTTATGATGAGAGGCTGAGAGCCATGGGACTCTTCAGCCTGGAAAAGCACAGGCTCAGGGGCGATCTGGTGGCCACCTATAAGTTTATTAGGGGTGTTCACCAGGATCTGGGGGAACATCTGTTCACCGGAGTGCCCTAAGGGATGCCAAGATCGAATGGTCACAAACTCCTCTGCAACCATTTCAGTCTGGACATAAGGAAGAACTTCTTAACTATTCCAAGGTTTGGAACAGACTGCTGCCGGAGGTGGTTCAAGCACCCACTTTGAACGCCTTCAAGACACTTTTGGATGTTTATCTTGCTGGGATCCTATGATCCCTGCTGACTTCCTGCCCCCAGGCAGGGGGCGGAACTCGATGATCCTCCAGGGTCCCTTCCAGCCTGAATGTCTATGAAATCTATGAATAGAGGGGAATACTCACTTTCCTCACTCTGCTGGCAGTGCTTATACTAGTGCGGTATGATGTTAGCTGACTTGGCATCAAGGGCACACTGTGGACTCGTATCCAGTTAATTGTCCACTGTAACCTACAGGTCCTTTTCTATAGAGCTGTTGCTTAGCTAGGTAGTCCCAAGTCTGTACCAGTACATCAGTACACCCAACGGTGCCAGCACTGTACATCCATCTTTAGGAGCCTTTTCCTGCTATGTGCCCTTTCTCTGCCCCTGTGTTCTCGCCTGCCCCATCTTGATGTAATAACTAGATGGGGATGCTGTCCAAAAGGTGAATAAAGCTTTGGGAAAGGGGACCCATGTCTAAACCATGGCTCTCCTGGTCTTGTCCCAGTTCTAAGTTGGCTGTGCCCTCTAGCTTGGAGCTCATTGTTCAGGGCCGCAAGCTTCTGGCTCAGCTTTGGCTACACCCTTGTGACCTCAGGTTCCAAACCACATGAGACCCCGGCACAGGCAACTGGGGCCACAGGTCCTGTTTTCCCATGTTCCACTCCTGCCTTTCAGTCCCTGCCAGGCTCTGCTCTTCTCAGCCTCAGAACATACCCCTAGTCTTTATCTTCCATCTCTCAACAGAGTCTGAAATTCACAGTGTCCCCAAGCACTCCTTTCAGTGGCTTCTGCTTCCCCTACAGCCACAATCCAGTTCACCAGGGAAACAAAAACCACACAACACAGTTACCAGTCCTGACTCAAAGAAATGTTAGTTTTGGTGTTTGTCTCACCCTGCAGTGGCATGCTCCAAGCAAAAGAAAAACAGAAAAACCTCAAGGTACTCAGCTTTCTCCCAGTGTAGGCTCTCAGGTTTTCTCCACTCTGGCTGCTGCTCTGCTTTATCTTTTCATGATCCTGGGTTTGGCCCCCGAGTCCCACCATCAAGGGCTCCATCCCCTGTAGCTCCTATGGCCTTGTCTGGCCTGAGGCTTGGGCTTCTAAAGGGTGTTCCAGGTCACCTGACCCTCCTCTTCCATCCCCTGGGCCATCGGGCACTGTTTGCACCTGGACCCAGGACCATGTTGTTTCAAGCTTCTCTGCCTGTGGATTTGACTCTGGCAATACAAGAAGCGTAAGTAAAACAGAGAGAGAGACAAGTTGCAGGGGACGAGGAGACGGGAAAAAGAAACCAGAGGTAGGACCCCACTACAAAGGGAGGGGATGAACTGGCAGAGGAAGGGAGTACCAGGAACTCCTAATCCCCTTCTTCCTGTAGTAACGGAGTAGGGGCTCTGTTGCAATGGGATTGTTCTATCCTAAGTGCAGGACTTCACGCATGTCTTTATTGAACTTATTTTGGTCCACTCCTCCAATTTGTCTAGGTCTCTCTGAATCCTCTCTCTATCTACCCTTCAACATATCTACTGTTCTCCCCCAGCTTGGTATCATTTGTAGACTTGCTGAGGGTGCACTCCATCCCATCTTCCAGATCATTGATGAAGATCTTAAACAAAACTTGGCCCCAGGACCAACCCCTAGGACACTCCACTTGATACTGGCTGCCACCTAAACACTGAGCCACCAATTACTACCCTTTGAGCCCAGGAATCCAGCCACTTTTCTGTCCACCTTGCAATCCAGTCATCTAACCTGTACTTCCTTAGCTTTTTATGAGAATGTTGTGAGATACAATATGAAAATCCTTGCTAAAGTCAAGGTATATCACATGCACTGTTTTACCTGCATCCACAGAGCCAGTCATCTTGTCATGTAAGGTAATCAGGTTGCCCAGGCATGGCTTGCTCTTGGTGAATCTATGCTTACCATTCCTAGTCACTTTCTTCTTCTCCAAGCGCTTAGAAATTGATTCCTTGAGGGCCTGCTCCATGAGTTTTCCAAGGACTGAAGTGTCCGTAGTTCCCCAGATCCTCTTTCTCTTTCTTAAAGATGGGCACTGTATTTGCCCTTTTTCCAATCATCCAAGACCTATCCCGATCACCATGAGTTTTCAAGAATAATGGCTTGCAGCTCTTCAGTCACATCAGCCAACTCACTCAGCACCCTCCAGTGCATTATATTCGGCCCCATGAACTTGCACACATCCAGATTTTTTCTAAATATTCTGTAACCTGTTCTTTCACCACTGTCATCTGCTTGCCTTCTCTCCAAACTGTGATGCTAGATGCAGCTGTCCAGATGACCTTGCCTGTGAAGACGGAGGTAAAAAAGGCATTGAGCACTGCCTTTTCCTCATCATCGGTCACTGGGTTGCCTCCCCCATTCAGTAAGGGGCCCACACTTTTTCTGATCTTCTTCTTGTTACTGACACACTTGTAGAAACCCTTCTTGTTCCCCTTCACATGCCTTGCTATCTACAATTCTAGTTGTGTTTGGCCTTCCTGATTTCACCCCTGCATGTCTGAGCAGTATAATCTTATACTCCTTCCTGCTCATTTGTCCAAGTTTCCATTTCTTGTAAGCTTCCTTTTTGTATTTTAGCTCATTGAAGAGTTCCCTGCTAAGCCAACCTGGTCGTCTCTCATACTTGCTAGTCTTCCTGCGAATTGGGATGGTTCGGTGCTGCACCCTGAGTAAGGCTTCTTTAAAATACAGCCTGCTCTCCTGGACTCCTTTTAAGTCAACAGTGTGTTGAACCTATACTTAAGTCTTAAAGTATGTTGGGGCTTACTTGTGTAGTAGTTCTCAATTAATGCTGTCTTTGAGACATTCTTAATCCCTACCCGAATAGCAGAAAAATGGATGAAATTCTTCCTGTCCCTATTACTTCTTAGACAGCAGATTTTTCCGTTCTTCGTCTTCTGTTTATATATGCGGTATGAACCTGGAAATGAGGCAAGAATCTCAGGAGGTTGAGAAATTGGACTGGTTGTCCAGCATTACAACTGCTGTATGGAAATTAGGACATTTAATGCCATTCTGTTACCATGCAAGTCCTCCCACTAAATTAATATTAAAGCAAACAACTTGCTGTGTCTTCCATCAGAAGTCCTTCTGAACTTTTTTGGCAGAACTAAGTAGTTGCTTAGACTGGTCTCTGGTGGTTATAATTTCAGTGCTTGGGCAAGTTTTTTGTTGTTTTTTCCTTGTCTCGTGTGTGTTCCTGAAGTTAGGTTTTAGGGGCTGAATTACACTGGCAGCATCTTAAAGGTTCTGTTGTTTAGTTAGAAAATATCCCCATAAGCCAATTGTACAGTGTATACAATATTTTAATAAGGTATTCTTAGTCATATTTCTATCTAGCCTTTGTCAATTTTGTCTCCTATAGAAGGGTGCTTCTGTAATTCTGAAATGTTTTAAGTCAAAACTTCCTAGGAGTTTGTGGTATTGTAGCAGGAAATGTGATTACATTTCATGGGGAAAAAGACTTAAGGAAGTGTCTTAGAAACAAATCTCCCCAAGTTTTTTTTTCCCCCCCCATGAATTTTTCTTTGATCAACAGTATATGACCATAAAGACTAGTTCACTGTCCTTGGAGTTCTTCTGACCTTGCAATATTTAACCCTCCACTTCAGTCCACATGTGAGAGCTTCATGTAACTTAATGAACAACTGTGACATGTTAGAAATTATGAAGTTAAATAAGAAAAAATAGAGGAACTACAGACCAATGTTTGTCAACAGATCTTAATTGGTTTTTGGCCTTGCCTGTAATGTTGTATCTGATATTGAGATTGCAAACATGTGAATTGAGGCATCAAACCAGAAATAAAGTGATAGAGTACCAAAGTCTTTTAACCTCCAAAATGCAGCTGTCCGATTACAGGCCTTTAAAAAAAAAAAACATGAACCTTAAACAAAGATTCCATTTTCCTGGTAATCCTCCTCCATACCACGCCCAAATGAGCAGAACAGTATGTAAACATGCAGGTTGCAGTACTACGATAGCGGGTTTTCTGTGTAATATCAACAGGTCTTTTGGACTTCACTCAGCTTGACTCATCATGTTCAGTTACTACTTTGTAGGCAGTTAGTTACTGCAGATGCTGAAGTACCAATTGTGGTAGGTTTTGCAACAGATAAACATCTAGCATAGTAGGACCTTGAACTTGATGGTTTTACACAATGGTGTGCAAAACTAAATTCCTTTGGAGGAAGCAATCTGGGCAAAACTGGAACACCAAAATATTGCTTCAAAATGTAAGGAGCTAGGTTGATTCTCTAAATTAATTTATAAAAAGTACTTGGAATTATGCTTGAGCCTATGCACATGCCAGGTCAGCTGATGAACAGAGACCCATAACAGTCTATTTGTTTGCACTTTATAGGCTTCCAGCATAGAGAATAAACAAGATTGGATCAAACACATCCGGGAAGTGATACAAGAAAGGACCATTCATTTGAAAGGAGCGCTGAAAGAACCAATCCACATCCCCAAGACTGCGCCAACAACTAAGCAGAAGGGAAGGAGGTTAGTGGAGTTTTGAGTAGCTTATCAAGATGGGTGGCAGGAACATCATTTGTAAAGCAACACTATTCCCAAAACCATGTATCAACTGCTGTGGTATAGTTCTCTGAAAGGAACACTGTGTTCTCATGACTGTCAGCAACTGGGGCCAAGTTAGGAAGTCATTGTTGGCCAAATTTGATCGTCCAGTATGGTCCTAATGAATTAAGTTCCCATTGATTGCTGTACTGCATGTGTTCAGATTTCTGCTCTGTTCATTCCCTTGCATATTTCTGGTTGTAAATGGACATGCTGTTTGAAAAGCATAGTGGCCTGACCTACCTGTTCAGCAGCCCAGGAGGTGGGCACAGACGTATTAAACTTTTACAGTTAAGTGTGTGTTACTCAAGTACTTGGTGTGTTTTAAATCAGACTTTTTTATATGTCATGAGTGATCTGCCTGGGAATTTTAGCTAAATATCCATGAGGGTCTCTTGCTAGGGTCCTCTCTGGTTGTTTTGTTGCTCTGCTTCTATATGAAGTAGGGTAGACAAAGAGTTAGTTCTAGTTCATTGTGTTTTAAAATGTAAAATAGAATAATTCAACCAATTTTGGTGTGTAAGGCAAGTTTCCAGCTGCTGTCTTTTAGGTGCTATGTTGTGCGTTTTTGCTACAATATCTGAGTATCTGCTATTAGGGAGGTAGATAAGTGGGAACCTGGAAAACACAGTGCCAGTTAGATACTAACAATAAGTTTGTGTTTTTGCAGAGATGGGGAGGACTTGGACAGTCAGGGAGAAGGCAGCAGTCAGCCTGATACAATTTCAATTGCATCACGGACTTCACAGAACACACTGGACAGTGATAAGGTAAGAGCCCTGAGTGGCATTCCCTTTTCTTGTCAAACAAGCACTTAGAAGAATTGCTAGTGGTTTGTACTGCTTCCTTATTCAGCCATGTTTCTCAGCAGCTAAACAAATGGTGTTTCAGTCTCTTGGCAGTGGAAGATCATGGCTTTAAACTAGGGGCCTTCTCAAAAGGCTTCAGTTTAGGCTGGACTCGCACCATTGTTTTCCTCCACATTGGAATGATTTAAAGTTTTGACTCAAGGCCATCTCACACTGAAAATGAAGAACCCTGAGAAAGAGACTAAAATCAGATAATCAACCTCCAGTGTGTTGCCTCATCTCACTTTATCTTTCTAAAAACTTACCTTGTACCATGTGTGGTAGCTAGGCATTTGTTTGTGCCTCCTTTGTATTTTGGTCTAGAATTCTTAAATGATGGCATGTTTATGGATGAGTTGTTTTACAAAACTAGTAGAATTTTCCTTCATAAAAGCTGATGAAATTTTATGTTGTTAATTAAAGGATAACCCATGTGCCGTGCCATTTTGGCACATT
>NW_005842298.1:694119-699603 GCF_000455745.1 Alligator sinensis | reverse complement strand
TTCCCTACAGGCTTATTGTAGATGAGTGACTTTATTAGGCAAGTACAGCAACGGAGGGTTTTTTCTGTGAATACAAGAAAGATAAGAACTTGGTGTTAATATGTGGTTGCAAATGTCAGTTAACCAGAGATCCCAGAAGATGGCAAACAAGAAATATAATAGTACCTGAAGTACAATCAGAAAGTTATTGGGGATTCTGGGGACATAAGAATATAATATTTGAAAGGGCAGCAACAGTTAAAGTCTCTACAAAAAGTAGAGGTGTGGGGTATAGGTGGGGCAGGGGAGGAATTGTTTTGTTTTACTTTCTCCTACTCTAATCTCACTGATTATGAGTGGATCTGGTGAGCCAAATTGCTGAGCAAATCATCAGTGGTTTACCAGGATGGCTAGCTGAGTGTTCCAAGCAGGACTTAACATGCAAAAAAAAAAAAAAAAAAGGATCCCCTTCATGGTTGAGTCAAACTTACAGGTAGTTTGCTAATCAAGGAAGAGAAGGAAGCAGACAAGCAGAGAAGTTCATCTCCCATCAAGATCTGCAAAGTTGAGATGATTCCGTCTGGCAAATGTAAGCTACATTTGGGTCAGCTGCATTTGTGCCAGCAGTCGGTAGTTGCTGCATGCAGAGATCATGTACTGTAGCTGTAAAACTGTAAGCCAGAAATATGCTACACAGGCTCTAGGAGGAAGGGTGAGTGGGAGGGAGAAGTGGAAATCTCTCAGCAGCTTTTGTTGTCTAATTTCCTCCTGTGTTTTATTTGGATAAAAATCCACTTTGACTTGGGTAGTGTCTGAATCCAGAATGTGTAAATGAATTTATATGACCACTTTGAATATACATGCTCTGAGGGAGAGGATTAATGCATAGTACAGCTTTCAAAAAATACTTGGTCCTTCTCTGCTTTGCTCAGAATGGAGGCAGATAGATAAGAGTTCTAACAGGCATTTTTGCATTAGTATAATATAGGGCCTAATCTGCATTAGGAGCATTGCTGAACTCATGGAGAAACTTAAAATTGGACCTGGCAGGCTATAATGTTCACTAGTCTTCCTCCTCGTTTAATTTATAATGCTAGCTAGGTGGGATGCTGCTAAGAAATTTGGCTCCTCTACAGATGTGATCAGTTGTTAAGCCAATCAGTAAATTTAGGAAACTCCTAATGGAATTCCATTCAGCCAAGTCTGTTAACAATTATCACATGATGCATGAAGCATTGCTTTGAGAGGAAACTAAAGACAAGCCACCCCATTTCTCAGGGAATATTACATCATAATTAACAGAGGAGGGCAGCTGTTTATGTTGGGACATAGGGTATCACCTATGCTTTGTCCAAAATGTGCATCAGTTGGCTTGAGGTTATAAAAAGTTCTTGTTTCTGTCACATACTGAAAAATCAGTACGCGTCATTTTGGGTTTCATGGATTAATTCAGTAAAACATCATTAATTCAAGATGAAGACTAAGAGATTTACTGCAAACTATTTATTTTATAACAAGTAGCGGGGGGGAGGACACACTAGGGGCTTTAATTGACTTCAACATTTTGTTGTTTAGTTTAATGTATGTGCTGAAAATGGTATATATTATACCTGGTAAAATAATCAGGTCTTCACAAGACAGTATCTTACTACCAACTTTCTGTTACATTTCTTGAAAAAGCTGCAGATGCAGCCCTTTGTACAGATTTTAAAATATAACTATATGGATAAAGTATATCAAGTACCTACATAGATTGGGTATGTTAAGTAAAAATTGTTCTTGATTCCTTAAACATATTAAGGAAGAAGTAGAGGTGACAAGCTATTAGAAAAAACAATGTTGTTTTTTTTTAATTTTCATATGAAGGTACAGGAGACCACGATAGTCTGGGGAATATGAATACAATGGCAGTATCATAAGTAATAGGTATCTATCTTTGTAACAGGTTTTTAATTCATTAGCTATGGTCCACTTGGGGCTGAAACTTGGCACATGATTTTGTGGTATAAAGGCTTAACAATGTTTAAATCACTTACAGAATGAGGTAGTAAAAGGAGGTAGAAGGCTAGATTTTTAGGTGCTGTTAATGCCATTGAGCCAAACAGCTTATTGGTTCTAAATGAAATTCCACAAACTATTTGGCCTGGGTGGGGGGTTCATTAAATTTGAAACAGGTAAAATAAAGGGATCACTGTTCAAAACCATTAACTTGACCCAATTTAAAATAGCTGCAATCAGGTGATGAAACCATTAAGCATTAGAACATTAGTATAACTTTATTATTTATGTGTATGTGGCACAGTAAAAACCAAATGCGCTGATGGTGCTCAAGACCTGAATAAAAGCACTTGTTTTCTCCAGTAAAAATGATTTATATGTGGTTAGAGCAGAATAAACAAACTTACATACCTTAAATACAACTGTGTATCCACTCAGCAAAAAGGATTTACCCGAGGAAATGGGGGAGAGATTTCCTGGAAGTCAACCTAGGGTTAACTACAAAGCTGTGGAGCTTGGAGCAAATTGCAACAAATATCCAGAGTAGCCTTCTTATATGTTAGCTATTTCAAATTTATGCGCAATCAAATGTTTAAAAAAATCTAGTCTTTCTTTTGTGGGGATTGTAGCACCCCAGCCCAACCAAGGACCCTGGTGGGAGTGGAAAAATGAAAAGGTGAGGCCTTAGCTACTGTCCCATTGTGACACCCCTCTCTCTCAAGTTATTGTTATTGTTAGTAGAGATGCTGGGGAAGTGGGTGCTGATTTTTTCTTTCTGAGACATCCCTCCTGAAGTGGTGGTAAGGAGCAGAGAAAGGCCCCTGCCTTTCAGAAGAGGTAGGTTCTTTAGCTTTGCTTGGCTATCATCAGGAGAGAGAACAATCTATTCTGGGAGGCATGTGGTAGTTTGGCACACAGGTGAGAGGGAGAGGTTTTGTTGGAGCACTGTGGGGAGACAAAACTTACTTTGGAGATGTAATCCACAAGCAGATGGCCAGTTGTGGAACTGCAGTGAGAACTAGAAGATAAATGTTTCCAATCCTAGCCTATTTCCAGTCCTAGCTTAGGAATACCGTGCTAAAAACAGCCCCATTCACCTCATTTGACACCATGTAAAGTTTGCTTTATGCTTAGCAATTTTTTTTAAAGGGGGGGGGATTGTGTGCACACATACATATGAAATTTTCTTGCACAGTGTTGAGATTTAATTAACATGGGAAGATATGAAACTCCTTCTATGAGCTGTACATTAATGTGCATCTGGTGGTTATATTTTGGGGATGCAAGGTCAATCCATTTAAGCTACCACTCCACTGAAAATCACCCAACCTGTATAAAAAATTATATATCAGACTATCAATATGTGCAACCTACTGGCATTTGTCACAGGTTAAGTTAGTTAATTAAAAACTTAAACCCCTCTAAAGCTGTGGGTGTTCAGCGGGTTAGAATTCCTTTCTTATTTTGCCTCTGCTTTTCCAGCAACTTCTGTGGTTCAGTCTTTGCCTCTTCATTTATTATTTATACAGTTTACATAAGGGGTTTCTTGACAGAGAAGAATTAATTTCTGCGAAGAATTGAAAATCCCTTGTGAAACTTTTTAAACTGGATTTAGGCTGCTTTGAATCCCTAATGTTCTCATCAGTGTAAATCAATCTTACCCATTCCATTAGGTTTCTTTTTCTCTTTCTCCAGATAGACTTGCCAAAGCTGTCCAGCACCAGCTGTTTGAATGATGTATTTAATCACTGACACCCCTAGCTCTCCAACTGCATTTATCAGTGCTAAAGATGAAACTGCATTATAAGGTGTGTTAAGCAACATGAAGGCTGCAGAAACAATTGAAAAAGAGAAATGTTGCCTAACAATTCAGGTTGGAATGATTATTCAGTTCCAAAGGTAGGGCAAAAGTTTAGAGTTAAATCTAGGTTTTTTTCATAAAATTATTCTGCCCTCTGATGAGGTGGTTGGTAGGAGATCTTGGCTCCTGATACTTAACTACAGTGTGAAAGAGATCCCACACTTGCCTATAGAGCCTGTGCACTTCTAAGAACTGAATTTAGTATTGCCTTTGTAACACTGTCTGCTATGCCATCTGTGGTGTGAGCTGCAGCGTGTTTAAATAGGTAACATTATATGGAGCAGTGATGTGTATTAATTTGTTCCTTGTACTGTCCACATTCACTGCTAAACTCCCTTTATTTAATAGCTTTCACCTGGAAAGCAATAAACTTCATCTGTGCATCTTCCCCTTGTTCTAGGCCTCTTTCTGGCTTGAATGGAAAAAAAAATTAACACGATATTAGTTGGCTTACATTTAATTAAGGGAATGGGGAAGAAGAACATCTGTGTTAAAAGCAGAGAGCGTCTGGCCTTTATGGGTACATCCAGACAAGCCCGCACATGCCTCTTGCGGCATCTCACACCCCTTTGAGACACTGTAAGAGGCAAGTGTGGAAACAAAAAAAGTTCCCCTCACTGCAAATTTTCAGTGGGGGGGGGGCAAAATTAGACCCCTGGGGTCAAACAATACCTGGGACAAAAAAACAGGTCAGGGCATGGTCCCGGATCATGCCCATAGGCAACCAGAGGCTCGGTCCTCCACAGAGATGCTCTAGTAGCCTGTCAGAGCATCTCTATGGTTGGCCCTTTTCCCGATTGTGAAGCACGCTGCCTGCCCGTGTGGGGCAGGCAGCAGTGTAAGCTACAGGGACCTGGACCTGGCTTCTGCCAGGTAAGTAGGGGCTTGGGGGGCTGAAGGAGGGGGGAGGGGACCTTGGAGGAGGCCCTGCTCAGCCCTGTTCCTTCCCCCAACTCCCCATTCATTCCCCCCACCCCCAGTTCATTCCCCCAGTCCCCCCACACTCACCCATCAGTAGCAGAGAAGGAGCAGAAGGCTAGAGAGAGCAGGGGAATGTCTCCAGCTCATTTCCAGGGACTTGTCTCCAGCCCCCTGCTCATTCTCCTGCTCAACTCCAGCCTTGGGAGGCTGGAGGTGAGCAGGAGGTGGGAGAGGGAGACCTGGAGACATTCTCCTGCTTGTTTCCCTGCTCATCTCCAGCCTCCCAAGGCTGGAGATGAGCAGGGGAACAAGCAGGAGGCTGTCTCCAGCCTCCTACTTGTTCCCCTACTATCTCCAGCCTCCCAAGGGAGGTGGGGGGAATGAATGGGGAGAAGGGGAATGAACAGGGAGCTGAGGGAACCAGCGGGAGTTGGGGGTGGGGGGAACAAGCCTCCTGCTTGTTCTCCTATTCTCTCCAGCCTCCTGCTTGTTCTCCTCTCCAGCCTCGGGAGGCTGAAGAGGAGCAGAGGCCTGAAGACCATGGGGGAGGGGGAGGCTAGGACCCTGCAGGCAGGGTAGTTCATGTGCTGTGTAGGGGGCAGGAGACCACTGGCAGAGCATAGGCAGTGCACGTGGGTGCACCCCCTCAATTGCTGCTTGCCACTGCCCCTGCCACCGGCAGCATCTGTGGGCAGTCAGCGATCGCCCCCTGCCCCCCCCCTTGC
>NW_005842298.1:689407-693968 GCF_000455745.1 Alligator sinensis | reverse complement strand
CCACCCCCCTTCCCACCCCCTCCTGCAAACCCCACATGCCCCCATCACACACCCACCATGTGATAAGGAAACCAAAAGCAAACATTAAAACATACAGATATTTAGGATTTATTTTATTATGATGCTAGAGACACTGGTAGGCTTCCAAATTTCTTTAACATTGTAAACATAGCAATAAAACATTGCCCATCTGATCAGTCCTCCCCTCTCTTTCTCTCTTGTTCTAATTGTGGATTTTGCAGTATTTTAAAAAGTGAATTTGGGATGCTGCTTCAGCAGTGTAGCTGACACAAGGGGCCAGTGTCCCCAGATACCAAGTGGCTGGGTCTGAGAAGCTCCTGTCTATTTGTATCTTTGAAAGATCGAGGGCCTTAAGGCCCACCTAGTTAACTAATTGGCCCCACACAGTAGTGCAGCTAAGTTTGAAAGATACAACTAATAAAAAATAAAAATAAAAATTGTTTAGTGGGACAACTAGGGAAGAAAAGGGTAGAAGTGACATGGGGGTCATAGGTTCAAAATGTGAAAAGAAGTTCTCCGGAGGGGGACACCAAGCAGAGCCCCCTGGGCCACACCCACCAGTCCTCAAAGGCATCCAAGGAGCCGGTGGATGCTGCCCACTGGTGCTCCGCCAGGAAACATGCACAGACAAGCGAGAGGAAAGTGGCCTTGCAGTCTCCAGGCACCTTCCCGGCCAGAGCCTCCTTCCTGGTCAAGTACAGGGCCCACTTGGCCAGGAGGAGGTTGACCAGGAGGTCCCAGGACTTGGTGGGGCTGTGGATAGGGTGACCAAAAACAAGAAGATGGGGGGTGAAATTCAACCAGAACTTCAAGAGGAGGTTCTGGAGGTGGAGTTGGAGGGGCTGCAGCCTGGCACACTCATGGGTCATGTGCCCGCAGAAGGGGAAGGAGACTGGGGTGTCAATGAAGCTTGCCACATACGTGCCTATGGTGATGGCTCCATGGAGGAGCTGCCAGCTGAGGTCCCCAGTGGCTCATGGGATGGGGGTGGAGTACAGACTCAGCCACTGGGGTGCCCTAGCGACGCTGTCACTGAGCAGGTCCCACCACTTGGTGTCTGGGCGGGACACAAGGGCAGCATGATGGACAGTGCGGCGCAAGAGCATGTAGAGTTGGGGGCAATGGACAGTGGAAAAGTGGATTGGTCTGGTGTCCTCCAGCCAGCTCAGGTGCTGGAACAGGGAGTGCCATGAAGCTGGGTGAGGTGCCAGCCCCACAACAAACTCCTTGGGGCTGGAGGACATGGGGGGCAGGGACCAGCACCATGCAGGACCTGGTGAAAGACAACGGCGTTGGGAGGTAAGGCAGTTTTTATCTCCTGGACCAGATGGCAGGTTGCATGTGTCATGGGTAGACCCATGCGCCAGGCTAGCGCAGCGGGGTCCAACCACTCCCACTCCTGCCTGTTGTAGTCCAGGAGGTATCCAGTATGGGTCCTCCACCAGATAGGATCAACCTCTGTCACAACTGGGGTGCCTCTGCCATTGGCACTTCCAGCTGGGGGTTCCAGAGGAGGGGCTTGACGAGCAGGTCAGCAGCCTGGGAGACTGTTGCAGGAGACCTGGATGTGGAGACCAGCCTCAGGCCCGGAGGAGATCCTGGTAGAAATTTGGCAGCCTTCGCGGGTCCTGCAGGGAGCAGCCTCGCAGACTGAGGAACTGCCAGTTGTATCAGAACCCCCAGAAGTGGCAAAGGGAAAGTGTGTCCCAGGTGGCCCCATGCCACGTGGCTACCGACATCGTATAGCAGTCGCTGCAGGGCCTGAAGGTGGATAGCCAGGACCTGGCTGTGCAGGCAAACCAGGCCCTGGCTGCCCTCCCATAAGGGGAGGCTCAGGACCTTCACAGTGACCTAGTGCTGCAGTGACCTAGTGCTGTCCCAGCCAGAAAAACTCCAGCGCCCATCTCTGGAGCCCTTCCAGGACCTGAGGGGGCACAGGCAGTGTGTGTAAGCAGTGCCAGAGCATGGACAGGACCGGCACTCTCCCACGCAGGGAGAGACATCTCAGGAGCCCTGCCCATGCCCGGAGCTGCTTCATCACCCTTGCCTCCAGCTGGTGCCAGTTTTCTGGCATGGAGGGATCTGTAGGGGACAAATAGACCCCCAAGTAGAGCAGCAAGCTTGCACTCCAGCGGATCCCATGGAGCCTGGGTGGGAGTGAGCCCACCTGCCACCCATCACCCACCACCAGGCCAAAGCTGTTGACCCAGTTGACCTGGGCAGAGGAGGCTGCCAAGTACAATGCCTGGCAGGCTTCCAGCTATGCCAGGTCACCTGAGTCCTGGACCATGAGAAGTACATTGTCAACATATGCTGATAGGACCAGCCGTGCTGCTGGCTCCCAGAGCATCAACCCTGCCACCCGCTTCTGCAGAAGAACGAGGAAGAGCTCCAGAGCCAAGGCGTATAGCTGGCCTGACAGGAGGCAGCCTTGACACACCCTTCTCCTGAACAGGATGGGCTCCATCAACACCTGAGTCCTGGACCATGAGAAGTACATTGTCAACATATGCTGATAGGACCAGCCGTGCTGCTGGCTCCCAGAGCATCAACCCTGCCACCCGCTTCTGCAGAAGAACGAGGAAGAGCTCCAGAGCCAAGGCGTATAGCTGGCCTGACAGGAGGCAGCCTTGACACACCCTTCTCCTGAACAGGATGGGCTCCATCAAGGTCCAGTTGAGCTTGACCAAACACTGCAGAGGCATACAGCACCTAGAGAGCCCATACGAAGTGAGGCCCGAAGCCAAAGGCCCGCAGCATGCCTGTGAGGTGCCCGTGATCCACTCTGTCAAACACCTTCTCCTGGTCCACAGATAGGAGGGCGAAAGACAGGCCCTCCCAGTGTGCTAGTTCCAGGAGGTCCCGAACCAGGTACAGGCTGTCAAAGATGAAACATCTGGGCACCGTGTACATCTGGTCAGGATGGATCATGTCCATCAGCACGGACCACAGGCGCAGCAAGATGGCCCTCGCTACCACCTTGTAATCCATGCAGTTCCTAAAGTTGTTGGGATCCCCCTTCTTTGGCAGGAGGGTCAGCACAGCCCTCCGGCATGAAACAGGGAGCCCCCCACTTCCCTCAAATTCGGCCCAGACCATGGTGAGGTCCGGGCTGAGGACATCCCAGAAAGCCCAGTAGAACTCCAAGGTCAGCCTGTAAATGCCCGGCACCTTGTTGCCAGGCATCAGGCAGAGGGCAGCAAAAACTCAGCCAGAGTGAGAGGAGCTTCCAGCTGGTCCCAGTCGCCCACACTGACCTGCAGGAGTCCCTCCCACAGGGTCTGACAGGCTTCAGTGTTGGTTGGATCCAGGGAGAAGAGCTCTTCATAGAAGGCCCACGCGCCGGCACATCTTACCTGGATCCATGACGGGGGTGCTGTCAGAAGGAAGATGATGTACTTCTTCTTGGCCCCCTGCCTCCTGTCCAGGGCATAGAAGAAGCGGGAGCCACAGTCCATCTCCCGAAGGATCTGGACATGTAAGCGGACAAACGCACCACGGGTGCAGTGGTCGTCCAGAGCACGAAGCTCTTCCCACCTGTCCCAACACTCTCCGCAGAGGGACGGGTTGGTTGGGTCGGTAGCCAGGTGCCTCTCCAGCTGTAGCACTTCCCACTCAAGCTGCTCCCAGACTGCCTTCCTCTGCCGGGTGTGCCCCCAAGTGTAGGGATGCGCACCTTCCCCACATCCCACCATCTTGGAGCCAAGGGGAAAGCTGCCCGTTGCTCCTGCCAGGCCAGCTATAACTCCCGGAAGGCCTCCCTGAAGCCCACATCCTCCAGCAAACTGACATTGAAATGCCAGCAGGCTGACCCCAGACGCCCAGGCCCTAGCGTAGCCTGGGCCCAGACAAGGTGGTGATCACTGAAAGGGGTCAGCTGGATGCCAGAGGAGTTGGCCCAGGCAAAGTGCAGCAAAGAGATATAAACCTTTCGAACCGGGAGTGGCATGCCTGTTCCTCCCCCACCCTCACATAGGTGAAGGCACAGGGGTCGGTAGGGTGACAGGCATGCCAGACATCCACCAGGGAGTAGTCTGTCAGGATCTCCCTGAGGACGCCCACAGTGGCCTCATTCCACTCCCTGCCCGACTGGTCTCGTGTGTCTAGGGTGACGCTAAAGTCGAGGGTTGAGGGTGCCGACATATGTGGCCGCCTAGCGGAAGAAATCCACCAACTCTGTGTCCCTCGGAGGGACATACGTGTTCAGGACCAGCCCCTGTACCTAGACCCGGAGGTGCAGCAGGCGGCCTGGCACCACTTCAGCGTCCTGGAGAACCTCTGGATACAGGCCTGGGGAGAATAGGGTAGCCACCCTGCAAGAGGTGGCCAAGAGGTGACTAAAAAAGACCCTGCCTCCCCACTCCAGTCACCATCTAGGCTCATTGGATTAAGTCGTCAGGGTCTCCAGCAAGAATACCATGGAGTACCCTCCCCCCTGAAGGAAGGAGAGCGCCCAGCACCTCTGGAGACCCTTCCTGCGCCCATGGGCACTGAGGGTTGTGATCCTAAATGACCTCATGACTGGGGGTGTGGAGTAGAC
>NW_005842298.1:682839-689397 GCF_000455745.1 Alligator sinensis | reverse complement strand
ACCTCGCACATCTCAGTGCCCAGTGTAGGGCCCGCTGGTTCACGTAGCACCCTCCCATACGTATAGAGGTAGCCTATGAAACTGCAAGCCTGCCTATAGATCTGGGCATTGCAGCTTTTGGGCTCCTTGCCTTCCCCTGCCAGCGCCTTCACAGTGGTAAGGACGCTGTCAAAATCTCCACAGTGGTCCAAGGCTACCTGTACCTTCCTGGCAGACTGACAGGTGTAGTCATGGTCAATGTCAACGTGTCCGCCCTTGGGACCTGCGATTCTTGCCTGCCACAACTTTTGATCTTCGGTAATTTCTGGGGAGGAAGAGTTATTAAGTGCTGGTACCCGCGGGAAGGAACACGCTGGCCTGATATCAGGTTAATGAGACTTTATTGTTTGCAGCCGGTTCCACTTTGACTCTGAATGCCCGGCACAAGGGCCAATTACAGGGATCCACCAAGGAATTCCTTGGGAATGGTCACAGGCTGTACGTTAGCCGTTAATTGACCATCCGCCGCTAATTATCCTATTAGCGGTCAGCGCTGGAACCAGGGATTCCCCCTGGCCGCGGCTTGAGTTCGCGAGCAGAGTGCCTCTCTCCTGAGGTCTCCGCTTTTATCTCTCTCTATCTCTCTCTGCCAATCTTGACCACCTCGGGACCACTGTCTGTCACCTCTTCCCTCCTTCGTCCCCATGACTCACCACTGGAGCGGGTTCTTCAGGTATGTGGTGACCTGCCGAGTTGGGGTGATCCTGGTCTCCCGTCGTCAGAGGGGATAGGAGTCTCTATCCCTGTTGGTGCCTCTCAGACTCACCTGAGAAAACTTCCCGTTCCGACTTCCCTCTCAGTCTGTGCCCGCAGGCGAATCTGGGCAATCTTCTCTGCCTCTTATTCTTCCTTCTGGGTCCTCATTGGTTTTCCAGGGTATGGTGTTTCCTGTTTCCCAGCTGCGTTACTCCTCCTCAGCTGTTACTCTTTCTAAGCAGCAGAGTCGCAGCCGAGACTCTGTTACAGTCAAGAAATGCAAATACCTCATCCCTGGGACTGAGAGGTCTGCAGGCTTCATGGGGCTCAGTGGGCTCCTTAGGCACCAACTGAACTCCCTGGTCCACTAAGATCCCAGACTCTGGTTGGGATTGGGAGAGCTCTGCAGCCCCTTATGACAGGGGTGGGGGTGGGGCTCCTTCACAAGATGGTGGGGTAAAGCTGGAGCCTAGGGAGGTCTGTGCAGGGTCCCCGACGAGATCGGCCTGTTGATTAGGGGACCCCACCGCAACCCCCTCTGGTACAGGACTGTGGGGCAGGCTGGAGGTGAGGTTTTTCTGGGAGAGGGAGAGAAGCAACCTGTCAGGCACTGGGGTGGCTTCAGTGTCTGCCTCGGGGTCCTGGAAAAGGGGACCCCCTCCCTCACGACTCACCAGGGTGAGCCCCAGGGCCTCTATATCCTCCAGATCATCAGAGGGAGGAGGCTCTGCTGGCAGGCCTTTCTTTGGGGACGCCAAGGCCGAGGCCTCAGTGCCCTTGATCTCAGGGGGTAGGCCTTGGTTAGCAGAATGAGAGGCTTTCTGCATGGGCTCCTGTTCAGGATGGTCTAGCAGCCCTGAAACCTCCTCCACGGGGATCACCCATTTGATCATTACTGGGGTGGGGCATCAGGCACAGCTGGGGAGGCCCTCAGAGGCTGGGCCGCTCCTTCCCCCTGTGTGGTGGTCTTGGGAGTGGGAGAGGAGTCCTCCACATCAGAGGGCTCCAGCTGTGCCTGGGCCTTCCTCGTGCCTTTGCGCCCGGAGGGGACCTGCACCCATTCAGCTATGGAGTGGTCCTCAGGTAGACAGGCTGCAGTAGGAGAAGGTGAGGGTTGCAGAGGTGTGGCAGCCATGACGGGGACATGAGTAGGGGCAGGGGGGCCCTGCTCCCTCTCTCCACTTGGTTGCTGCTGCTTCCCAGGACTCTGCCAAACTTGGTTGGGGGGGCAGAGTCACTTGAGCTCACAGTGGGGGCTTGAAGTTGTGGCTGGGGTGCCAGGGAGGCCTGAGGGGGGAGGGGTACCAGTGGTAGGGGCACCCCTCTTGCCAATGGGACCCATGGATGCCCTCCCTGCCTGGCCCGTGGGGCACTCATGACTCGCCAGAAGCAGTGCAGGTCCCCCAGTGTATAGAAAATCCTCAACAGGGCCCCCTGATACGGAATTGCCAGGCACCCTTCAGCCTCCAGCTGCACTCCCACTGCCAGCTGGATCATAACCTGGTGATGGAAAGAGCACATGTGGCGGAGGCTGGGGTCTCGGCACCCCAGTGAGAGGGCCACCACCAGGGAGATAACTTTCGCCAGGGTTTGGAGCTGGGGGAGCAGGGCCCAATTAGGGATATAGGAAGGGATGGAGCTGAGGACCACCCTGTTCCCCAGCTCTTCTAGAGGCTCGAGGGGGACGTACTCACCCTCCACCAAAAGTCCTCTCTCCACTGCCTTTTGTGTGGCAGCCTTAAAGGCAAGGAAAAAGACCTCCTTGCCATGAAAGCGGGAGGCCACCACAATCTTGGGTGGGTGTGCTGGCTGGTGTAGTGCACCTGGTCCCCTCAGGCGCTAGTGGTCTAGGCTTGGGAACAGGGCCCTTGCCCTTCCCGCCCCAAGCTGTGAAGGAGGCTGAAGAGGAGCCCTTTCCACTGCCCCTGCACTTGGTCCCTGATGAAGGGAGAGGGGGCTTGGGAACCCCTCCGAGGGTGCTGGGCCAGGGGAGACCCCCTAGTCCTGTTGGCTCCCTACCAGAGTCCCACCTGTCCCTGCAGCAGAGGTTGCAGGCTTCACCACCCCTGGAGGAGGTTAGTTAGACTGCCTTTGGGGAGGAGGCTGCAGGGGCATGCATCCCCTTGGGGGCTTGGCTGGGATCCAACCCCATAGTGGGGGGCAGCAGGAAGTTCTGTGGGGGCATCTGGCCCCCTAGAAGTTTCCTGCCCTGCCATTGTTTCACATGAGGGCAGGGAAGACAATAAAGAAAAACAAAATATCCAGTGTGGCTGGTGAATCTAGTAGGGGCAGAGTGGAGTTGTCGGGGAGTAGGGAGGGAGGGAGGGCACTGAAGCTCCCTAAGCTACAGCCCCTCAGGAAAAAAACCGAGAGGGCTATACTTTGAGAATATGGGGGGAGGTGGGAAACACACAAGGGCTGGGGAAACTCGAGCTGACTTACTCAGCCACACAACAAGCACCAGGGCAGGGGGAGTGGACCACAAGACTTACCACACAATGGCAAGAACACACAGGGAAGGCTACTGAGGCAGATGTAAAAGATGGCTGGAGTGGTGGAGGGGCTTTGTTTGTTGAATATTTGTCCAGAAGCCCCCCAGGCCTCCAGCCAGGCACTCAGCAGCAGAGCAGTAGGCAAGAAGACAAAGCAGGATCAGATGCAGTGAGGTAGCTGTGGGGGAGGGCAGGAGCAGTCAGTCAATTAGGAAGTAATCCAGTGCAGATGTGGTGTCAGGTGATGCAAGGTAGTGCAGCAGGGAATCTCTTCTCCTGAGAGGGGGCAGCAGCAAAAACAACCACAGCAGCAATGGTAGGAGCTGTCCAGTTCAGCCACTCAGGGTATGCTTCTGGTGGAAGTGAAGGTGGGAGTTTGCCTGCCAAGGCAGCAGGGGCAGGCAAGGCACCTTTAGGGTCTGGCAGTGATGGTGGGGGAGGATGGGCCCACAGGCAGCGCAGGCTCCCTCCCCAGGCTTGACGGCAGCCTGGGCAGCAGGCCAAGACCAGGGTGCAGAAGCTGAGGTGCGATGCAGTGCAGTGGACCCCTCCCCAAGGTGGGGGGAGGTAGCAGGCTGCAGCAGAGGACACCACCCTCCCCCCCCATGCAGGGGCAACAACAGCAGTAGCAGCCCAAGGCAGGAAGGGATGCAGCCAACTTGCTCCCAAAAGCTCTGAGACCAAGTCAGCAGCTAGCAGTAGCCAGAGGCAGGAAAGGGCCTGGCCCGTTTTCTCCCCAGAAGCTCCTAAGCCCAAGCTTGCAGCAAGCAGCCTGGGACAGGAAGGGGTGTGGCCAACTTCCTCCCAGAGGCTTTTCCCTTAGAAGCTCCTGACTATTTGTATCACCCAATTGTCGTGGACTCTGAGGCCCACGCAGCTAACTAATAGCTCCTAACGTA
The DNA here is from genome assembly GCF_000455745.1 of Alligator sinensis. Taxonomy (NCBI): domain Eukaryota; kingdom Metazoa; phylum Chordata; order Crocodylia; family Alligatoridae; genus Alligator; species Alligator sinensis. The sequence continues at coordinate 685,271 of NW_005842298.1, read as the reverse complement.
TGGGGTCAATGGATGGACAGCTAATGAAAAAAACAGGATAGGAGTGTCATGTGGGTCAAAACATGAAAAAAAGTGCACCTGAGGGAGACACTGAGCAGAGTGCCCCGGCCCACACCCACCGGTTCTCAAAGGCATCCAAGGAGCCGGTGGATGCAACCCACTGGTGCTCTACCTAGAGACATGCATGGACAAGTGAGAGGAAAGTGGCCCTGCAGTCTCCGGGAGCCTTCCCAGCCAGAGCCTCCTTCCTGGTCAAATACAGGGCCCACTTGGCCAGGACCAGGAGGAGGTTGACCAGGAGGTCCCAGGACTTGGCAGGGTGACAAAGGGGGGGGGTGAAATTCAACCAGAACCTCAAGAGGAGGCTCTGGAGGTAGAGGTGGAGGGGCTGCAGCCTGACGCACTCGTGAGTCATGTACACCAGGGTCTCCCTCTGCCTGTAAAAGGGGCAAGAGACCAGGGTGGTGTGAAGCTCACCACATATATGCCCATGGCACCAGCTCCGTGGAGGAGTCCCCGGCGGCTCGTGGGATGAGGGTGGAGTACAGATTCAGCCACTGGGGTGCCCCAGCCACGTCCCAGAAGCTCCTGAGGGCAAGTAGCCCTGAGCTGCTGGCCAGGGCAGTTTTTTATGCTGGCCTCAGGCTCTAGCTCCCCCTGGCTGCAGATCTGGGAGGAGCCAGGCAGGATTATTTTGCCACAAGTGGCACAATTTGCTTCACGACAAAATGCATGTCCAGGCATGTGTGCTGAGGCAAAAAGCCCCAGCTCAAATTTGCACTGCTTCTATTTGAGCAGTTGCAAGTGCACATGCTTGCATGTGTGGATGCACCCTATGTTGGTCATACTCATAAGGTACCTATTCATCTCTATTGGCAGGAAATGGGAGAACAGAGAAACAGCTAAAGAGCAGAGCCAGACTTCTATAGGTATTCAGATCAATTGTCTTGGCAAGATGCATTATTTCCAAAAGTGGTGAAACCTGGTCCTAACTTATGCTGGGGGGAGAAGGAAGGGGAACAAATATGTTTTTCGTGAGAAAAGTTTGGAGACTGGCATTTGACACCTTGTGAAGTCAGACTCCATGGGCTTTTTCTCAGACCCCGTCCGGCATACAGATGGTTTTCAATTGATCCTCACTTAGTCTGAAGAGAGCTGTAACATAAATCAGTGCCAGAAAACAAGGGAAAGCTCTTGACTTTTTCCCCTTTGGTGTAAGTTTGAATGGACTAAAAGCTAACAATGCAGAGGAAGAGGGGGAGGGTTGCAAGTTATTTTTAATGAGCAAGAAAGTAGCATTTTCTGAAGCCATGCACTTCATAACTGGAGTGCTGGGACTGACCAGAGGGGCTGAGTAGAAACAATGTGATTTAATTTCTGATCAGAACTTGTGGGGCACAGATTGACTACATCCTTAATTATGGGAAGCATAAGGTTTCTTTACTCTCCCTTGCTCTCGCATCCCTCTCCGAAGCCCCTAATTCTCCCTCAAAAAAGAAAGGGAAAGAAAAATTACTCCACACACACACACACACACACACACACACACACACACACACACACACACACACACACACACACACACACACTGAGGATTAGTTAACAATATTGGTGGGCAGTGGTCATGGGAAAGCTCTGCAGTTATTGGAGACTGCCTGCCAAGGGTTATGTCCTGTGGTTTGTGGGAGGGATGGTGAAGGGAGGGAGGAATTAGCCTGTGAGTTTTGTCATGAGTTGCTTGGCAGACAATCCTCAAATTCATATTTGATGAAAAAGAGCACTGTCCTGCTTTCTGTCTTGCATTTGATAAAAAGAGATATGTAAGTAACAAATCCATGTGCTATAGCTCCCAAGTACGTGTCTTACTGATAACAGCATTAAAACGAAACTTGGCATTTGTCAAAGGTAGCTTAGAAAGACTGAAGTGTTTAAGACCTTTGTATATTAGCTTGTGCTTTTATGTTTGCAAAGATAAGAATTCCTAACAGTGTATTTGTTCTTAATAATCAGAGGATAAATGAAAAGAGGCCTTCCTTTGTGAATTTGCAGAGTAAATCCCATGACTTAAAAGGATTCCTCCAAATTTCACTTCCCCCTCTTTCTCCCCCTTTATTAATGAAGGTTACATATCAGGATGAATGAAACATGTTTTGGAAACAGCAAATTGTGATTTAAAAAATGCAGTGGTAAACCAAGGGGTAATATGGGTGTGGCAGAAATGCCACTGTCGGTGCCCCTCTCCCGAGATCTGTCTCCACCAGCCTGGGAGGCGGCGGTTGAATCCCTCACAGCGGGGATCTCACTCCTTGTCTGCAGACAAAAGCCTGGCGCCTGTGAGGTGATGCTCTGGTCACCTGGGCAGGGGGCGGGAAGACCTGGCCCTGCGCGCGGGCCCAGGTAGCCAGGGATGCCATGCAGATTGGTCGGTTTGT
>NW_005842298.1:670928-682827 GCF_000455745.1 Alligator sinensis | reverse complement strand
CCATGCGGTCATCCAGGTGAATCTGAACCCGGCTCTCTCCTCATCACCGCATGCTCCAAGAGTGCCCTGCCTCCAGAGGAAACAACAACCACCTCTGGATGATGCGAGTGAGTAAGCTGCTAGAGATCCGATTAGATATTTAGCTTCAGTAACTCAGATGCGTGTTCAAACGGCTACCTCAGCCACCCTGGTTTGCTCTATGAGATTCCTTTGATATTCCTGTAAGATTTCTTGATATTGCTCTACCTTTTACCCTATTTCTGCCCTACCCCTGTAATCAATAAAGTTCTCCTTTGAGACCGGTGTGGGAGACTTATTGAGGGGTGGGTCTAAATTATGCCAAGGAGGCCCCTTAGGTCTATGGACTAAGGGAGGCTTCCCTAATCAGCCCCTGACTTGGGGAAGTGCCCCAAGTGCTTGTATTGGGTCTAGTACCCATTGGACGATCAGGCCTGTGTTTTCCAAGGTGCACAGAGCCAGAAGTGAGTCCAGAGCCTTGGATGGTGGCAGCGGGAACCCCAGGCTAGTGGGTGTGCTCCAAGGAAGGGGTCGGCCAGACGGGAGGCACCCTAAGGGAGGCACTCGGAGCCTGGAAGGTGGGCGGCGCAGGGAGGTGGGCGGCTCAACGCCTTGAGTCTAGGGGTGCCTTGAGTCTAATGGAGAAGTGCATTGAGTCTAAAAAGGTTGAGAACCACTGATCTAGTTACTCCACTGAGACCTTGCCTTGTTTTTACTGCAGAATGACCCATGATGGGTGCAGAGAGGGTTTAACTGGTCATGTCTACATGTTCATTAATGTACTTTCAATAATGCACATTAATTTTAGTACCTCCATTGTGAGGTACTAGAAAAAGGTGCATTTGCCTATTTTAATGTTCATTAACAAAAGCACAGGGTTTTTTGTGATGCTTTAATTCACATTAAAATAGGCTAATGCACGTTAAAGTGCACCTGTAGCTGCACCCACTTGCTCTCTTAAGTGAGGCAGTGAATCTGTTTACTGTTCCCAAACTTCTCAGCATATATGGCAACTCTGTCTGCTTTTTAATGATATAATAAATCCTTAAATCATTATCAAATATATCTCAATCCTAAATAGGCACATATAGGTATAATATGCAGCATTCACTCAGGCCCTTATTGCTTTTTCTTTCTCCAGTTGTCTGGTGGATGTGAGTTGACAGTGGTTATCCATGACTTCACAGCATGCAATAGCAATGAGTTGACTATCCGCCGGGGTCAGACAGTGGAAGTGCTGGAGAGGCCGCATGACAAGCCAGACTGGTGTTTGGTACGAACCACAGACCGATCCCCAGCTGCAGAAGGTCTTGTTCCCTGTGGGTCGCTTTGCATTGCCCACTCAAGAAGCAGCATGGAGATGGAGGGCATCTTCAATCACAAAGGTAGGGAAGAATGAAGTTTCATTTTCTAGTTGGTGACTTCCCTTTGGCATGTCACAATTTGAAATACCACAAAAATGTTATTTTAACTTGTACCTTTTGACATGTATGTTTGTTTTTGGATAAGACTCAGCAGGTTCAGAAAACTATGGCAATGCACATATTCCAGGGTCTAAAATTTAGGTTGCTTAGTGTTGTATATGTGAAGTGGAGAAGCAGAGATAGAAAAGCCATTTAGATAAGTCCAAGTAAAATAACTGGGTTTGGATGCTGTGTTCTGTCAGACTTTGCTAAACATGTATCTTTAATGTAAAGTAGTAAACAATATCTTTTTCTCCTGCATGGTTGCTGGGAAGTGATGGCCAAAAGTCTTATCCTAGTTACCAATCCTAGTTACTAAAATAATCATTTTTAAAAAATCTGTAGTCCATGAAACTACAGTTACTTTTTTATAATGCTAAATTTCATTTATTCAAGATTTGAAGAATCCCAGTGTGAGACTTGGGAAAAATTGTCTGTTCTTTTTTCTAGGTGTTGAACATAAAGCTTTTTAAACTTTACCCAATATAGTTCAGTCTGACTGAGATGCAAGTAGAATGCAGCATTTAAACAGGGGTTTCTTTTTTAGGTGATTCTTGTTAGAATTGACGGGCTCAGTACAGTGTTTTGCTAATCCCGTTTTTCCAGAGCACAGATGAAATTCATTTTTTAATATAGATGTGATGTTGCATGCTGTACAAGAATGGATTCTCCTTCTTTGGAATCTTCTTAAGTGTGGTCTTTAACGGTGTCTTCCTCGTAGGATGCTTCTGTATATAATATAGTTCTAGGAATTTGTAGCTGTGCCTCTGCTAATTTTTCACATAATTCCATCTCCACATTCTGGTTAAATAGTCTATGCTCAGAAGTAAGTAGGTGCAACAGAAAGAACTCTTACCCAGTTAAAAAGTGTTTTGAATATCTGAATTGAGAGTAAATTGAGTCAGAAGTGCTTTATCTTAGATGCTGTAAAAGCCTGAAGAGGGTCTAAATAGATTGGCCTATATTGTAATCAGTGAGAACAGATGAAAAATGAATTCAGGAAATAATGATCTAACAATATAATCTCCACAAGTTGAATACTGTTTTGACCTATTTGTCCTGTGGAACTGTGGGTTAGAGTGACCGCTTTCTAAATACTGTTTAGGCTTAACTAAGGCACTTCTCCCTTTTGAGGAGAATTAAATTCTATAAATTATGTGACACTGTTTTACAGCACTCAGGGAATTGGTAAACTGTTTCCTTAGGTGCTAAAAGAATGTTAGTCTTTGAAGGCAGAGATATCTTATTGGAGAGGGCAGACTGGATTGGACCCTTGGGAAAACAGTAAGGTAAGGGGGGATGTTGAACCAGTTCCAGAATCCAGAGGAATTCTGTGCAAATGAGAGACGAAACTAAATTTGTTTCACATAAGTAATCTCATTTGTTATAGCAGCCTGCAGGAATGAATCTGTCATTTCTTTCTTCTGAGATTTTTTTTTAGGGGTGAAAACAGGTATAACAGTTTATGCTCACTTATACAAACTATATCCAAGGCATGGTGTTAAAAATGAAAGGTTAGGAAAAGCCAGAATTAAACTGCCTAGTCAGCTTCAATTTGTTTCTCCCCCTCAGGCATTTTCCTTTCTGCCAGAGGCATAAACTGGTAAGATCTGAACCCAGGACACCTGGTGGGCATTGTACCCTCACAATGTCCCCTTGGCCGACTCCCCAAGCCACTGTGTCCTCAGTTCACTCCCCTTCCAGAGAGCTCAACCCTCCCTGCTTCATGCTGAGGGCTACTCTCGCAATCTCTGCCACTGAAAGGTATGCTAAGAGACAGTTAACAAAATGAAATTCAGTGGACAAGGGTGGGCAAGTGACAGAGCCACTGAGGCACTGCAGAAGGGGGTAATAGATTCATAGATGTTAGGGTCGGAAGGGACCTCAATAGATCATCGAGTCCGACCCCCTGCATAGGCAGGAAAGAGTTCCTCTTGAAGACCCCCAGGGTAGGGGAGAGCACCACCTCCCTTGGGAGCCCGTTCCAGACCTTGGCCACTCTAACTGTGAAGAAGTTCTTCCTAATTTCCAATCTAAATCTGCTCTCTGCTAGCTTGTGGCCATTATTTCTTGTAACCCCCGGGGACGCCTTGGTGAATGAAAACTCACCAATTCCCTTCTGTGCCCCCGTGATGAACTTATAGGCAGCCACAAGGTCGCGCCTCAACCTCTTGCAGAGGCTGAAAAGGTCCAGTTTCTCTAGTCTCTCCTCGTAGGGCTTGGTCTTCAGGCCCTTAACCATATGAGTGGCCCTTCTCTGGACCCTCTCCAGGTTATCCGCATCCCTCTTGAAGTGCGTTTTGTGGTTTTTTTCCCAAAAAATTAAATAAGGGCAGATTTAATCAGGTATAAAATACAAATGTTATAAAAATACAGAGTGGGGGATTTAAACATCATCTTGGAAACACTAAAAAGCCCCACTAGATGCCAAGGTGGGAGGCTGCAATAAGAGGGCTGGGCCTCTGAAGGGGTTTGTGCAAATTCACAGGACAGGCATAGGTCATTAAAAGCACTTAATTGAAAGGCTTCATTATGGGGCTAGATCCAATGCTCACTGGAATCAGTGGATGCCTTTGTTTTGGGCCAGGCCTGATGCCACCCCAGTTGAAAAGAATGGACTCCCCCTTGCAGTGAACTCTTGCAGTACTCTGTGCTTATACAGTTTTCTTCACCCACGAACTGCAGGTCGCTCTACAGAGGCAGGCACTTGCCAAGAGGCACTTGTAAAGAGCAGCAAAAGAGGTAAAGTGCAGCAGGGCAGCATACCAGGATGGAACAGCAAGTGGAGGGGATTGTTGGGGGAACACAAGAGTGCCCACCAAGTTTGGGAAAGATAGAATAGAGGGGAAGAGGTATGTGGAAGGGAACTTGAGGGCACCCCCTCAAATTCAGCACCCTGGGCTCATATCCTGCTCACCCACACCTAGTTACTTTATGTACCTGGAGTCCAACCAGTTTGAAGGGACATTACTCCCAGAAGCTTTTGTTATTGTAAAGTTGATTTCCCCCATTATAGGTGGACAATGTGCAGGTATGTACATCCCACCAGTCTATGGGCAGGGTTGCCCATCCCACCTGTGGCCCCTTTCATCTGCTATTGTGAGTAGCAATTGTCTTGGCCCTGTAATACAACAGCATGGGATAATCATCTGTTCTGCCCACTCACTGAGTACCCTACCTGCACCCTATCCAAAGCCATTAAGATGTACATACCCAGCACAACATATTCCATACAGGTATAGCAATAGTATAAATGGATACAGCATAACATGGGCTTTCCAGTGAGACCACGTGTGCTATAATTATGACATGTTGTGAACCCCAAAATGTAAGAGTTCATGGCCCCCCTCCCCTCCCCCCCACACACACATTGAGGGAGTCTGGAAAAGAATGAATTGTGATGTACTCCAGTAGTGTGGCAATGAATAGCATAAACATGAGAAAATTACTAGTGGGTTCAGAGCAAAGTATGATTTCCTGTAGTTCTGGTCTTTCAGAAAGCACTAAAGAAGAATGCCAGTTGTTTCCCACATAAATAAGAGTTGGAGCATCTTTGTAGCCATGATACTCCAAGGCAATGTGTGGAGAGCAAGGGGCTTTTTTCATGATAACTTTTATTGGACCAACTGGATAGTTGGGAGAGATGTTAGACAAGCTTCCAGGCACAAAGTGCCCTTCATGTCTGTAAATTTTACAGCCCTCATTTCTTTAACTGAGTACATAACTGAATTAAAAGTTACTGTTTTATCTGGTATTTCTTTTAGGTTGTCTGTACTTCTTTTGCAGACCTTTGTACTTGGTGCCCAAAATTTTATCTAATATTTCTCCCACTATTCAGTTGATCTAGTAGGAAAAATCGCCCAACCCCCCCTTTTTTTTTTTACCTAAAGAAGACAATTTAAAAATTATGCTGTGTCCAAAAGCTATAAACTGTTTCAGAATTTTGAGGCCACAAGGATTTCTTTTCCTAATTTCAGTTAATTCCTTTATGCTTTCTTTTAAAAAAAAAATATTACCAGAGGGAGTAAAAGGTATAAAAGCATTAGTTTTGACATAATTTTTAAGCAACTAGTGTAGTAACTTGAGAGATAAAAAGTTTTACTTTCAGGAAACCCTGGAGTTGACAGGCAGTCTGAGCACTTATTGTTAATCTTTGTTAATTGGGTTTAGTCTTTTTTTCAGGCTCTATTGGAAGACAACGAATGACTGATCAAGGCACAAGAATTAAAAGCTTGGGTATTTTGTAGTTATACAAGGCTGTAAGCATTGTACATATCACTTAAAAAATTAACAAGTACTGATGTTTGTAGAATTAGTAGCACTGGATAGGAAATTGAACTTTCAAATAAAAAAGAATGCTTAATTTTCATTATTTTTTATTAGGCATGAAAACAGATGGTTAGAGGAATAACTTGACTAAGATAAATGCTGGATGAATCACACAAAAATAAGAGTAACTTACAGTGACTTTTGCTTTTCACTAATTGGCTGGTTGCCATATCTGCAGTTGGCAAACAGATGTAGATTGCAGTCTTGAGACAACCATAGAAATCCATATCTGATTTGCAGTGGGACTGTAGCAGGGGATAACAAGAGATAGATGTGCAAATTCTCCTCTTAGTTGACAATATAGAAGGCAGAGGGCAATATGGCATTGGTGTTCTAAGGAGCTGGTTCACTGTTCCTATGTTATGTTTGAGGTTGTGATCCTTAGTAGAGCCATCAACTGGCTCGATCCAATCTATATGAACATTAACTCTCTCACAGCACCACACCATTTAAATACATTCAGGGTATAAAACAAGTAATAGCGTCCTGGACAAAGCTTGCCAGATTTGAACTTAATGCTTTGTGTTAGGGCTTCTACATTTGAAAGATAAGGATTCAAGTAGAATGTCAATTAAAGCACAGTACCTGTTCAGGAGTAAGTCTCCTTTCTTCCTTGACAGTTAATTGCGAACAGCTCTGTGCAGACAAGCCCATGGTCAGTGTTGCCTTGATGTGGACCTTTGTGTTCCCGAAGATAAGGTTGAACTCATATTTTTATCATGCTGGAGAGATGTTCAACTTTCCATGCAGAGCTTAAGTCAATATATCCAAACTCCCCACATTTGCCTTTTCCCCATCCCAAAAGACAAATACTGTACATGGCATAATGCAGATAAGATTAAGGTAGAATCTTGAAGATTGCACACCTAGATTTACTTGTGATTTGATCACTGCTAGGTTGAAGGATAGAAATTGCAAGGAAGTTAAAATACGACTGAGCTTTGATAAGGAAGTAAAGTAAAACCTGGACGTTAGGGAGGGGTCTAATGACCTCCATAGTGAGCTACATTAGGTTGGAAGGGTGGAAAGGGCTGTAGATATGTTATAAGGCTTAAGGCTAGAAGTAATCAGAGTGTCTGTGAAATTTAAGGAACAGAATGAATCAATAGGGAGAAAAGCTGTTAATGCTATGCAGATACATAGGATGTATTATAGTAAAAATGTATCTGAGAGAAGGAGATGTAACAGTATACACCACTAAATTTAGAAATCTGGGAAATGGGTCAAAGGCTGGGCTTATCAACGTGACAGTATACCCATATTCTAGTTCAGTTAAGTATTGGGAGATGCCTTTCTTTATTCTCTTTCATTTTCATTTCTTCCATTTGCAATCTTGATCTTACCAGGTCCCAGGAAAACCTCACATTTCAAGTTTTTTTTTTTTTCCCCCCCAAGTCATATATATTACATTTAATATTAGTTCATACTTCCTACAAAATCATAGGTGTAACCATTTTGATCAGGTAAGCTTGCTCAGCCTTCTTATGATGCGATGACTCCATTAATCTATTTTTAAATAATGCAAGTTTATACTTTAATAAGACAACTAATGGAACTTTTCAGCTATGTAAGTAGTTTATAAGTTAGCTATACTAAGGGGCATTAGGTTTTGCATTTGGAACTTGTATAAGGACAAGGAAATCTTGCCATGTAGGAAGTTTTAAATAAATAGAGTATTGCATTTGAGAAACGAGAGAAAGAAGAGATTGCTAATACTACCGTTGTATGGATTTCAATATATATTTAGTCCTGGGAAACTGTCAGTTGTGCCCCTTACTTCCCACACCCCTTTAAGTCTTCACAGGAAGGGAAATTGTAATATTAAAAATATCTGCTTCAGAGCAGATGTATTTGCACAGCTGATCCCTCAGAGGTGCAAGATTAAACACAGGCCAGCAATTCTGTCATCTTGGGATTTCCCAGTGTTAGTATTTTGTGTAATTAGTTTTACTCTAACAAGAGTTTTCTTTTTTTTTTTTAAAGCTAAAATGCAAAGTAGAACAGTTTGTAGCCTAAAATCAGTCTGCTGCAAACATTCTTAGTTTATTGCATTGAGGATGGAAGCTTTATAGTGTTGATTCTTGGGCAATGGTTTTTCCAGGTACTGGAAGCATTGTTAATAAAAGAAGCCTCAGATGAGAGGCTGCTGAAAGTTCTCAGCTTATATAAATTCTGTTACTATCAATTTACCTGGCAGCAAAGCTCACTGTTCAATATTTATTTTTGCTAAACTGGATCTGCCAAGGATGTCATGGCACTTTCAGAGCAAGCAGTATTATTTGTCTTAGTATATTTAGAAATAGATGGTGGTAATTTTAGGTGGCATCATAAATATACTTTCTTTCCATCTAGTATGTAATCACAGCTTCTGCTTAAACTACTGTCTCCTGCTTTTATACATGCTGTCCTTATTGCAATATTGTTAGCTTTGACTAGAAATGGTAGTGCCTTGAGGACAGTGGCAGAATTGCTCTCAGAGTAAAGCCAAATATGGAAGAGGAAAATAATTGGTAGGTTTTTTGTTATGAACTCTCAAAAAAAGGCCAACTGGTAAATGAATGAAGGCTTTCTACTCTTAAGTAAATAATCGACAACGTTGCAAACTTTTTGGCATTTTTTTAATTAAAACTAGTCTCAGTAATTTTCAGGGGTGGTGGAAATGTTAGGAACTTGTTTGCAATTCTACCATAAATGCAGGGGCGGGGAAGCTTTTGAAAGAGAGATTAATTTCTCCTAATAATTTGTATACCATCAATATTCTTGTTTGTTAGGCTGCAAATCAGTTTGCTGTAACCTGTTATATCATACGCTAAGTACAGTATAGCAATGCTTACTACAAAGACATTATCAGGACCTTGCAGGAAATGAAAGATCAGTGTAGCCAATATGGATGTATTCTGGGTTTATGAAGCCTTGAAATGCCTCTCTGTTTCTAAAGTATTTTAGACATCAGTATTAGGAGTGCTTCATTTTTGCTCTCAATATTTGCTCGATCCAATTAAGAGTTGCTGATCAACTAGTAAATGGGGCTTTGTTTATGAAAAGTTAAACTTTCTGCTGTGATGTACTGTGAGAATAAGTCTAGGTAGCTGTTTGGGTCTGATAAGCCTGTGCTGTTTTTTTAAACAACCTTTGAGACTTTTTAAAATGGAAACTAGCAATTGGAAATTTAAGCAGAACTTATTGAATGTAAACAATAAGATGCCTGCTGAATGGGCAAAAAATACTTGGGAGAATAATTGAAGCAGAGAATAAATTGAAGAAGCAACTATTTTTCTCCCTGAAATAGAACTTGAAGTACACAAGACTTAAAGGGGGATCCTGGGTCACTGAGTCTGGGCTCCTGGTATCCTGGGAAATCACATCATATACTCTCATTGATAAATTAGTCAAGCTCCATCTTAAACGAGCCTAAGTACTCCTCTGAATAGCCTCTTCCAAAACCTCACTCCTCTGACAGTGGGAAGTCATCTTCTGAATTCAGGCCTAAAGTTATTTATAACCATTCAGTATGAGTTTGAGATGTCATGTCAGAAAATGAATTTAAGAACTTAATCCCCTCACTCCCACTGCTGCACAGTGCATGCAGGCAACCCCCACACTGCACGCTCTTCCCCACTGTGTATGTGCAGTCCTTTACATCACTCCTCTGCATGCTGGGTTAGCCGCTCCACTGCGCTTGTACACAGGTGGCTCCCACCGCCAGCTCATCAGCCAAGAGCTGCCCTGCTGCTCCAAACCATGGGCTCCCATGTACTGCTTCACCCCCTGCCTGGCACAGGTACAGGACACCAAAGCTAGAGGGGAAAGCCCAGAGACCCTGTCTGCTGCTGCATTTGGAACAATAGGGGGAGTAGCAGCCAAGTGTGAGCTCAGGGCCTATTGTAAGCTTCATGCAGATTGTAGGTCACCAGTTGAACAGCCCTGATTTAGCCAGTTAGATATCTGCCTAGTTAACCCACATTTTTCTACTTCTGAGAAGTGTCACATAGGGCTATATCAAAAGCTTTTAAAAAGTGAAGTGTATTATGTCTATCTCATTCTCATCCAGCAAACTGAGTGCCCTGTGAAAGAAGGAAATTGGGTTGATTTGGCATAATTTGTTCTTAACAAATCCATGTTGCCTGCTAGTGATGCCCTCCTCCCACCCTTTCCTCCTCCAGGTGTTTACCAGTTGTCTGTTTCATATTCCTCTATTAAAAGCTCTTGGGAATGCTGCTGTTGTCACGTACTAGCCCTTGCACTGGCAGTATAAGGAACCCAGAGACGAATCAGGAGAGCAAAAAGTGGTCTCCCTTAAATCTTTTGATGAAGATCCAGGCCATGGTGCTGGGCTTCAGGGTTGTGTAAAACTGCCTGAAATAGAGAGGGCTATCTCGTTAAATGTATGGAATAAGAGCACTGAGAGTAGGTGTGGCAGTTTTCTTTCACTTGTAGTAGTTCTGCTCCCTCATAGTCTAGAGGACAAAAACAAAGATCCTAGGTAGCACCATTAAGTAAAGGAGTGCCAGGCTGGATGGATTCCAGGGATATCAAGTGGAAGAAGTGGAATTGAGACAACAAACAGATGTGAAAGTGTGATGAAGTAACTTCTGGACACAAGGGCCCAGGGACAGAAGTTACACACAAATTGGTTTAAGTGATCAGCAATTGGTTTAAACCTGTAACAGAGCATAAGTTCTGTGCACATAAACTAGTTTCAAAATGGCTGAAACTGGTTTGAGATAAACCTGGTTGAATGTAGTATCAGACTTAACTGATCTGGCTCAAACCGGTTTATGAAACTTTTTTCCACAGACCCCTTCCTTGTTCAAGTTATATCACAGTCCCCCAGAATGCTTTGGAGCCCTAGGCTGGGCTGTGCTGTCTGTTCCAGCAGAGAAGGGTTGGGAAGGGCCATAAAAAGGAACGTGGTAACTTTAAAAAGAACAATGAAGAACAACCACTTTCCACCTTTACAAGTGTTATATCCTCTGTTAATATGCGGCTCTAGATATGAATATTTTTGGATTAAATACTGGATCTCCATAATACACTGGGTTTTGGTCTGTCATCATATCACACATCCTAATAAGTGGATTTCCTCATAACCAAGCAAAGGGATGCAACTCATCCTGCTGGTATGTTAAATCTAGGAATTGGAGCCCCCACTTTTTGTGGGGAGGGAGAGGAAGGAATGGGGCACAGGGAAGATGACAGGGGAAAAGGCAGATCTGGGAGACAGCATGCAGAGAAAAATTGTGAAAAGCTTTTATTTGGTCAGCTCAACTGTAATCCACTATGGTCAGACCTGGTTGTAATTATCCATTATCATTTCCCAAACATGACAAGATACAGCTGGGCTACACCCTTCTGAATTGATTGATTGAGCTCAAACCAGTTTATGCAGCTTCTGTCCCAGACCCTTTCCTAGTTTAAGTTAAACCGAAGTCTGCCAGCATCCCAGCATGCTCTCTGGGCTAGGCTGTGCTCTCTGCTCCAGCAGAGCAGGGCTGGCCCCACCTCCCTCCTCCCTAGCCGGAGCAGGGACAGGCAAGGGTGGGGTGCCTGGCCAGATGTTCGCACCAGAAGGGAGCAGGGAAGAGGTTTATTACCCACTCCCTTCCCTGTCCCACCAGCATGGACAGAGCAGGCATTTCTCTGCTCGCTGCTCCTGTGGCATGGACATGGCCAGCCCTGGCAGTAGCCTGGAGTGAACTGGCCCGGGGGGGAGTTTAATTCCCCCCTCCCTATTCCACTGGCATGGACCCAAGCCAGGGTCTGCATGGCACTCCCCTCTTGTTGCTGCAGTGGCGGGGGTGGGAGGCAGCCAGACACCAGCCAGCATGGCCCCCTGAGGCAGAGGGGGCAGGGAGGGGTGTTGCTCCCCCTTCTACCCTCAGGTGACCACAGCCCCAGCTGCTGCCGTGTATTGCTCCCTGTGCAGGGTAAGCGGTGAGATAATCCCCTTTCCTGCTCCCTCCACCAGATGCCGGATGTAGGGGGTAATAACTCCTTCCCTGTCCCCTCACCTAAGGGGGCCATGCCAGCCAGCCACTCGCATCTCCCCTGCCACTGGAACAGTGCACACCCTTCGCAGCACCTCAAAT
>NW_005842298.1:670602-670918 GCF_000455745.1 Alligator sinensis | reverse complement strand
TGGGCTATGGCCACCCCTTCAAGCCTTGGTGCTGCTGCTTGCCATGCACAGTTGACAGCAGCTCTGCTTGCTCTGGCCTGCACCCACAGCGCAGGCCCCCTGATGGGAAGAGGCTTGCGCACCCCAGACACCATGACAGGGAGTGCTGCCCCAATCAAGGGTCCCTTACCTCTTGCCACTCCAGCAGGGGTGGGGGTGCAGCCACTTAGGCAAGGGGGCAAAGAGGGAGGTTATATCCCACCTCCCTCTGGCATTGGGCAGTGGGGGCTTATCCTGCCACTCACCCCACACAAGGAGTGATCAGCAGTGGCGGTCA
>NW_005842298.1:636005-670552 GCF_000455745.1 Alligator sinensis | reverse complement strand
CCCCTCTGCCTCAGGGGCCATGTTGGCTGGCATCTAGCCATGCCTGCACCCCCACCACTGCAGTAGCGACGGGGGAGTGCTGGGTGGACCCCAGCTCAAGTCTGTGCCGCTGGGACAGGGAGAGGGAAATTAAACCCTCTCCCTAGCCTGTTCATTCCAGGCTACTGCTGGGGCTGGCCATGGCTCCCCAGCACAGCTGCCCTGCAACCAAGAGTGCACTCCAGTGCCCCCAACCTCCTGGTCTGAGCCACTGCAGGCATGTGCCTCCATTTCCAGAGTTAATAGTGAATGTCTATTCACTTGCAAATGGGTTCAATCTAGGCAGGCTAAACTAACCTGAAAATATTGAATAAATTCTGGCTCTGAATTTTTGAATGTCTGTCCCTAGCCAAGAAGGAAACTTGAAAGAAACAAGCTGGAACAAGAAATAAAAGAGATTTTATATGAGTTAGATAAAAGAGAAAGATAAGAGAGAAAGAAAGGCAGTGATGGTTAGGCAGAGTAAGTAAAATGATGGTTGGAGATATGGGAAGAGAAAAATATTAATATAGGAAAGGAAAAGGGGTGGAGAGATACAGATGTAACCCAAGGGAGAAATTAGACCAAATGATACTAAGTGAAACTTGGAATTAATAATTGGGGCGTGTGAAACAGGAAAAAGAAGGCTGCAGAAACCAAGAATTGGAAGAAAGGCAAGATTAAAAAACTGGGAAGAAAGACGTGCATGAGAAATTTTAGATGACAGGAAGAGAACTGTAAAAGACTTAAGAAAAGAATGAAGAGAGCAGAAAAGGAATATGAAGTGAAAAACATAAGAAAAGGAAGAGAAGAAGGAGGGATCCATATGTTAATGCAAGTTAAGTAGTTTGTTTATTCCAAATTAAATGCAATGCTTGCTTGCTTGATCTTCAGGACAGCTACTAAAGGTTGAGCTCCCTTTCTTCTAGGCTAAGTACAGATCTTAGCTTTAAAAATGGCAAAAGTATTCATGCCTTGCACACAATGAAAAAATATTTAAGGTCTTATCATAGCATAAATTTTCTGCCTGCAACAATTAACGCCTCTCTTTTCATAACTGAGTAGGTACAGCAATGGCTATTCAAGCTGTTTTTAGTACTACAAAGACAGTGAACGTCCTGCACAATTAGTAGCGCTTCCAAAGAGAAACTTCCCAGATTTGTATCACAACACTTGTAGTTGCACATAATGCTAGAGGGTCTCTAGGACCATTCGACATTCCATAGTCCTCTGCTTTTCCTCTCCCTCCCACCCCCAAGGTGGGGAGAGAGGGAAGGGAAAGTTTCTGGTTCCCTGACCGCTTGCCAATGCCTACCAGGTTTATGATCAGGGAACCCTGCTAGGACCCTGCTGCTCCTGCCAGGGCTCCCAGAGCAGCAAGTCTTGCTGGTGCTCTTGCATCTAGAGGAGTGAATATGGGGCCTCTCACTGCAGTTGCCAGAGCACAGGGTCTAGTAGCAGTACAAATGCACACCTGTCCATACCCTACATGACTTCTGAGAGTGAGGATTTAAATACTTTAAATTGCTTCATGGCTTAGTGGTACAGACCTTGTTCCTCCAACCTCAAAAGGTGGTGGAGCTTCATCCTGTTAGGTAGGGACCAATTTGGAAACATGGTGAAGATGCCCAAAGGCTTTGTCCACAACCCCTCTTAACTCCACCAAATCAAAATGAAATGGTACTTTCACTAGAGGATTTCTTGAGAGATGCTTGCTTCTTGCTCAGTCAAAAGACATAGTAATATTGATATTTAGGATCAGGTTCTCATTTAAACCAAGTAATTCTTATACTGCCAATGCACTGTAGAGGCCTTAAAAGTATATAGGCAAATGAGTACACAAATTTTGTGAACGCTTTATTCTATTTAATGTGTAACTAAGCCTTCATTCTTCATTGTTAGTGTTTATTTCCCAGTAATACTGGGGAGAAAGTTGATGTTTCTTTGACATTAGTGGTCTTCCAAATTAAAGAATTGTTTTGCATTCGTTTATATATTATTTGTATTTTGAAAGTATTTCTTGGCTAGTACTAGAAATAGAAGCATTGTTTTTGAAACCTAATATATTTTTTTTTTTTTTTTAAGTACAAAGAGAAAAATTATGCCTTGCCAAGTTGATATTTCAAGCAGAGTGCCCTTTGAAAACCAGCTTTGGAGAATGCTAAACTCTTGGGAACAACAAGGACCTATTGGAATTATTTATGAAATACGGGTATGCTTAGTCCTCTTTGTACAAGACAGGTTGTTATCAAAGTATGTGGGGGGGATTTTAAATACTTCTTTTAAAAGTAGCTAGGACCAATGGCCAGAAGCTGCTGGAGAATAGGGTCAGGTTAGAGATTAGGAGGCACTATTTCACTGTCAGGGTGGCTAGGATCTGGAACCAACTTCCTAGGGAAGTGGTCCTCGCTCCTACCTTGAGTAAATTCAAAAAGAGGTTGGATGAACACCTGTCTGGGGTCGTGTGATCTCAGCATGTGCTCCGGCCAGTGACGGGGGGTCAGACTAGATGAAAGTATTCCTGTAGGTTTATCCATAAAGCTACAAGCGTTGAGCAGGCATGAGTTTAGGTGATAGTGATTGTTGTTATTTTGAAGGAGTTTATGCCTGCTGAGGAAAAGGAATACATTTTAATGCTTCCTATTTTAATGCATCTCTGTAAAGACTACACCCATGGAACTTCAAGTGCTTTTAGATCTGTAGCAGTGACTAATAGTTTTACTCAAATTAGGCCATATGGATTAAGAACGTTGAAATTGGGGATAGGAAAAACCTTTATTTTTAAGCCATGTTTGGATCTGTTGTACATAATGAGATGATGAACCAAGTTTCTGATCCATTTGTACATGTTGCAACTCTCCATAGTGCAAGAGCACCTGAGTTAGCTGCAGTGTCCTACCAAAAGTACAGCTTGAATTTGTTGTGCTTGCCACTTGAAAAAATAAGTTGTTCTGTTTGAAACAGACTAAATGCCGCCTCTTTTTAACAGCGTTGTGCCAAGGACAGATGGATATTTTAAACCAGAGGTTGACAGCTGGGAGGTTGCAAGAGTTACAAAGGGGTCCGCCTGTTGCATGCCATTCACCCTAGTACACTCCTGTGCTGTGCTCCACATCTTGCCTGTGTTGACGCTTCAATCCTACTTGCTCTCTGCCCTTGCCACCAAATGTATTCCTCAGCATGGCTCTTGGCCATGGAACTCTGCAGCACGTGGTGGCAATGGTAAGTGGAGACTGCAGGGGAAAGATCACCAAGTGGTGGGAAGGCCAGAGGAGATTGGTGCCTCGCAGCTGCAGCCTGCCATTCGTAAAGGTTGTCAGTCCCCATTTTAGATGTTTTTAAAGGGACCAGAAAGCTGCTGCTGGAAAGTAGGCTTCAGCTGTTAAAATGTTTAAGTCTGCGTGATACTTCATCCCCCTAACTTTGAATGAAACAAGGTCCAAGTTAGAGCAATTTCACTATGCTTGTATCACAGAACCATGCAGAACTAAAAGAATTCATGAAGGCGTATATCCATATATCCTTTTATATCAATGCATTTGTTATGTCTGCTTATGCCCCAAAAAGTGCACCACAGATTTCATTCCAGAAGAGATTGAGATAATTTCTCTGTATGTAGGTGTGTAGTAACATACAAATAAGATTCTTTGAGGATGTAATACTTATTAGAACTAATTTTGAAAGTCAGTACCTTACTTAACATTCTCTAGTGACCAATTTAAAATAGATGGGCTAGAGGGAAAGCAATCAGCACTTTACTACAGGTCCAGATCATGCTTTCACATTTTAAAGATATTTTATGGTTGTGGTCACCAGATCTTTCCTTTCCTAAGTGGCTGATTATGTCTGCAGTTAAAAGGTAATCAAGCCCCAGAGTTTGACTTCATGAGTCATCTGAATCCCTTCTAGTACCATCACAATTGTTGAGAAAGATCAGTCTTGTGGTCTAATCATTTTCCTTACCACCCCGTCTCATTTTATATTGCAGGAAAAGATCTGCTAACTTGTGGTTGTTAAAAAAAAAAAAAAAAAAACACACAGTTAAAACAAGAAAAATAGATCGGGGAGAAAATTTTAAGCAACATGATATGACGAACTTTAAAATCAGTGTCCAGTCCTTCATCGGGAAGACAACTTTATTCCTCCTTTTAAATCTCTGCCTTTTTGTGGCACACTTTGATGCAGAAAGGTGGTGGACCTGGTTTCCTTCCCCCTTGTTAAGAAATGTATGTATAAGGAACAACAATCCTTGGAGTCATCCAGGGGAGTTTCAGTGTTTGAATTATCTGAGGTTGGTTTTTTTCTGTGTTTGCTGACAGGGGCTTGGAATCCTTCAAGTAGATTTGGCATTCTGCAGTAGTGCCTATATAAGAGTCATAGAATCATAGAAATTAAGGGCTGGAAGGGACCTTGAAAGATCATGGAGTCCAGCCCCCCTGCTCTGAGCAGGAATACTGCTGAGATCAAGTGGTCCCGGCAAGGTGTCTGTCCAGTCGCCTGTTGAAGACCTCCAAGATTGAGGTTTGCACCACCTCCTTGAGAAGCCTATTCCAGATTCTGGAATAAAGGAAGTTCTTTCTTACATCTAACCTGAAACCATCCTTTAATAGTTTATGGCGATTGTTCCTTGTCCTCCCGTGGGGCACCCTAGTGAACAGCTTTTCTCCCAGCTCCCAATATTCACCTCTTACATACTTATAGTCAGCCATCAAATCCCTCCTCAGTCTTCTCTTTCCCAGGCTGAACAGTCCCAGATCCCTTAGTCTTTCCTCACGAGGTTTGTCCTCCAGGCCCTTAATCATTCTTGTGGCCCTTCTCTGGACCCTTTCAATAGTTTCCATGTCTTTTTTGAAGTGCGGTGCCCAGAACTTGATACTGTACTCAAGCTGGGGTCTCACCAACACCAAGTAGAGAGGAAGTATGTCTTCCTTAGCCCTACTCATGGCACATCAGCTAATGCATCCCAGCATGCTACTAGCTCTGTTGACTGCAGCATTGTACTAGCAGCTCATGTTCATTCTGTGATCAACCATAACCCCAATGTCCCTTTCAGCCATTGTGCTAGCCATGTCATCTCCTCCTAATCTATATTCAGTTTGCTGGTTACTTCTCCCCCCTGATGAGCACTCTGCATTTATCCGTACTGAACTGCATCCAGTTCCGTGCTGCCCACCTTTCCAGCTTCTCCAGGTCCACTTCAATCCACATCCCCATAACTTAGTATCATCCACAGAATTGTCCAGTGTGTTTTCCACATCCTCATCTAAATCATTGTTAAAGATGTTGAACAGCACGGGGCCAAGAACCAAACCCTGCAGGACACCACTGGACACCTTCCTCCAAGACCATACAGACCTGTCCACTAACACTCTCTGGGTTTGACCCCTTAACCAGTTCACAACCCACCTGACTGTGGACTCTGCCGATCCACAATTCCCTAGTTGTTTTTTTTTATAAGAGCATCATGGAACACCATATCAAAGGCCTTTTTAAAATCCAAGTACAGTAGAATCCCTGTTATCTGGCTCAAAGTGCTGGTTACCTGAGGCACAGGATTTCCGGCTGGACACTGAGCAGTGACAGCACAGAGTGGTGAGTGGCAGTGGCGGCCACCACATGTGAGCTTCCCCTCTACTCCCTTCTCCTTCCCCTACCTCCTCCTCCGAGCAGCAGGAGGTCAAGCAGCGCAATGCTGTGTGCATCCTGCCACTTTCAGCAGCACAGCAGGAGGCAAAACAGTGTGGCACAGCACCAAAATTCCAGTTAATAAGATATTCCAGTTGGTGAAGTACCAGATAACAGATTTTACTGTATATGACATGAACCACGTCTCCCACGTCTAAGCGGTGCATTGCTTGATCATAGAAGGAGACGAGGTTGGTTAGACACTACCTGCCTACAATGAAACCAGAATATTTCCAAAGTTTATGTAGACATACAAAGTGATACTGAAGCTTTATTCATTTCTTTTAAAGACTTTTACATTGGTGTGGCCTCCAAGCTCTAGTTCCTCAGCTGTAGCACAAGGTAACATTTAGTCTAAATTAAATAAATCAAGAAAGCCACAGTAGAACAAAGGTGATGAGAGAGAGTGCCTTGCAAAGTCTGTTCCTTTTTAACAGTCTGTTTTACTGCAGACAGTTGCAGCATCTCTGGCATGCCTTGTGTTTTCATAGAGATGGAAAAGCCTTATCCTACCATCAAGTCCATGATCCAAGTGGGACAAACTGTTGATCAAACCTGAATATCTATAACTGAAGCCTGAAGTAGCTTTGTTACTTAAAATTGCCAATATCTCAAATTAAGAGCGAGACCTTAAAAAGGAGATAAGGCAAAATGCTGTGTTTATTTGTTACATGAAGCAGATGTATAAGTTTGGACACACCAGTCATACAAACAGACATACACAAGCAAACATACAGACAAAACGACTCCAGTAAGATGTTATAGTTACCAGCAGATGTTTCTCAATATTAGCACTGGATGGCTGGGTCTAGGCTTATTGAGGATATGAGCAGGGGTATACAGGCATGCATGCCCGTGCTCCATGAGGTTACAGAGAGTGGATTCCCCATCTTGGCTTGTCTGCATCTCACTTTTATAGGGATTTCAAGTCTTTGTTCAGCATTGCGGGTTTTCCGTGCTCGGTTTTTAATTAGAAGTTGTTTCTTCTGGTTATCTCAACTTGAGGTTATTCTAGTAAAGTTGGTTATCTCCGCCTTGAAGCATTATGTAGTCAGTATCCCTTCTTTAAAGCATTGTGTAGTCGGTATCTTTGCCTTTAAAGCATTGTGTAGTTCAAATGGCAGGATATGCAAAGTTCCTTCTTACTATCTTCTTCGCACCTGATCACATACGAGTTCTTCAGCCATCCATTAATTAGTCTAATTAGTTTACTGTCTGGTAAGTTATACATTGGCACCTTGTTGCTTATACAATCAATTAAATCTTCTGTTTTTATGAAATAGTTACCATTATTTCACCATTCACCCTCTCACACAGACGCTCACATACACAGGGCATACAAAGTTCATCTATTCATGTCAAGCAGGAAACAAGCACAAAATGGAGTTTTAGTTGTTCATACAAACATCGAAGTTGATCAATTCAATGCTATTATCATTTAAACATAATAACTAATATGCAGAAATTCATACTACACCTTAGTGGCAGTTATTCCTATTATTCTAGTTTTTGACAAGTTCTTTTTTCAAGGGAGGCCTAAAGCTTTAAAGGAAAAATGAGAATTTTCTGGCTTAAACTGTTTCTTGAGAACCAGTCAATAAATTATCTTCCAGCAGTTTATAGTTACATCTTGTTCCCTAACTAGGGGATCAGGTTTTGAAGAAGGAAGGGAAAAAAGAAAGAAAAGGGAGGAACCTGAGAGGAAATGTTGAATGTCAGACTTTTTGTTAAAACTGTCTAAGTACACTTAAGCGTGAAGGAGTTCATGTATGCCTCAAAATAAGTGGGTTAGCACCATTCACCTCAAAATGCAGCTTCCGATTGACTCAATTAAAAAGTGCTTTTGTCAGCTGGCAGCAGTGTTAAGAAAGAACAGGAAATAATGTGCTGAATGCCATTCTAATCATTTGGCTCCCTGTATTTGAGGTTGTGTTATCTGTGAAACAGAGGGGCAGAGAGCATTTTTGTGAACAGGGCTATCTTTGTATATGGAACCTACAAAACCAGATTCTAGTGGGTGCAGCTGTGCTGTAAGCACTGAAACTGTAGGCACATTGTATAGTAAGGAAAAGCAAAATAAATTAGTGTTATTTGAGAATTCTGGCTTAATGCAACCTTAGCATTGCCTTCAAAGTCTCAAGCTCAGCTTTATTTATTGATGTACTCTCATCTTTTGATTTTTGGGGGGCGGTGATAGCATATTGGGGAGTGTGAGAGAGAGAAGGCCTGAGTTGGCAGACTTGGCAACAAAGAATGAATGATGTAGGTTTATATGGGCACATCAACATTTCATTAATGGGAAAAGCATACTGTAACTAAAATTTGTACTAGTTTGCATAAAGACATTTTTAATTTGAGATTTTAATAGTAGTTGCCTTTGTCTGACTTTCTGATCTTTAGACCTGGGTGGTCTTCTCTCCTGTATACTCTTGCAAATTTTGAGTATTTATTTCCTTCATGCAGAAACACAAAGCTAGACTTTTAAGTCTTAAACAGAAATTAAGAAAGCGTTTCACTTTAATAGAGCTTTTAAGATGTCCATTTGTATTTTTAATGTGACGTTTAGATGCTGCTGGCGAAGCTGATTAAGCCACCATTCTTCAGTAAGTCCACCTGCCTTATTTCTAGCTTGTAAAAATGAGCTAGTGTGTTTGCATATCAGATCAATAGAATTCATGTTAATCATTTGAGTATTAATTTCTTAAATGTGTTAACTGCTATGTAAATTGAATGTTTAAGACCTGAAGGGGAGGATTCCAGGAGCAGGCCATTTACCTGGTGGTGGTTGAATATTGCAGTGGTGGGTTTCCTTCCAAACGAAGGAAGAAAGATGGAGGGGCATAAAGATTTTTTTTTAACCTCTGACGTGACTTAAAATGTTTGCTTCTGAAAATGGGCATCAGCATTTTGATTGTTAGCCCTCATCTCATGGTCTAGAGAATCTGTGCTTTTTGCTCCTAAAGAGTTTTTTGCCAATTGCAATATGATGCACAAGGATTATGCTGGTGTGACATTTCTTATTACAGACTGAGGCAGTGATTTGGTTTTTAAATTTTGGAATCATGAGAATGTGAACCAAATTCAAATTTCTTTTGTTATCTCTATATGGGCAGTGTGTGATAATTCCATGCTTCAGACTTTGCCAGTGGAGGTCAAGAAGAGCACCTCCCTCACTTTGCTTCTTTTAGCTCTTGTTTCTTGTCTTCCCTGTTTGCCCTTTCTCTGAAGCGTTGGATATTGGCCATGGCTAGAGGTGGGAGTTTAAAGTTTGGCTAGGTTATACAGGTGCTCTTCATGGTACTTTTAGGAACGTCTCATGTGCCTGGCTAGTGTTTTTACTTGTGAACTAATCCCTATTTTGGGAATTAGGAAGGGTTGCCCATTCCCTTCTCCCACTCAGATTAGAAAATACCATTGTTGTACAATCTACCCTTTTAAGATGGGGCCCAGTCTCTTTCCTAGGATTATCTGACAAATTCCCTACAATTACAGTTGCAAGGACTGGTAGTGTCTTTGTTGTACCAGGTCTTCATCTCTGGCACACTGTTGATTTTTTTTTTTTTTTTTTTTTTACTGGGATTTTGTGGCTGTGACATCTGAGAGGGTGTAAAGCGGGCATTCGTGTCTACCTTTTGGACAAGTGGTTGCCTCTGAATGCAAGGGACTTGTCTCAGTGGCCTTGGAGCTTCCTTTGCAGTCCTGTATTAACAAAAAAAGGGGAGGAGGGAGGGACTAAGTGGTTAATTATGACAATTTCATAGAATCATAGAAAATTAGAGTTGGAAGGGACCTCAGAAGGTCATCTAATCTAACCCCCTCCTCAAAGCAGGACCATCCCGAACTATGAAACTCTAGCTAAGGCTTTGTCTAGCCAGGTCTTAAAAACCTCCAAGGATGGAGATTCTACATCCTCTCCAGGTAACCTGTTCCAGTGCTTTACTACCCTCCTAATAATAGGGTTTTTCTTTGCGTCTAACCTAAACTTTTCTTGCTGCAATTTGAGACCACTGTTGCTTGTTCTATCATCTGCCACCACTGAAAACAGTCTAGCTCCATCCTTTTTGTAAGCACGCTTCAGGTAGTTGAAGGCTGCTATTAAATTCCCTCCCCCCCCCAGTCTTATAGTTTCATAGGTAGGGGTGAGGACCACTTCCCTGGGAAGTTGGTTCCAGATTTTGGCCACCCTAACTGTAAAATATTGCCTTCTGATCTCTATCCTAAACCTGTTCTCCATCAGCATATTACCATTGTTCCTTGTGACCCCAGGTGGTGCTGGGGAGAAAAGGGCTCTGCCTATTTGCTGTTGATCTCCCCTGATGAGTTCGTAGGCAGCCACCAGGTCTCCCCTCAGCCTCCTCTTGCTGAGGCTGAACAGGTTCATGTCCCTCAGTCTCTCCTCATAGGGCCTGTCGTGCTGCCCCCTCACCAAGCGGGTGGCCCTCCTCTGAACCCTCTCCAGGCTTGCCACATCCCTTTTGAAGTGCGACGCCCAGTACTGGACGCAGTACTCCAACTGCAGCCTGACCAAAGTCGCATAGAGGGGGAGTATCACCTCTCTGGACCAGCTTGAGATGCATCTTTGGATGTATGACAAGGTATGCCTGGCCTTGCTGGCTGCAGTCTGGCATTGGCAGCTCATGTTCTTCTTGGAGCCAATAATGACTCCAAGATCCCGTTCCGCCTCTGTGCTTTCAAAAGGGGAACTCCCCAGCCTGTATGTATACTGTGAATTCCTTCTCCTAAGGTGTAGCACCCTGCATTTATCTATGTGGAACCCCATCCTATTCTCATCTGCCCACTTCTGTAGTGTGTCTAAATCCATTTGCAGCCTCTCTCTCCCTTCAAGTGTGTCTACCTTGCCCCACATCTTAGTGTCATCAGCAAACTTGGACAACGTGCTTTCCACCCCCTCGTCCAAGTCGCTGATGAAGATGTTAAACAGTGCGGGCCCGAGGACCGAGCCCTGGGGTACCCCACTGCTCACATCTCGCCAGGTTGTGTACAACACATCCACCACTACTCTCTGGGTGCGCCCCGTCAGCCATTTTTTTACCCATCCAACTGTGTAGGCATCAGTGCCTTCTCTTCTCCAGACTAAATAAGCCTAGTTCCTCAGCCTCTCCTCAGAAGCCACATGCCCCAGCCCCCTAACCATTTTCATTGCCCTGCACTGGGCTCTCACCAATTTGTCTATACCCCTTCTGTAGTGGGGGACCCAAAACTGGACACAGTGCTGAATAGAGGGAAGGAATCACTTCCCTCAATCTGCTGGCAGTGCCCCCGCTAATGTAGGCCAATATGTTGTTTGCCTTTTTTGCAACAAAGGCACAGTATTATCTCATTCCTCTGATTGTCTACTGTAACCCCCAGGTCCTTCTCTGCACAGCTGCTGCTTAGCCAGTCAGTCCCCAGCCTGTACTGGTGCATGGAATTGTTTGATCCTAAGTGGAGGACTTTGCAGTTGTCCCTATTGAACTTCATGGTTAAGTACAGACAGTCAAAAAGCCCTAGGTTGAATCGATTCAATATTTACACCTTAGTCTAAGCTGCATAGATTGAACCAATAAGCATGTAAACAGACATTCTCTTTTGATTCTGGAAATACAGCCACATGCCTGCAGTGGCCCAGGCCAGAATCCAAGGGGTACTAGAGAACACCCCTCTGCTTGGCTGGAGCAGATAGCTCGGGCAAGGGTAACCCCTCTCCTTGTGAGGGGGTGGGGAGTGGGGGTTGTGTGGAGGTACAAAGCATCCTGGGATGCTGCAGGACTGTGAGTTGACTTGAATCTGGAGGGGATCTAGGAGAGAAGTTCCAAAAAACTATTCCAGGTTTATCTTAAACTAGTTTGGGCCATTTTGAAAGTATTTTATGTGCACTAAGCTTCTGTTGTGTTACAGATTTGAACTGGTTCTCAGTCACTTATATCAATATATGTGAAATTTCTGTCCCTAGCCCATATTTCTTTAGGTCCAATCCTCCTGTTTGTCAAGGTCTTTCTGAATCCTAGCTCTGCTCCCCCCCACTTTAGTGTCATTCTACAAACTTGCTAAGGGTGCACTCTATCCTACCTTCCAGATCATAGATAAAAGATACTGAACAAAACTGGCCCCAGGACCAACCCCTGGGACACTCAGCTCGAAATTGGCTGCCAACTAGACTTTGATTAATTGATTACTACCCTCTGAGCCTGATGATCCAGCCAGTTTTCTATCCACCTTACTGTCCTTTCATGCAACCTGAACTTCCTTAGCTTGCTTGCAAGAATGTTGTGGGAGACCATATCAAAAGCCTTGCTAAAGTCAATGTATATATCATGTCCACTGCTTTTCCCACATCCACAGAGCGAGTCATGTCATCATAGAAGTCAATCAGATTGGTCAGATATGACTTGCCCTTGATGAATCCATGTTGACCATTCCTAATCGCATTTTTCTCCTCCAAATGTTTAGAAATGGATTCCTTGAGGACCTGCTCCATGAGATTTCCAGGGACTGAGGTGAAGCTGACCGGCCTGTAGTTCCCCAGATCCTTCTTATCTTCCTTAAAGAAGGGCACTGTATTTGCCTTTTCCAATCATCCTGATCCTCTCCTGATTGCCATGAGTCTTCAAAAATAATAGATTGCAAAACTGCAAATTGGCCTACTCCCTCGCCTGTTCTTTTGCCACTGTCAGGTACTTGCCTTCTCCCCAAATTGTGCTTCCAGGTGCAGTAGTCTGGGAGCTGACCTTGCCTGTGAAGACTGAGGTAAAAAGAACACTGAGTACTTCAGCCTTTCCTGCATCATCTGTCACTTGGTTGCCTCCCCCATCCTGTAAGGGTCCCACATTTTCCCTGATCTTCTTCTCTTTGCTGACAATGCTTGTAGAAAACCACCTTCTTACCCTTCACATCCCTTGCCAGCTGTAACTCCAATTCTGCTTTGGTTTTCCTGATTTCATCCCTTCATGCCCAGCCAATACTCTTATACTCCTCCCTACTCATTTGTCCAAGTGTCCACTTCTTGTAAGCTTTCTTTTTGTGATTTAGCTTATTGACAAGTTCCTTGCTAAACCAAGCTGGTCTTCTGCCATACTTGCTGGTCTTCCCGTGCATCATGATGTTTTGAAGTAAAAAACTCCACAGCAGCGCACATGTAGACAATCACCAGGCTGGCTGGGGCCCAAGAGTGCTTCAGTGCAGGGGCTGCCTGCTGGCTTGTTTCCCAGCACCCTTGTACCCCAGCCAGCTCCTCCACAGCACGTTGAGCCGGGAGGAACAGTCCTGGCCTGGCATGCTGACCCCCGGAGCTCAGGGCTGCTCCAACCCATGCTGCGGTCCCTGGGAGCACACAAAGACATGGTGATGTGCATTAAGTACATATGTATATACACCCACTGGTTGCATCTACATGTGCATTTTACTGTGTAGACTAATTAGATCTGCAGAAAAGTATAACCATCTCCACATGCTCTGGTATTAGGATGCAGTAAACTAATTAATGCCACTGTAAGATAGTACTGGAGTAGTGGAGTAGAGTAATTTATGGTAGTGGAGTAATTTACTGTACTGAAATGCACATGTAAACACTGGCCACAGGCATAAATTGCACAGTCACCACAGCCAACTGGGAGCATAGTCCACCCTTGCTCAAATTGCTGCTACTCTAGGCGCACATGTAGACGCTGTGCCCGGGAGCAGTTTACTCCAGGTCAGACAGCTCCGGAGTTTATTGCTTCACATTAATTGCAGTAATTAAATACACCCACTGGTTCCCAATTTAATCTTCTTCCCCCAGGTTCTTGTCCAGCCTATCTTTGCCTTGGTTTCCTGTTCTCTTTCCATGGTCAGATACATTTTTTTTTCTCCAGCATCCTGCTTTTCATCAGACCTGTCATCCCTCCACTTCAGAAGTTTTTCAGTTTTAGTATTCCTGCCCTTCCCACTTTCAGTTTTCCTTTCCACCTTAAAAGTACCAGTCCATAGGCTTCTGTCTTATGGAATTTATATCAGGCAGCTCCCTTCCCCATGCTGCCTGGGCCAAGCTAGGGTAGAGATCCAGTGTTCAGGATAGGCAGGTTACCAATGCAGTCTGGGTCCCAAGTCCTGGTCTAGCTGTTAAATAGGCAAGAACTGCAATAGAAGGGAATAAACCCCTACCCACACCTGGCCTAGAGTATGCTTGAAGCATGTGGAGTATTCAAGGAATTTAATTGGAGCATGTGCAAAAAACAGCCTTCCTTGCCAGGAGCTCATAATATGGGCAGTTTTCCCTGGCTTCCATAAGAGAGACATTTCTGATGGAAAGGCCACTGTACTGGCAAATTGCAGGTTACTTCTCCAAAACAGGGACCCCAGGGCTTGTGAATACACACATACACGCGCACACACAAAATATTATATATTTTGTATATTCACAAGCTCTATTGTGTCGGTGTAAATAATATAATATACATATGTTTTCTTCTGGCCACATTCTTAAAAAGAGCTGAGTTTAAATAAATATTATAAAGTAGGGGTGCTCAACCTGCAGCACACAAATCAGGGAGAGGACAGGTAGCACAGCAGCAGGAAACAGAAAGCAAAGCAGCTGATTGGACAGGTAGCACAGAGTAGAGAACAGCAGAATAGCAGATTAGGGAATCAGAATGGCATTTAGGGAGGGTACAGGGCTAATTTATGGCATACCTGCCAGAAAAATTGTCCCCTCCTTCTTTAAACTGTGTACATTTTTATTGGCCTGACGCAAACATCTGGAAGGTCAGTTATAACCCCAACACTTAGTTTGGCAAAATTATAAATAATTGAAAACAGGGTCTTTTATTGGTGCATGTTAGGTAACCTTAATAGGCAGGCATGCCAGCTGTGCCAATAAATTGTCAAAGCCAGAAATCCACTCTTTGAAGCAGGATGATGGAAATTATTTCAATAGTGAAAGTGAATTCAGTTGTACATTTTTAGGAGAGGAAATAAAAATAAACATCAGTGGGGAAATAATTTAACTTTTTTCTTCCAAATAACCTACATATTGCCAACCGTTTTGCAGATCCTGCTAAAACTCATTTGTTCTGTAACTTAGGCCTATATGTTTGTCCTCTGGTTGGTTCCCTGAAGGCTTGTGGCCTCACTGTGCTGAGTACTGCACAAACACATGGGAAGGTTAGTTATCAATTGAAGTAAATGGGATTGGAAGATAAGTTGAGGTTTCCTTAATTATGTGGCCTTTTCAGTAAAAAAACAAAACCAAAAACTCTGAAAATACAAGGAGCACACAGGAAACAATGGTGAATAAGGAGAAGCTGCTAGGGTTACTGGGGGCTGCAAAATAAAAGGCACTGAAGGAGTATAGAGACTGTGAGGGACATAGGACATTCAGTAAGAGAGATCTGAGAGAGCAATTAAAATGTGTAAAATAAACGGTATAAAAATCAAATGTAACACTCATTTGGTCAGACATGGGTTAAGAGAAATTGGGTGTGGAAGTTGTTTGTTTTTTAAAAACTTTTTGTGTCTAAATGAAGATGAGTGGTTATAAATTTTGGTTCTGCATGTATTGATTGGTGTTATGATGTTTTTGGTCCTGCGTAACAGGTCTCTTGTCAGTGAATTTACAAATGGAAAATCCCAGTTTTGTCAATCAGACAAGATTTTTTTTTTAATGTATGCTGAGTGGCGCTTTGGAGCAAGGTTGCACTCTCACAACTGCAGCCAACAAAATCAACAAGGCTGTCTGAAGCCAGCTCCAGACTCCTCCTTGCACCAGGGGAGGCCAGCCTGCAACACAATGCCGCAAGTGGCATGGGCAGTCTCTGTGCATTGTACGCAGCAGATCAGGGAGGGGACAGGCAGCAATGCAGAAGATAGTGCAGGAAGCATAAGGTAGAAAAGGAGATCAGGCAGGTAGCAGAAAGTGAATCAGCAAATTGGGCAGGGAGCACAGAGTAGGGAGCAGAAAGCAGAGCAGCAGATTGGGCAGGGAGTGGCAAGGGATCAGAGTGGCACTCAAGGAGGGTGTGGGGCTAGTGTTTGGGGTGCCTGCCAAAAAGGATGGCCTCCCACTGACATCCATGATCATGGTTTTCTACAGTGCTCCTTCAGGTGCTGAAGACAAACTTGTTTTCTGGTTTTCTTGATCTGCCACTGATGACTTTGGTAATATACAGGATCTTCAAAAAGTCCTTGTGCACTTTTAAACTTCAATAAATTAGGTTGTAGGTATGATAGAAACAATCTGTAAACAGCATTTAAAAGCAAATTTATTAAGGTTTTAGGACAAGTAGAGTACACAATGATAGACTTCAACATAACCACCATCCATCATGATACAGTGCTCAATCTGATCTTCCAACTCCTTGAAAATGTTTCCCAGTTGCTCTTGAGTTACTGCACTAATTGCATTGGTGATCCTAGCCCTAAGTTCCACCAAAGAACGTGGTTTTGACAAGTAAACTACACTTTTAGCATGTCCCCATAAAAAGAGGTCCAGCGGCAACAGGTCAGGTGAATGAGGTCAAGCAATTGGTCCACCTCTGCCTATCCATTTCTCTGGGAAAACAACATTTAGGAACTGTTGTACATTCAGAGCATAGTGGCACGGAGCTCCATCTTATTTAAGAATAAGTTCGTTATTACTTATGAAGTCCAGCATTGTGTACTCTAGTTATCCTAAAACTTGAATACATTTGCTTTTAAATGTCATTTACAGATCGTTTCTATCATACCTACAATCTGAGTTATTAAAGTTTAAAAGTGTACAAGGACTTTATGAAGACCCTGTATTTGGTCTTGTGGTTCATGTGGTCATTTTCTCTTCGTCAGTTTACTGCTCGGATTCTGTTTGGAGAAGGAACCCCACCAAACAGCTTAAAGCAGGAGTGTCCATCCTTTTTGAATGTGGGGCCGGATAGCGAACTTTTTATCACCCAGTGGGCTGGCGAGCCATATTCAAAGACCTCACCGGACGTGGTATCACATCAGGAGGTGATGTCACGTGACCTTTGACATCAATGAAGTTGCAGGAAGTGACAATGAAATGGGTCTGGAAATGTATTTTAAAATCCATATTTTGCCTACCCCTGATCTTGGCATAGCTATGCCTATGTTCTGCTATGGGTACTTCTCATGCTTCTGGGCCCCACCACCACCCTTCCCCTTTCTGCTATATGTGCCAGGGTGTTTTTAAGTCTCCCTCATAGGTACTGGGTGTTGGTTACAACCGAGGCTAGGGACTTTGATTGGGGTGTGCCAATGCTCCTTCTGGGACCAAATCCAGAGGTTTTTGGCTAGAGACTTATGTCCAGAAGTAGGCAACCCCTTCCATGAGTGCCAGAGCATAGCACACAAAGGCATTTTGCTTGGCATGCGTGCTTCGGAGCAGACTTCAGGGGAAGGGCCAGGGCTGTGCTGCCACAACAAGGATAGAGCCCCTCGTGGCTCCCCTGCTGTCTGCCACTGGTATGCCAACATTTTACAAGTCAAGGCTGCAAAAGTCAAGCCTGTGAACGGCAGGGGCCTCCCCCCCCCCATGCACACAGGTGCCAGGAGCCCACAGTCACCGGCCCGGCCCTGGGGGAGGCGCCATCTTCCCACCCTGACCCCGGCCCGGCCCGGCCTGGCCCTACCTGTGGCACCCCGGCCGGGCAGGAGGCAGCAAAGGCAGATGACGAGGGCGAGCCCGGCCGCTGTGCCGTCTCTGCGGGTCTGCCGTGCCGCGCTGGGCTGGAGGGAGCCAGAGCCAGGGCTGGGCCAGGTGGCACCTTGGGGCGCAGCAAGCGCGGGTTCCGCCCAAGCCTGGGGCCGCCCCGCGCAGCGCAGCCAATGCTGACAGGCCAGCAGGAGGAGGCACCTGCCCGCGCCGCTCCGCTTCCAGCAGCGACTCGGGGCCAGGCGGCTAAGCCGGGCTGCCTCGCCTGTGGGCAGGGAGTGGTGACTTCACGTGGTGCTGGGGACGGGAGAAGGTGGGCCGGGTCTGCACCGGCCAGCAGAAGTGGTGGCGGAGCAGTGTGCCGCTCGAGAGGGGATGAGCCTGGCCGGAGCGGCAGGGGCTCAGCTGCATTTTCCCCCTGCCTAAGTGCAGCTGAGCCCCCTGCTGCTTCGGCTGGGCTCATCCTGTCCTGAGAGGCACATGACTACTCCTTCCCACACGCACCGCGTCTGCAACGTCAAGCTTTCGCGGTGTGTGTGGGAACCTTGTCCCTTCCCCAGCCCTTCAGCAGCCATTAGGAAGCTGCTGAGGGACTGGGGGAAGGACAAGGGGCAGAATGAAAATAAACAGTGTTTACTTTCGTTTCCCATCGCAGCACTGTGGGCCACAGAAAATGCCTTGGCGGGCCGCATGTTGAACAAGCCTGGCTTAAAGGGCAACTGAAACCTATTGCAGTACAAAGCTCCAGAGTATTTGATTTCTATGTTTGCTACATATTTGCTTTGCTCATATACGATCAAACTGTTTTCAATTAAAATCACAGTAGTTCTGCTGGCTGTCCTGGACATGAATTTTGAAGTATGTTCATACCCAGAATGCTCTTTCAGCTGAAAATGCAGTATTTTGCATGCTGACAAATCCGTTGGATTTTTTCCAAACCTCACTTCATGTGTGCAACAAAATAGGAAATATGTGCACTTCATGTGTACAACAAAATAAGAAATGTGAAGGGCTTCCATTCCTTTGATCTCCAGAGAAACTTTCTTTTAATAGGTATCATTTTGGGGATGCTAAGGAGACTGTGGGGAGACAGTGAATGGGAATATTTTTTAATTTTTTTCCCCCTTAATGACAGCTAGGAAATAAAGAACAAACATCAGACCTAATGAGTGAGCAAATAACACAAAACAGTGTATGCAAGAATTTGTTTGTGGGAATTGTTCAGTCAGAAAATTTTATAAAAATGTACCCATGTTGCAAAAGAAAAATAATTTCTTTTTCATCAGCTCACAAAATGCTGAACGCTGGGTTATTAAAAATCTGACTTAATTCTGCAGGAGTTAGAGTAGAAAAATGTGCTACTCTGAAGTTTAACTTTCATACTTTTTTTAAGAAGGGAGGCATTTGTTTTTTTTATTATACCCTGTCAAGATATGTAAGAAGCATGAACATATATACCCACAGACAGAATTTAGCCCTGTGTACAGATTTTCTGTTGCACAGTTACTGAAGGTAGGGGAAGACCAATTGCTCTTAGGGACCAGAAAATGTCTAGCTTGTGTCTCAATGTTTTCTAGTCTTGCTTCAGATACAGTCAGCAGTGGGGAGGACACAAAACTATCTTTATTACTAACTAAATTAATACTAATCTGATTGAGGCTTTTGTGTTCCTCTTTGATACTTTACTTTGATTAAGTAATACCCTTTTCTGAGGGAGGAGAAAATAAAGGACCATCTGATTCACAGCCTTTTCTAGGATTACTTGAGCTTCAATTAGGGTAGTTACGGTAGAGAGTAATCAAATGCATCTGTCTATTCCTACATGTAAAGTTAAAAACGGAGCAGTGTTCCATAGTGAGTCAGAGAAGAACATCCCCTGTAAGAGAGGAGCTGCTCTGAAGCTACAGTTAAAAGATGGCATGACTTAAATCTGATGATATGTTTCTTTTTTTTTTTATGTTGTCTATGTGAACATCCTCAGCGGTGTGTTTTGTGTAATGCTTCCCTGGCATGCAAGCAAGGAGATGATTTTTTTTTTTCTTTTTTTAACTAAACAACTCAGAACAGCTCATTTTTTACCATGCCAAACGGAATTAAGCGGCTTGATACTCTGGATTCTCTTCATCCTGTTAACTCTTCCTACTGTGGCAACAGGCAGCCTGGCACCTGTAAATACTGGATCCTTGACTTAGGTATAAGTACCCATAAAGCAGTTATGTTTTCATGGGATGTTTTCAAATCATGGGAGTTGTAGTATATCATGTTTATGGACTTTTTATTTTTTGCTCCCTTTCCTAAAAATAATCCAATTGGTGGAGAATTATAAAAGGATGCTTTGTAACAAAGGGGTAGTAAATACACAATTCAGCTGTGTTACCTCTGTAAAAATCTGGGAAAATGGGAGGGATCATTTGAGGAAGGACCATGAGGGTAGTGTAGGCTATGGCAGAACACTGAAGAAGTGAAGCTAGGTTTGTGAGGGTAGGGTGGGGTGGATCATAGTAGTAATAGGTAACTGATAATTGTGTTCCTCTCACTATGGTGTGGTGATTTTAGTTCTGAAAATAGGATAGGCATCAACAGGTAACATGTGCAATCTTTTCATTGCAAAAACAGTGCTTAGTACAAATATCTAAAATGCTATGACCTGTGTGGCTGCAGAAATAATTACCCCACCTGCGCTAGTAACTGGAAGTTTTCTGTTTTCCTACCCACTATCTGTATGCCCCGTAAATAGACAACAAGAGCGAAGATATGTATAACTAGCTGCTCATACCCAGGCTGCTTTTGTGGATTGAACTAAAAGGAGGCAGGGGACACTTAAAAATAGACCAGAATAGCACTTAGTTTGCTGTGGACATCTGCAGACAACATGGGTTGCTAACTGAATGGCATCTCATAACTCTAGCTTAATGAAAAGTTAGGTAAGTGGACACCTATTCATCATCTAGTAATCTGATATTTCTTGAAAGGGCCAATGGATACCAGCCTGTGTTTGGTACTTGTCATACAGAATCATGCTATCAGCGTTCTTCTGAGTAGCCTTGGTGCTAGCACCATCGTACATCCAGAAATGATGATTATTCAGCCTTTCAAGTTTCAAAATAAATGAATAACAAGTACTGAGCTTTTTCTTCTGTCAAGCTCATGTCAACAAAGTACTTTGCTGCCAACACCCTTGATAAGCCTTAAGCATTTAGCTGCCTGAGGCCACTAATTCACTTGGCAGGATGCTCCTTCCAGGGAGACCCCAAGCATTCCATCATCTTTGCTTGTGTAGCTTCTCTTCCATCTCTGCTGAGTTCTTGTTACTGTAATGTTTGTTAAGCAGTGTACCACATGCAGTGCTTCCTGGGTCTTTATAAAGAACATGTTTGTTTAAAGGCTGAGTGTAATAAACCTAGATCAGGCAAACAATTTTGTTTCTGCTAATTGATAAATTAAGATTGGGAAGTGCATTACTTTTCAAAAGTCTTGCTGGCAAGTGTTGACTCTGCACACTGAGTTATGGTGGAGTTCTTTAGGAAATATTATTTCCACTTAAAGATATCCTGCCACTGCTGTTAAATTGATGTCAATTTGCACAAGGCATGCTTTCAACAGCCCTTAAATTATTTCATAATAAGGGAGACAGTTTGCTTTAAGATCTGTTCTGGAGTCAGCTACACCGGTAAGAGCAAGCTGCCACATATTTAAAGCTGCTCGTTTTTTAATTTTTTGTTTTTGTAACCTTGGAATTGAGTGCAATTGTAATGCAAAATATTACTAGTAGACATTTTGAGCCACAACACAGGTCTACTTACTCAGGAATGCTTTCGTAGAATGAGCGATTTGTTCCTATTCTGAACTCTCTTCTGTGTTACATTCATTCCAAATGTGTCAGCTACCTTTAAACACAGGATTCTCTGTGAGGAAAGCAAATATATTTTTAAGTGGTGAATCAAAGAAGGTACAGTCTTCAAAGAAAAGCAGTGTAAAATGATTATGTTAGGATTTCCTATTTTAAAAAAAATCAAGAAATACATTCTCACAGTAAGCTAATCTGGTCCTGCATTAAGTAGAGAGGAGGCTGGTTGAAAACAAAACTTAATTTGGTTTAACGGTTGAAGGAGAATGCAATGATTAGAGCTTTAACCTAACAATTTCATTTCTTTTTTACAATGATCCTGTTAGAAGGAATTAAAGAGCATATATATTTTGTTCCCCAAATGGATATGGATATATGTATAATTTTACATTTGGAAATAATGGTGGGAATGAAAGCCTTATGGGTGAAACCCACGGAACAGGTCTACAAAGAAATGATTTATTCTTTAACAGTTAAGCCAAGTAGTAAGAAGTAAGAAGGGTGGGGGGAAGGAAGATAGCTGGGCATTTTTTTGCTTGGAGAAAATGATTTTATATCACTGGATATATTTGTAACTCTGGTTATCTAACTGTACGTACAAGAATTTATATGGACCAAATTCACTTTGTTTACTCGCTTACATTTTTCAGCATCACCCAACATCAAAATAATTTGCACATCTATAAGCCCAGATAGTTGGACTGCTGCATAAATTTGGGAAAGAGCATCCCAACAAAGGGTGTCTAAGGGCCGGGTACAAAGGTGGCAGCAAGAAAAAACCAGTGTGATCTAGTTTTAATCTGATCCAGCTCTGAAATCAACATAACTTTTGAGATCACCGCTGGAAGCACTGCTCTCTCATTAGGAGACAGCCTTCACAGCCTTTGCTTCCTTGTGTCTAGCCCATTCTCCCCAAGAGCTAATAAAGAAGTTCATAAAAAGTCTGCTAAGATGTCTTTTCTAGCCTGATGAATTATAAATTGTCATTCACTTCTCAAAGTAAAATCTAGCCATAAAACATTGGAAGAGGTTGGGGGGGGGGAGGGGGGGGGTTGCCTCTTTAAAGGCAACAAGGGATAGAGGTGAAACTTTAAACAGGAAAGACTGAATTTCAGACTTGTTACTAGCATTAGAAAAGCTACACTGAGGTAGTGATTTTATCCACAAGAATCAATTGTCTCAAAAGAATACTTAAAATTGAGTGTCTGGCAGCCTTCAGGCACAGTAATTTGAAAAGCTAGGGAAGAGGCACTGGCTTTTGCTTTCTGTTGTTGCATGTGTAATTTTAATATATGGAATGCTGTCTGGTGTGGTACATGTATATTTAAACTCGCCTGCTTTGAAGACTGGCCTGGCACAAGGGCTATGGTAATTACAGGGGCAGAGGTTTCTTAGGCCTCTACTGTGCTAGGGGTCTATGATTCGATTGCACCTGAAAGGGTTAATCCCTCAGAGTACTGGCCTGTGGCCCAGCCCCAACCTGAGGTCCACTACTGTTAATGAATACAAACACCAAAAATAAGGGTTAATAAGCAATCTGTATTACAAGCCAAAAGTATCAACAATCATAACAACATGAACTAGTGAACAACCACTTAACAGAACGCCATATAGAAATATGTACAGAGAGCAACAGCAGTGGCAGCCAAGAGCACTGACACCCAGGCTGCTGACACCCAGGCTGCTGTCAGATCCCTGTCAGACAGGATTTCTACCATTTCCTCCACAAGTGGAGTACTTGGAGACGTCTGAAGGGAAGGGTGATACTTTACCCGGAATTGGCAGCCAAGAGCACTGACACCCAGGCTGCTGACACCCAGGCTGCTGTCAGATCCCTGTCAGACAGGATTTCTACCATTTCCTCCACAAGTGGAGTACTTGGAGACGTCTGAAGGGAAGGGTGATACTTTACCCGGAATGAAATGAAGGTGAGTATCTCAGGTGGAATTCAGGTGCATCTTGGTGGGCTTATCCTTGTTCCCGCACACACCACTCAGCATCCACACTCCCAATCGTCCCCAGCCTCTCCAGCAGATTCAATAACCACACACATCTCTCAGGCTCTCAGCCACGACGCCCAACACATACGGACACCCAGGCATACAGCCAGTCATGCATCGTCAGTCACATCTACCTGCACATACTCAGCTCACACAGCCTCTCGACGCAGACACGCACACACTGAGGCAACGGTCAAAACCCATTTTATGGTGGCCACCTCATGCAACCTGTCAATCATACTAGTGGTCCAATCACAATTCATTCATTCCAATCAATCAATAACATTACTGTCTTGGACCAATCACGTTAAATAGTAACACGTAAACTTATTAACGTAATTTTCCCGCTCTGTTGTTATATAACAAGGTTTCAACTGTGCATGCCTCAGTTTTCTAAGTAGGTCATAGTGTTATCAAGGTCAGAAGTTTAGATGTTCCAGAGACTTATAACCTCTAGCCATCCTACACATGCATAATCAATTTTACAACTAGGCCAGGACTTGCACTTTTTACAGCTTCAGCCAGGCTGCAGGAGAAGAACAAATAATTGTTTTTGACTCTGAAGAATTTCCTCCCAGGTGCTCATTGCTTGGTCAGATCTGTAGAATTTGTCCATTCAGGTTTGACCTGTTTCCTTTGTCTGTCAGAGAGTGGGGAGGAGGGCATAATTCAGCTTTGCTTTGAGAAGGAGACTACCATATGTAACAGGCTTTGAGTGATAAGAATCTTTTCCCTGAAGGTGACTTTTTCTTTTTCCTGCTAGGAACTCAGTGATGCCTAGGGTTACCAACCCTCCCAGATTTGCTGGGTGTCTACCAGAATCGGTATCGATCTCTCCCAGTGACTATTGAAAGCAAACCAGGAGATTGATATTGTGAATTAATGACATTACATCATGTTGGGGAAAAAATCTCCCGGAATAGCTTCAGTCAGAGTTAAAAAACCCTAGTAATGCCCTTTAAATTAGACATAACTTATGGTCCCTTTTGCTTGGTCCTGAGATTTAGCACCTTTGTTTTCTATTTCCTTGATTTGGAGATATGCAGCACCATTCAAAAGGCACTTACCACCCTAAGCATCAGACCTATGTCATGTGAATGTGGTCGGTTACAATAAAAGGATTTCTTAGCAGAAGTCAGCACAGCAGTCAAAGAGCCCCCGGTATTGTAGTGAGATGTCAAGGGAGTTGATTAGTGTATTCCTTGTTAAGAAGCCAAAATGAAATGGGAGATTCTGCATTCCCCTTCTGCTTTTTTTGTGGGAGAGGAGCAATTTCTGTTGC
The DNA here is from genome assembly GCF_000455745.1 of Alligator sinensis. NCBI lineage: Eukaryota > Metazoa > Chordata > Crocodylia > Alligatoridae > Alligator > Alligator sinensis. The sequence continues at coordinate 646,097 of NW_005842298.1, read as the reverse complement.
CTGAACAACAACAGTTGAGTGGATGCAGGTTGAATTGGGGTTCAAGAGACTCAAAGTTTGTTTGTTTCCCCCTCTCCCACATTCTTTTCTTCTCGCTGTTTATTTTAGAGCAGCTCCAGACAGATCTCACTTCTCCACCCCTTCCCCTTATCATTTTTTAAATATTTGGTCACTCTTCAGTTATTTCACATGGGAAGGGGTTGGGAAATGATTCTGTCAGTAGAGATGCACAGGGATTTTCTTCATCAGCATTGTTTTGAGCCAGTCTTGAGGTACCATTGCCAAATGTCATTTGCAAGATGTGGCATTTTAATGAGGTGCCTTTTTTTTTCACATTACAAGTAGCCCACCAACATATGCATCAAGTTGGAAGAGCTTACATTCCTATTAAAGCCCATGTTGATGGAGGTTCAGGTTTCAGTCTGCAATTCAAAATTAAGGATTGGGTGTATTATCTATGGGGAATGGTATGAGGTTGATCATATTCATTCCACCTAGTGGCGGTTTCCTCTGTTCCCATCTTCCCATTGTAGCCAAACCCTAGAATGTGTATGATATTTTAATAACATGTCATGTTGAGTTAATGAGATGGTACTTGGCCTTGCCTATAATAACACTATTAAAAAACAACCCAATGGTGTGATGATTAGCCTGCACTGAAGCTGTCAATGCATGCTTGTTTCTTTTTGTTCAGATCACTCTTGTACATGAAGTTAGAAACTTGTGTATGAACTATGACTCTTTTAGTTGTCAACTAAACTTCTGTTTACTAGTTATTGAGGAGTGGTGGGATTGGGATGAATTTATCTGCCATAAACTTGGTAAGCAACTTGTGAGCTCTGGTGCCCATGAAGATTTACAATAGGGTAAAAAAAAAAAAAAAATGCACTTACATGCCCAAAGAGAATACATTCTTTGAAACAGCATGTGTTAGCAAAGTGTGTGGTGGGTTTTTGCAATGCTGGAATCAATATTTCTATCAAAAACCAAATGCCTCTCTTTTAATATTTGTTCACTTGAAAGGTCCAATATATTTTGTTGGCTTTGTAGCATCATGTTCCTCCAAAACTTTTATCTATCTACTGGTTTTTGTGGTTTTTTTGGTTTTTTGTTTTGTTTTTTTTTACAGGACAATAGCAATAAAACATTTGGAAAGAGAAAAATTATCAAAGTTAATAAAATAGCCCTGAAGCTAAACAGTATGAGAACATAATTAAAGTTCAAGGTAGTTTCCCTGCTTTAGAGTCAATGTGTTTATACAGTGGTTGTTCACAAGTCCCTAGTTGTCTCATTAAACGTATCTGTTCTTAATAAAATGAGAAGGGAAATGGCACTGCTTCACTTCATCTGCTTCCGGAAAACGACTTGTCCAGTATGCAGTGTTCCCTCTAAGGTGCATACACAAGTAAAAATCTGGCCGGTCACCCACCTGGAGAGGAGCTGGGTGCGAAGTGTGGCAGAGGCACCAGGGCCAGTGTGGGACACTTAACGATGGTAAGCTCCTCGCTCCTCATGCAGGGCAGGGCAGGGAGCAGCTCCTCCCTGAGGCGAGGCGAGGACAGGGATGGGGGCTGGGTCTGTGGGCTGGCACAGGCTCCGCCGGCTCTGGGGAACTGCTCCGTGGGCTCCACCAGCTCCAGGAAACGACTCCACTCCCCCGCATCGCCCTGGGGAGCGAGGAGGCACATGGCGTCAGGGCCGGGCGTGGAGTAGTTCCCCGGAGCTGGTGGAGCCCACGGAGCAGTTCCCCGGAGCTGCCAGAACCTCACGCAGGGCAGGCAGCAGCTCCTCCCCAAGGTGAGGCAAGGCAGGGACGGGAGCTGAGGCTCGCGCAAGCTCCACTGGCTCCTGGGAACTGCTCCGCTCCCCAATCCAGACACCATGTGCCTCGCTCCCCGAGGCGATGGGGGGGAGCGGAGCAGTTCTGAAGGACTCCTGTTCCCCAGGAAGATAACCCAAATAAAATATCTGCAATTTATGTGGATGGCCAGCCATCTTTCTAGATGTGGCACAGACTTCTGGAGTCTGTAGACCAGTGACCCTCAACCAGGCTGCTCCAGCACCCTGGGGTTTCTTGAGATCCTTTCAAGGGTCCTGTGAGGTACCACACAATGTTAACACTGTTGGGTATGCAAATATGATTCACAAAATAAACCTAGAGATTTCACATAGGAAGTCATAGTGTTAAAAACATTTGGCTGCTTACGGATATCACACCCCCCAAAATAGCACTTTAATCTTGGTGCCCCTGCACCAAGCGCAGTGCATGTCCAGAAGAAGCACTGCATTCTATTAATTGATTGTGTCGGCCCACAGCACTCCACTGTGCTGCTCTGGGCAGCAATTACCATGGAGAAGGGTGGTGGCCGAACCCTGCCCGCTCCCGCCTGGACACTTACTTTGGGACACTTACCAGCGGACCGCACCATGCCAAAAGGGGGAGGCAGGACCAAAGCGGCACAGTCATGGACCACTACTCCTTTGACGGAACATTGTCAGTATGTTACACTATTTACACAAAATCCAGTAAAAGCTGAGGGTAGATTTTGACCAGTGTTTTGTAACATAGGTATGTGAAGGGAAAATTAAAGCAATTATGAACTCATTAGAAGCAGCTTGATGAACTGTACTATGTGGGAAATTTAAGTCTCCTGAAGATTTTAGTGACTGAAGAATACTCAGTGTAACAGGAGGGCGTCCTAGGGTCACTGTGGTCTCCCCTATTTGCCCTCTGTACCGTGCCAAGCTACCTACAAGCACCCTCAAATCTCACCTGCCACGACTTTGATGTCATATATATTTTATAGGGAGGCTGCCTTTCGTCCTCTTGGGCCACGGTTCTCCTTTTATCACTACTCCCGTTCCTGTATTGGGTGTTCCATGCACCCCAGCCTTATGGGCTATGCGTGGCTCCAACCACCCCTGTACCATGCCCCAAGCCTCGCAGATGTACCAAACATTCTTTGGTTGCACTTGATGCTTCACTGTCACTTGGGCTCTCCACAGCCCTGTCTCTCAACAGCGCCACACTGGGCATTCGGGTTCCACATGACCTTTTCTCATCTTGCCTTACTGGGCACTCGGGGTCAGCACACTCCCGCTGCTGCGGTCTTTTTGGCGCTCAGGGTCGGCACACTCCCAATACTGCCCTTTTGGACTTACGTCGGTCGTTGCCCCCTTCTCTGGGGCCTCTCGCTGTGCTGCCCCCCCTTCTCTGGGGCCTCCTTCATCCCCTTATAGCCTCACCCACAACCTCCGGTTACAAACAGCAAACACAAAGCATAAGCCCCTAGGCTGTAACATAAATCTCAGCCCCCTGGCTCCAACATTCTTCCCGCCACACCAGGGGTGCTCCATCTCTCACCATCTCAAGCCACTCGTGTATTCAGGCTTCTCATTACTCTCTCCAGCAAAGCTCCTTCTCCCTTAGCTGCCAGCAGGGAACTGCCTCCTGGCCTCCAGCCTGTGATTTATATAGGAGCCAGGCCCTGCCCCTTCTAGTCAGCTGACCAGGCAGGTGTGGGTCACTAGTTCACTCTGGTTACCCCAGCAACCAGTACCTGCGTGGTTATTCCAGCTCTCCAAGTAGCAGGCACCTTAGTGCCCTGCTACACTCAGAAATATTGTTTGCTTTTTGTTTGCTCATTTCTCTTTTTTCCTCTTTAAGTTGGGCATGTGGTCAAGATATCACTTCTGGTTCTTTGTGTGTGGGAAGGGGGTTTTGAAAGTCTCTTTTGTGCAGTCTAACTAGATCATATGTGACTCAGCTGTTCGGTATGTCTTCCTCGCTGGCTGGACATTGATGATGAATCCAGAGTGAAATTTTAAGTTTTTCATGCCTATTGAATTGGCATATCCTGGGCATTGAAGTTTGGCCCTTGGGATGGAACCACGTTAAGGTTCTTTTAATGTGCAAAACAGATTAAGTGTAACCTTGGAGTTACACTGGAGATAGTGTAGGCAATACATCAGAAATGGACAGTGAAGTTCTCCTAAATGAGAAGGAGCCATCTCAGTGGAGATTTTTAACTTTCTTAGACTGCATTGTTGTTGTAAATGCTAAAATCTTGTCGTCTTTTTTTTTTTTAAATAAAAAATCTGCTTCCTGTTTGTGCATAAAATAATTGTTCAGCAATCTTTTTTTCTTCTTTCCTGTTTGTTAATGGTTTAAGCTTGCAGAATTGTCACTACTCTTGGAGAGGATTAGCTTCTTACCATCTGAATCACTAAAATAGCTACATGGTAAATTCCCACTGGTTAGACCTGTCTTCAGTGCATTTTCACAGGTATTGTTTCAAGACATACCAGAAGATATCAGTTAAATCGAGCCTCTGAAACTCATCTAACATGACCTGAAACACATTAATGTTTAGAGATGATGAACAGGTGTTAAAGAACCCAGCCTGACTGGAGGAAAACATTTGATATGAAGTGTGAGCAGGGTAGTCAATCTTATCCTCGTCTCTCCTTTATACTCACCTGCCACGACTTGGATGAAAGAGAAAGAAAGGAGGTTAATGCTTTTTGTTGTTCTTGGATGGAATAATGTCACCCTGATGTCAAATGCTCACAGTACAAGTTTTATTTCCAGTTTAACAGTGGTGAGATAACAACGTCCTTGCCAGTTACTTCATTGGCAGAAGGTAGTCAGTGTTACAATCAGGAAATACTCAGGCTAGTTACTTTGTATGTGCTGGGTAAGGATTCTTTGCCGCTAATTATCTCATTAGTGGCATGCACTCTCCGCGTCCCTCATTCTTCACAGGTGCTCAATCCTGGGAGTAGTCCCTTGCTACTCCCTCTCTCAATCTGTTTTCCCACTCCCAGTTTCCACAATCCCACTGGGATCCAGACTTGGAGATAACCGCAATCCCCCTTTCTCTCACTGAGCAGCACAATCCCTCCTTCTTAGAGGTCCCGGCAGATCTGCCACCTGACATCTCAGTCTTTCCCTGCATTCACCGGCACAGCAGGAGTTGCCAGCAAGGCAGTCTCCTTCGCCACTGACCTGCCGCGTCTCTCAGGGATCCGCCGCCCGGCATCTCCGTTTCTCCCACACTCATCAGCACAACAAGGTTCCCAAGAAGGCAAATCCCTTTGTCACTGATCTGCTGCATACCTCAGGAGCTTCACTCACCTTGGAGTCTTTTCATCTCTCCAGTAAGTAGCCTTCTTTTCTCTCCGGGAGCGTCACTACTCCTCACTCTTTTGATGCCCGAAGGCAAACGGTGTCTCTCCCACCGCCGTTTTTATGCCTCATTCGGTGGGCTAATTGCTTGGTCCTATCCCAGGTGTGCAGTCCCTCCCACCTGGCAGAGTTCATCGTCGGGTCAGTCTGGCCCGACCTTGTCTAAATAACAGGACTCTTGCCTGAGTCCCTGTTACATGAAGGACTAATGATGATTATTTACATGCTTGCAAACCATTAGTAGAATTATCAGCCTTTTCATTACAGAAATGTGTTTGAACTTTGATTTGGGTAGAGATGATAAGCCTGTGATCACCAATGGTTCCCAAACAGCTGATGGGATTACATTTTGCATGCTGCATCTTATTTTACCCCACTAAATAGTATTAAACTAGTGAACTGAAAGCTTCCCTGATTTCCTCTTCCTACATAAATAATTGAAGTAATTGCCGCAGAGATGTTAAGCAAGTGGTGCTTAAAAAAGTGATACAAAGAGGGGGACAAGTGGTCCATTGGATTCAGATCCAAGACCAAGATATGGCCTGTTGTGACGTGAACTATTCAGTGGAAATTGAAAAACCCCTGATTTATCACTATTAAGAACATATGGAGTTTGGGCAAATCTTGAAGACAGATGACATCCATAAAAGCTACATTTTCCTTTACTAGTTTAAGGTGATAGTAAAAAATTATTTCATCTCATATCAATACAATCAGATGTCAAATAAGAGAGAATGACAGCTGAATACCCAGAATAAAAGGCCCTGATAACTCACTAGCCCTTTCTATAAAAGTCCCTAGCACTCGGTTAAATATGGGATTTTGTGAGGCCTTATGGTCTGGATTCCAGGCTGCAAAAGCAGAGCAGCTTCTGTTAATCTGCAAAAGTGTCCTGGCACCACATCATGCCTTCTTTCCACTTTAAAAAAAAAATCTGTTCAGATCGACATAAAAAAATATCCACCAAGAAAGGAATGAAGGCATCTTTGCATGTTAACTTGGTTGGTGTTTGAATCCTGGTTGGTAGCACTGATATGTTTGTAGCTGTGTGGAAACTTTGAGATGTGTATATTCTTAAAGAGGTCTTAGATTTAAAGACCTTAAAGACCACTGTTCTACAGCAAAGTTAAAGAAAAGAAAAAAGTAGCCCAAAAAACAAATAATCTGAGATCTGAAAGGGTAGGAAGTTGGTACAATAGATCCCTCGTATATATTGCCATTTGTTCTTTCCTTTTCTTTAATTCAGACAGAGTATTCTGGAGTATATTCCTTCTGTTCCACTCAGATTTCCCTCATTGATTAATGAAGTATTCTTGCAGGCTTTTCTATAGCTGCAGATAGTGTTTGTTAGGAATTTATGGGGAAGGTATGCAACTTTGAGAAATAGACTGGCTCATTACCAAAATGCCTGCTACGAGGAGTCAGTCTCAAATACTGCAGTCATAAAATACATGTACAGCTACCAACTTTTTGCCCTAATTCAGCCAATGACTTGTCATGAGGAGGTGACATGTTTTTAGTGTTGGGATCTGATTGATCATTGTTAATGATTAATTTGCAAGTAATCTGAAGGGATTTCAGTCTGCACCTCTGAAATGGTGAAAAGAGAAAGGACCTCTGTATCTTCCTTTGGTTAAATAGCTGAAGTTTGGCATCCCCCGCATATTGCACAAATCCTTAATTGACCTCTACCTACATCAGCAGTAGCAAACATTAAGGCCAGAATTCCAATTGTATCAATGCTGCTGTGATCGACACTGTTCTACTGGGTGATTTTAAGAATGCTCAGTAATGAAGTCTTTGTTCATTTCCTAATGGAAAGCTGCCCTTGTTGCAAAAGCCACTGCTAATACTAACTGCCATCTTGCCTGTCATAATAGAGAAGGAAGAATAGATTGTTTTTAAGAGCTAGTGCAACTTTTTTATCTTTGTATTCTGCAGCAGAAGACCGGGTTGGTGGAGTTAAAAACTAGCTGCAGTAGTTCAACATCATCTCTGTGGGCAATGTGTTTGTTTCCCAAGTGATCCATGTACCACCTTGTATATGTGCTGTTGTAGAAATGGAAGTATGGTTTACAGTATCCATAACAGAAACATTTTGTGTTTGTGCAGAAGTTGACTGTGATCGATTACAGTGTAGAAAGCTAATTATTCTTACAACCGAGATGACAGAGTAGAATACTGAAGAAAAGTATTACTAATTATTGTGCAGGCACTGCCTAATTTCTGTGCCATTCTTTAATACACAGTTTTGGAAGTGAAGCACTGAACACTCTAGGTTTCAAGCCATGGAAAAATATTTTGATTCATAACATAAGGCAGCTACAATATATAAAAATGTCATGGAGCATGTTTTACTATAGCTTGCCACTTAACAGGAACAGCAAGAGAGGGTTGTTGACCAAAGATGAATAGTCAGGGTATTTGTACCACTCAGAATATGAACACAATTAAAATATCCATTTCTTTTATATATGAAATAAAGGTTTCCAGTATTCTGTGAACTTGTTTAAAAAAAACCAGTTCCATGGAAACAAGTACAATAGCTTCATAGTAAGGGAAATTCATGTCTCCCAAAGAGCAGAGAGGAAATTCCACATTTGCAAGCCTAATACAAATGACAGTTTTGTTGCCCTTTAAGTGGTAGCTTCTTTTTATAGATGCTTGTTAAAGATGAACCATTTAGTGCCCTTTGATATATGTTAAAATATTGGTTTACAGAAATATTAGGTATGGGTAGTCAAAAGGAAATGCTTTAGCTGGAGAGAAATGAGATATTGCCGTTAGCCAAAGTTTGGCTGCTTATTTACACAGCTGCTTTGAACACCTCTCTCCTAATCTCTTTAGTTCAGAGATTAAAGCAGTGTGCTGTGTGTTGACATGTCTGAATAAAGCATGCCCCTCTTCTCTCTTCCCATGCTTTCGCACTCTCATTTGACCAGGAAGCAGGTGGTGTGCAGCTGGGTTCAGTTTTGGGTTTTGTGCTTTCCTCATGGTTTCTTATAAATAAGATCTGCTTTCACTGGCATCTTACTGACTTGGAGTTGATTTGTCTTGGTTTGATAGTTAAAGTGGTTTTGGAAGTTGCCCTCACTAAAGTGAACATAAGTAATGTGTGGATGGTGTACAAAATGCCACAAAAGTACTTGATTTGCTTTCTCAAAAAGTGGGAAATGTTTTTCCTTGTAGTCTCCTGGCCTCCCTTAAATACTAAAACTGTTACAAGGCAATATGGAACTAGTTAATCTGAAGCAGAGACCTTTGGGTCATCAACTAGCTGGGCACAGTTGATTATTTAAAAAAAAAAATCCAACTGTTATTAATCACATATGTCCCTATATCCAGTTGTAGCATAGCTAGGAATAGAATTGAGTATTCCCTTTTCCCTTCAGCTTCAGGAATTTGTCTGTTCACTGGAGGTGAGGTAACTTTATCTTTTTCTGGGAATGGGTTATGCTGCCTGTTTCTTTAGCTTGTCGGGGATGGAGAAAATTACGGACTTTCTGTTGACTCTGACCTCATCTCCAGAATAACACATGTGGTTCAGCTTTGTGTTAGGGGACAGGAAGAATGTAAGAGAATTTCTTTTGAGGTTATGGCTTGTCTAGTAAAATAAATTGTGCTTGAGCAGTAACTAAACAAAGAGGCCAGAAATGTACTAAGCTCCATACTAAAAAATGTACTAAGCAGATGATTAAATTTTAATAATTTGGATTTTGTCTTTGGCTTGATAGAACTGAGTAATGACTTTCTAAGTTCTTGTCAAGACATCCATTTATGTTGTGGTAAAGTAAAAGCTATGGGACTCTGAGAGAATACTTACTGGAAAGTTTGCATACAGCAGATGCAAATGAAGCAAACATGTCCAAAGTGTAATCCATCTGACTTGGCTTAGGAAGACCATGTTGTTCATGGTCTCATCTTGAATTTTTTTTCTTAATGCATGTCTGAGGAAAAAAGGATTTGTCAGCAACCCTAGAAAAACAAATTGCTGAGCAGTCTCAATAAAAAAAACAAACAATTCTAATACTAAGGCTCCCAAGGGGAACTGTAAACTGGAGAGAGAACATTGCATATATACTTTAAGTATATAGATATAGATGCATTAGGAGTAACATATTCAAAAGCAACCTAATGGCAGTTCTGTTAAATGAAAGTCAATGTAACTACATCACTTTAGAGAAATGTTCACCATGTTTAATCAACCAACTTGATTTTGCTTATGTGTGACACTGATGGAACTGGTTACTTAGATCAGGTCTGCAGCACCACGTCATCTGGCCCATGGGGCTCCCCACAGGTCTATGGGGTGCCCCAGGCTCTGCACACTGAATTGGGTACCAAATCCCAGCATGCAGGGCTGAGCAGGGGCGTGCCAGACCCCAGTGGGCATGTCCACACAAGCACACATGTGCCACTTGCTCCGCCTCAAACCCCTTTGAGGTGCAGCAACAAGCACGTGCGTGAACAAAAAAATGTACCCCACACTGCAGACTTGCAGCGCAGGGAGAAAATTAGACCCCTGGATATCCAGGGGTCTAAAAATTTGATGTTTAAAAAAGCGGAGCAGGGCACAGTCCCTGACCATGCCCTGAGGCAACCAGAGGCTAGGTCCTCCATGGAGATACTCTGGCAGCCAGAGCGTCTCTATGGTTGGCCCTCGCCCTGGTGCTGAAACACACGGCCAGCCAGGCCGCTTGTTTCAGCCCCAGGGCTCTGGTGCTGGTGAGTAAGGGGTCAGGGGGGCTGGAGGAGGTGGGAGGGAACTATGGGGGGGACCCCTTCCGGCCCTGCCCACTCCCCCAACCCTGTTCTGCCTGGCCCCACCCACCGCCTGCCTCCTGAGGCCCTTGATCCCCATGGTGCCCAGCCCCAGCCCCCTCCAGCCCCCCGAGGCCCCCGCT
>NW_005842298.1:581070-635740 GCF_000455745.1 Alligator sinensis | reverse complement strand
GTGGCAGCAGTGGGGGGGCTGGGGTGGGGCATGTGGGCCTTGCAAGGGAGGTGGTAGCCCCTGTGGGAGCCATTTGGCCCCCGTTGGGGTGCCATACCACTTGTGTGGGGGCCAAATCCCCTCTTGGGGGGCTGAACCCCCTTGTGAGAGGGCCAAATCCCCTGTTGGGGGGGGCCAAACCCCTTGTGTGGGAGTCATCGCCCTGTGGGAGTGCAGCCAAACATATTCATGAATTCATGAAACATGTATTTAGAGTTCACTTTATTATTATGATAAGAGAGTAGCTTTAACACTGTAATCAATAAAACATTGTCCAACTGATCGCTGTCTCTCTCTTGCTCTCTTTCTGTATAGTGGTCTTTTGTTTTACTTGTGGAGGAACATGGATTTTGGGGTATTTTACAGAGTGACTTCGGGATTTTTTTTTATCAGACCCCAGTTTTCCAGTACGGAACACCAGAATTCCTGCTACGGAGACCAGTGGCAGGACCCTGCTTGCTCAGAGCTGGCACCTTGGACCCATCTGGCTGTGGCTGACCTCCTGGACAAATGGGGCCAGGAGGACATGCTTTGACAGTTCAAAGCAGGGCACCACACCTGGAACATCTTCCAGGTGATAGCTGCCCAGATGGCCGGGCAGGGGGCACAAATGGTAGTAGTGCCGCACAAAGGCCAACCCTGCAACCACCGTCTACTGGCAGGTGGCCCAGAGGGGCAGACGCCTCTACTGGCTGTGCAGTCCCCATCCAAGTCTGGCAGGTGCACAGCAGGTCACAGCCCCAACTGCCAGACTGCTGAAGTTGGTAGAGGGTGCAGGGAACTCTCAGGGCTGCTTCAGCAGTCCAGCTGGCACAAAGGGTAGTGTCCCCAGGTACCAATTGGCTGGGCCCCAGAAGCTCCTGAGAGCTAGTAGCCCTGAGCTACTTGCCAGGGCGGCTTTTTATACTGCTGGGGCCAGGACAGGGCAGCTTTTTATACTGCTGAGGACAGCACAGGTGCTGGCCCCAGGCTCTAGTTCCCCCTGGCTGAAGATCCAGGAGGAGCCAGGCAGGGGTTTTTTGCCCCAAGTGGCACAATTTGCTCCACACCAAAGTGCATGTCCGAGCACGTGCTCTGAAGCAAAAAGCCCTGGTTCAAATTTGCACCACTTCTATTTGAGTTGCTGCAAGCGCATGTACTTGCATGTGTGGCCGCGCCCAGTGGGAGGGACCAGTGCCAGACTTCCAAGGCACGCAAAACTGGCACCCTGTCCCTAAAACCCAATCCTAACGTATCTCAAAGAGCCCTCTACTAATTGAGAGCAAGTGTTTTCTTGGGCCAAAAAAATAAAAGCAGAAAATGTTAAAAATGGCTTATAGAGGACTGCTGAAAAGGTGGATTGGAATTTCTTGCAAACAAGGCAATACTAGAGTTTGATCTTCAAGGCCTAAGGGTAGACATACTTCTCTTTTGACCTACCCAACCAATATTCAAGAAATCTATGTGTTTTACACCTGCCACTTTTAACACAGTCCATCATTTTGGCCTTTGTTTGTTTTATCCCTTATTAACTTTTCCGTTAGCACTAACAATAAATGGATCCAAGAAATGCTTTTTAGTAAAACTTGCAAACTGGAAGCTAACATGGTACAACCACTTACTGCTTACATAGTGAGGGCTAACAACTCTGTGGGACGATCCATTTCAAGAGTGTACCTTGAAATATGGTTGTCTCACTTTGTTTTGTCTCCTAGATTTTTCTCCAATTAAAATTAATTGTGGCTTTCTTCCCTCTCTCCTTTGCCCATAAACAGTTGGATGCTAGGCTTTAAAAGTCTGAATATTGCAATAACAGTACAAACAAGCAAACAAACCCTGCACCCTGTCCTCCCCAGCAATCTGTCTCAGTATCTCAGAAGCTTTGCAGGGAGGCCATTTGTGTATCAGAGGCATCTGTATCAAGGAAGGAGTTGACTAGCCAAAAGCTGTCATTAGGGAGTAGGGCTAGGGACAGACATTCAAAAAGCCTGAACCTGAATTGGTTCAGCCTTTGCAGGTTAGTCTAACTTGACCAGGCAGAACCGGTTGGAAACTGGACAGACATTCTCTTTGATCTGAGGAAATTCAGGCACATGCCTTCAGTGGCTCAAGCTAGAAGCCGGAGGACACTAGAGCAGCCCTCCCTTCCCTTGCTCAGAGTTGAGCTGAGGGGGGTGTGGCTAGGCCCTGGCAGGACTCTCTCATTCAAGAGGTCTGCCTGCAACATCCCAGGATTTTCCCTGATGGCTGCTCAAGGGGTGGGAGAGTTGCCAGCCCCCAGACCCTTGCTAGCACTCTGAGGCAAGGGGTGGGGGTAGGGGTGTCGGGGGGTGCAATGCATGCATCTCTTGATGATACGGAGCTTTTCAATTTCCCTCCCTGCTTGTCATACTGTCTGCAGCAAACTGACAGACAAGCAAAATAGCCCAGAGCTGATAAAAGTCTTTATCACCCAATTAGCAAAACAATAGCCTCTCTCCCATTACTTCAAACTCTTCTTAAACAGCTTACCAGGGGTGACCTGTTGATTAGCTCCAGAAGCCCTGTTCTGTCTACCTGCCTGCCCCAATGAAATTGGAGAGACATGCACATTAGACACCTCTCGGCATTAGCTAGCACGCTACATGCCTAGGGTCCATGCTGTAGAAGATGGGAGGGAGGGAGTGGGGAATTCCTGCCTGAGCAGGGATAGGGCAGGGAGAAGCCAGCAGACCCTGCTGTGTCTGCAGTCTCTGCCAGAACCTTATATAGCACTAGCTAGTATACCACATGCTAGCTATGGTCTGTGCTGTGGGAGAGGGGAGGAAGGGATCCCTGCTTAAGCAGCAAGTGGTGAGAGGGGAGGGGGCAGGAGGCACGGGGAAGTCAGCAGACCCTGCTATGTCTGTAAGTCTGTGCTGGAGGAGCTCTGCCCAGGGAGCAAAGGGGAGGGACCATCCTTTCTGTGGAGCAGAGCGCCCTGCCCAGCCCAGAGAGCATGCTGGGGTCAGCAAGGGGTCTGGGACAGACATTGCATAAACTGGTTTAAGCCAAATCAGCTAAGTCTAATACTACATTCAACCAGGTTTATCTCAAACTGGTTTCAGCCATTTTCAAGGTGGTTTATGTGCACTGAACATCTGTTCTGTTACAGGTTTAAACCAGTTTCTGATCACTTAAGCCAGTTTATGTGTAATGTCTGTCCCTAGCCCAAGAGGGAACTCAACGGTGCTCTGACATGCATGTCTTAGAGAAAAAGTTTTCTAATAATTGCTGTCTGATACATATTGCATATGCCTTTAACTTAAAAGAAAAAAAAAACAACCTTGTCATGACTAAGTTGCAGTCACTTTTTTTTTTAAAAGCCTGCAGCATATCTAGTACTTAAGATAAATTATTCGTTTAGTGTTGCTTTTCAGTTGTTAAGCTACTTGCATTAAATAAATGCTGGTTTTCCATTTTTAAAGGGAATGTGTTTTATTATGTCAGCTTTTTAAATGTGTATATATGGATAAAAGGGAAGCGGCTCAACAGCAGTAGGATCTTATTTCATTTTTGGAAATTAAAATATTTAAGTTAAGCATCTATTACCTCGTTTTATGGAAGTAGTTTCTGGTAGAAAATGGCACTTTTTTTTCCAAAAAAAGAAAGAGAAGCCACACAAACTAAGCTATTACCTCCTCTTCCAAATCTTTTAGGATTTTATTTTGAAACAATTCCTACATCTTCAAAGAAGTTAGATAGCTCACTATAGTTGCAAAATTAATATCTAGTAAACTTTACTACTACAAGTGTGAGTTTTCCCCTGTAACTGTAATGTAAGCTTCTCCATTATAAGAACAAAGTAGAAAGAGTCTCTGACGATCCTGCTATTTGATCATGGTACACAGTACTCCTGACTTAGCAACTGCACTACTCCTAATGATATGCCTTATTACAATTACATTGTATGTTGCAGCTATACTATTTTATGTAATGGAGCTGGATCAGTGGCACAGTCTCAGAGGGTGCTGTCCTAGTTTTTGCCATGATTCATTGTAGATAAATGAGTGATCTACTGTTCTGCCTTGATTGTCCAGGAATGGAAGGGTTGATTTTATATTTTGGTGAAATCTATTCTATTTAGTCTATCAGCACCTGTCCTTTGTAAGTGGAAGGGAAGTGGGGCAGTTCAAAAAAATCAAATTTCCATGATTTAGCTTTACTTACTGTAGGGTAAGAACGGACAGATGAAACTGCAAGTCAGTTGATATGCTAGCAAGTGCCAAGTTCCCACTTAAAACAGCATAATTGTTAGTCTGTTGATACCTATGGTGAATATCCAGGAAAATATTTCTGAAGTGGCAGGGTAGGCTTTTTGGATGAGTGGCAAGGACAGACATTTTGTACTGTAGCATTCTCACTCTCTGAGATTTGGCCTTGCTGAAGAAGCTTGAACAACAGAACAACCAGTGTTCAATGTTACTGTGTTACTCCTGGATCCTCCCTGCCTTGTCTAGTAAGCCTCTTGATGAGTATTTTTCCTTAATAGTTTATAGAAGCAGAACAGTCTGAGATGCTCTGCTTTGCAGACTCCAGGCATCAGGCACTCTACACAAAAGATTAATTTAGTGAGGCTTTCCTCACATGAGGAAACATTGTTTCAAATTGTTTTTTATTTTTCCTTCTCCAACCATTTGTGCTGGAAGCTTTTCCTTGTACTGTTGGGTTATCTGGACTAACCTTGGATTAGACACACAGGCACTTATGTCATTCCTAGCATTAGTTTTATTCTGAATAGCAGTATGCCATGATTTTTCCATAACCTGTCTTTAACACACAAGTGTAGTAAAAATTCATTTGACATCTTAATAGGGCCTTGATAAAATGGTAGCAATTTAAATTGGTGAGAGAGATCTGCAAAAACCTTTTTTTTTTAAATGTGTTTTTAGTAAATTATGCTGTTGGCTCAGGAAAGAACACAGACTAGCAATACCTTACCCAGTGGGTGTTCATTGTAGGCGTAATGTCTAGTCCAAATAATAGGAACCACAATGGGAAACTGCTATTGATCTTATGTACATATAATTATTAGATTGGGAGAAAGAATTATCCTTTGTTTAACTGGAGAACCTCAGGCATTCTCCTGCAAAGAAATAAATATTGCTAATCCTGGGGTTTGAGCAGGAGTGTGTTTTCATTGGTCTTTTAAATATAACCATGCTGCATCCTTTCAAAAACTCCCAGAAGATTAAATCCAAAAAAAAGACAGACATTTAACAGAGTTCTTAAATCTCCTCCTCTCCCCTAACTCCCCTGAAAATCAGCTTGTAATGAAAATAACCAGGGCATACGTAATTTTTTTATGAACAATTGGAGGTTTTACTTATTACCAGTTGAAATGCTTGACTAATAATAGCTAGTTAAAAATAATGTACATTTAAGATAAAATGCATCGTACATGTTCTCTAAATGCTTTGTTGAATTTGTACTCTGTACCAAAATAGTTAATAACACAGTAATTGTTTGTCAATACATTACAACAAATTGTAATCACCAGTGGCAGGGGAAATGCATGATTATTTAATGAGATGTTTCTGGGTCTTGAAAACGTCTGCTTTCATGTGGGTGGTCTTTTATTTTGTCAACGGCTGAGATCTAAATTGATTTAGCCATTTTTTGGGTGCTTACCTTAAGATACTTTGAAAGGCCTTTGTGTTCAGTGTGCAAGTGTTCGTCATTTTTAGCAAACCCAGATCTCCCTAGATATCACATGATGCGCACACAAACTGATAGGTCATTTTGCAAAAACACTGGTTCAGGTTTACAAAGGGGCTTTTAACATTCCTGCATCCCCACTGTGTGGCATTAGCCACCCAGGAGGAAGATACTGCACAGGTCTTGATCCAGTGATCTGATGCACCATGGTTAATGCAATGTTATAAATGAAGGATTTTGTTTCTGCTATGTCACTTTTCCAGCTAATATGTTATATGAAAGGTACAGTCAGATTTTGCTTGTTGTCATGCAGATATGAACAGATTTGGGTGCTGTTTCCTCTCGAGTCAATTCTGAATACAGCTTTATAAAATACTGAACATTTTTCTTGCTTTTAAATTGCTCAGTCATTAATATTTCAGCTTTTAAAATATTTTTCATTTTCTATTCTCAGACTCTCTCTCGGTCTCCAGTAACGATGCCAGTCCTCCTGCCTCAGTAACATCGTTACAGCCCCATATGATTGGTGCACAGAGTTCACCAGGTCCCAAACGTCCTGGCAACACCCTAAGGAAATGGCTTACCAGTCCTGTGAGGCGCCTTAGCAGTGGAAAGGCAGATGGGCACGTTAAAAAATTGGCACACAAGCATAAGAAGAGTAGAGAGGTGCGCAAAAGTGCTGATGCTGGCTCTCAGAAAGACTCTGATGACAGTGCTGCTACACCCCAGGATGAAACTACTGAAGAGGTGAGTGTTTGGGGCAAACCTTTTGTGGCCTATGCCTGTTGGACATGACTTGGATTCTCAGTTTTGGTATGCTAGGTGGTACTGTAGCCTGGCGATAGATTTTCTTTTGCCATTTTGTTTTCTGTAAGCAAAGTAAAAATGGCATCTCCTAAAACTCACCTGTCTCAAGTTTAGCACGGCCTTCAGTTTCACAGATCCCTTGAGTTAATAGTAGGACTGAGTGATGAAAGCAGTCTAATTTAAAAAAAGAAAAGAGAGGGAAGGAAAATCTCTTGGCTTCATATTCCATAGCAGAACTCCCCTTTCTCACACTATGGAGGACTAATGTTCTGATAACGAGAAAAATTGCATGATTCTTTTTCCTCCTTTCCATTCCAAAAGAACGAAGGAGACATAGGGCATGTGTTGGCTTGTTTGTTTTTAACTCCTTTGAGGCCAGATATTGCTAAAATGCAAGAATTTCATACTGTTTGCTGTATTCTGCTGGATTGTCCTGGGAAATGGTTCACTTTCTCTAATTGAAGGGTGGTTAGCATCTGTTAAATAATACCTACATAAGCATTCAGGAGAAGTAAAGCAAAGGGAGTGGAGAAGTCTTTCTACTGAATTTTTTCCCCATGTTCATAACTCTCATATATAAATAGGCCTTGGATCCATTTTGATACCATTTGGACCAAATTTCAGTTTTGTACATAGCCCAAGTTGAAGTTAGTGCCATCCTAATGTATTCAAGGAGACAGTCAGGTTTATGCTGTATTTTTTCACCTTTTACTTCCTTTAAATCTAAATATTGGTTATATTATCTAAAGAATCTTATTACTCAGATTACAGGTAATCTTGTGGCCAGGTCACCTACCAACATTCTCAGATTAATTATATAGAAGATCAATTAGTATCTAATATAAACTTAAATATCTGGCATATTTTATTAGATTCAATGTGTCAGTTAGGGGATACAATAGCAACTGGCAAGGAATGGACTCAGGGTTTAGCACCATAAGGGTGTGAGGACTGCAAGTTTGGGAATAGCAAGTTTGGGAATAATTTGGTGCTCTCCTCAAATGCCTGGATGTAAAAATATAACTTTTTCCTAGATTGTGAAATAGTATTGGCAGTTTGACTGGTCATGTTATTTCATTACTGTATATGGGGAATAGCCCTAAGGTCACAACTTTGAGGTAGACAAGAGTTGGTACAAATCATGCCACTTACTCCAAAGAGAATTTAGTTTTGTTTTTAAGATAACTGATCTACCTCTAGGTTTTTTCTTAAGTCTCTCTATTTCTACTCTTTTTAAAAGCAACAATGAATATAGAAAAGTGTCAGAATCTCTCAGGGTGTAATATGGTTTTGCACTCAGACAGTACTGCTTAGTTTGAAGACCTCTAACTTAGATATCTCATCTTTCCAAATCTGATTTAGGTAAATGTTAAACCCATTTTACAGATAGTACATGGATGGAACCTAGCTCCAAACTCTCTGGTTTTCCAGCATGTTCTCTGGTAAAATATCTCAAGCTCTTCTGAGTTAGAATCATAGAAAGTTAGGGTTGGAAGGGACCTCAGGAGGTCATCTAGTCCAACCACCTGCTCAAAGAAGGACCGTCCCCAACTAGATCATCCCAGCTAAGGATTTGTCTAGCCGGGTTTTGAAAACCTCCTAGGATGGAGCTTCCACCACCACCTCTCTGGATAACCTGTTCCAGTGTTTTACTACCCTCCTAGTGAGACAATTCTTCCCAATATCTAACCTAAACTTCCCTTCCTTCAGCTTGAAATTGTTGCTCCTTGTTCTGTCATCTGCCTCCATTGGAAACAGTTTAGCTCCATCCTCTTTCAAACCCCCCTTCAGGTAGTTGAAGGCTGCTATTAAATCCCCTTAGTCTCCTCTTCTCTAGACTAAATAAGGTCAGTTCCCTCAGTATTTCCTCGTAAGTCATGTCCCCCAGCACCCTCACCATTTTGGTTGCCCTCCGCTGGACTATCACTAATTTGTCCACGTACTTCCTGTAGTGGGGGCCCCAAAACTGAACACAGTGCTCCGGATGTGGCCTCACCAGTGTTGAATATAGGGTGGAATAATCACTTCCTTTGACCTACTGGCAACACACCTACCAATGCAGCCCAGCAGTGGCGATGCATAGGGGGTGCATGTGCTGATGAGCCCCGTCAGGCGACGGGCGGGGGGCACAGATGGAGGTGTCCAGCCGGGGAGTTGGTGCGGTCAGCCATGGGGGATTCCCCCCCCCCCCCCCCCCCCACCCCCCCCGCCCCCCATCGCTGACTGGTTGCTGGGGGGGCATGTGTCCCCCCCCGACTAAGGTGGCACCAGTTGCCCATGCAGCCCAGTATGCCATTAGCCTGCTTGGCAACAAGGGCACATTGCTGGCTCATTTTCAGCTTATTGTCCACTGTCACCCCCAGGTCTTTCTCTGCAGAGATGCTGCCCAGCCAGTCAGCGCCTAGCCTGTAGCGGTGCATGGGATCGTTCCGTCCTAAGTGCAGGACTTTGCACTTGTCCTGGTTGAACCTCATGAGGTTCCTTTTGGCTCAGTCCTCCAATCTGTCCATATCACTCTGAATCCTAGCCCTATCCTCCAGCATATACACTACTTCCCCCAACTTGGTGACATCTGCAAACTTGCTGAGGATGCACTCTATGCCATCTTCCAGGTCGTTGATGAAGACACTGAACAAAACTGGCCCCAGGAGTGACCCCTGGGGCACTCCACTTCATACTGGCTGCCAACTAGACACCAAGCCATTAATTACTACTCTTTGAGCCTGATGCAGCCAGTTTTCTATCCACCTTCCAGTCCATTCATCCAGCCCATATATCTTTAGATTGCCTGGGAGAATGTTGTGGGAGTTGTATGTTTTCTGGCTGCCATACCTATCTAGCTATCGCAAATTGCGTGCTTTTGAAGGGATTAGATTTCTGG
The DNA here is from genome assembly GCF_000455745.1 of Alligator sinensis. Lineage (NCBI taxonomy): Eukaryota > Metazoa > Chordata > Crocodylia > Alligatoridae > Alligator > Alligator sinensis. The sequence continues at coordinate 626,358 of NW_005842298.1, read as the reverse complement.
CAGCCAGTCGTTTTCTTTTGAAGAGATATTTTCAGCTATTTCTAGACTTGTCAAGAGGGTTATGAACATTGAGTTGTCGGACTTGATCTACTTTGTGGTCCTTTGAAGGAGGTAAAGGAGTTTGAATGTCTTGATATTTGCAGAGAGGTCGAAATGAGGGGCTAAGCAGTGGCACACTCTCCAAATCCTCCTCCTCTGGCATGCAGAGCTGTGGCGAGGAGGAAGGTGAAGAAGGAGCAGATGCTGTACCACTCCCTCCACCAATGGCAATTCAGCAACACAGTCTACTCCAGCCAGATTCCCAGGATGACAAGGTAAAAGGAAAGCATGGAAAAAATTGATAAGCAGAGAGAGTTTAATCAAAGAGAACTCTTTCTTATCTAAGAATGAGCACTACTGCATTAAATGTGTGTCATCTTGAAATGTTTAAAGCCTCGTTGTGTCATTTTGGGGCATCTTGGGTTTGGCTACAGAGAAAACATGTAGATCGTATGCAATTGTACAGTTGAGTACAAAGCAGAAGTATTTTATAGGCAAGCTCAGAAGGATCTTACACTGAATGCAGGGATGGGCATCTGTTTTGTGTGCCTATGAACATATAAACACAAGCCTAATATATGCACCCTTTCTAGTGTCTTCATTTTTTGTAAGCAGGGAAAAGTTAAGATTGGGAGTCATTGATTTTTTTAAATGAAACCCTTTTACCCTGTATATTATTCAGCAAACAAATCTTTTTTTTTTAGCCTTACCTCTGAAATGTTTTGTGTATCTTCTTTCATATACACAGGTCGACTGAAATTAGGAATAAAGGTACAAGAGCTTATTTGTTAAGAGATACCATAGTTTTCCGAGTGTCTGTAATGAATTTCCCTCTACTATGACTCCACAATAGTTATTTGCATCCCAGAAATACTCAGTGTACTTAAAAGGAAGAAGCAGCAGTAGCCATCCTTTTAGATTGAGAGTAAAAGAATGAATCTGAAAATGCAAACTTGGTCATTTTCCAGTAGATGTGTAAATTCAGCAAATGAATCTTATTGTCTTGTAACACAGTTGTTAAAAAAAAAAAAAAAAGTCCTCCTCATGCATAGATCGAAGCCATTTATTTCAATTTTCAACCTGGGTCAGGATTTATGGGATAGTTAAAAAAGCCTGAAAAAAATTATTTGAAAATTGAAACGTTGATTTTCACAGCACAGACCTTCCTTCTAATATCATTGCATCCCCACTGTGCTGCTTAAAACATACCAGTGTTGAAACCTATAGTATGAGCTCATTGTGAGTGAATTATTTTGGCAGTTACTTACAGCTTTGAGTGAAACATGTTTTTGGCAGGTTTTTTTCCTCTCTCTCCTGCACTCATGGCGTTTTCTCCTAAGGATCTCAGTCATCTCTAAACAATCATTTCCTGAACTGCAGTGACTTCTTCCATATTCTGCATACATTAGTTTCCTGTATGTTTTCTGAACTAGAAACTATTGGAATACTGATATTAATGAATAAACACACAGGAAAACTGCAGAAATCCAATTAAAGATTTATTTTCTTCTGATCTTATGTAGTCTTTTGGGGTTCTTCTTCCCAGTAGGTAGAAGATGATTGTTTAATCCTGCATATACTGAGGTAACAATAGTGTTGATGAGAACAGTGTTTCAAAATTGGTTCCTTCACCAGTGTAATATAAATAACTTTAAAACTGTCCCAGATTATTGTCTTTATTATATAGATTTAACTTACACTACAAGTGTAGTTGTGCCAAGGGATAATACTAAAGCTAATATCAAAACTTTGGTAATAACGTTATACTGCCTTTATATTGAATCCATAGTGTGCATTGTATTTTCTAGATGTGACTCTAGCACACCCTCTACTGTTGCAACATGGCATCCATTCAGAGCAGCCTTTTTAGTGTAATATTGGATCTCTAGTACCATGTTGAATGGTATACTTCAAGTGGCTTTAAACCTGAAGATAGTCCTTGATTGGATACCTATTGTTCATAAACAATGTTGGAACCTAAAGTTGCTTCCACTCAAGTGTAGACTTGACTGCCAAGGTTTATTTCAGTTTTAATTTGAACTACTTTCATATAGCATTCGGATAGCCAAAATATGAAAATACTAGCTTTTATTCTGGACAAACATATTATTTTGGCAACTAATTTTAGAACTAGACTCCAGTATGCTTCTATTTGTTCTGAAGAGATGGGCCTTAATCAGAACCTGAATCCAAACCCTACAGTGGTCATTCAAAATTGGACCTGATCCACATTCATAGCTCTTGGTTTTGGACCATAAACCTATGGTTGAGCGTGTTTTGTAAAACTGTTCAGTTATTTTAGGGAATTGGGATAGTAATTTTTGACAACATCTGCCACAGACCCGTTAACTCTGGGCTTGCTTCATTTGAGGTGTATATGTAAGCGCCAGATACTGGCCATATTGACTTGTCTAATATCACTAAATAACAGAATCATATTCTTCATTAGCTCTCGTCTGCACAATATGTATTCTTCTGTTCGTACGTGTCATTGATCTTCGTATAATAGAAGCTTATGAGGTTTTTTTGCATTTTTTTTGGCTAAACAGTATTGATGTTTCAAGACAGTTGTTATGATTGTGAAACTAATTGTTTGGTTTTTGTTTTCTCTTTTCTTTTTTTTTCTTTTTGTAAACTTTGACTGCAGCATTATGTTGACTTGTGTTCTGTCTCTGCTTTGGCTCAGTTTCCCTACCTGTCCATTTAAAGTTTCACATACATTTCCCTGCTCACCCTACCCCACATTCCTATCTTGATAAGGCAAAAAACCCCAAAACCCAGATCTGTATATTGTCTTTATTACATTATGGGATAGCTTATGCAACCCGATTTCTATTTTGGATATCACTGTAAATGTCATTTCTTTGTCAGCTGTGTTTGGACCATTTGCAGAATTACTGAGTCTGTTTGCATGATGTGCATCTGTTTAGTCCTTAATATGAAGTAAGGTTCATATTATATCCCTATTCATCTTCCAGTTATTTAATGATACATGTAATATGCAAACCAGCAGTGGGTTTGCTAATTACTGAAGCTTAATAGAATGGCCCTTTCCCAGACTCCTTTGCTGTGAATGCCTTTTACCCTCAGTTGTAGCTATAAACTGGCATCTTGTAGCTTGTGAGGCCAGAGATCTTCTATACTCTTCACATACCATTGGGAAAAATGGATGGCACAAAGAATGGTGAGCTTGATTTCCCCCTTCCAATTTGAGTACTCTTCTCCAGCTCTTTTTAGAAATGTAAATATTCTTGAATTCCTCCTCTCCCTTCCCTTTTTCTCCAAGGAGGTCTCTGTCTTATTTTACAATATATGTATTGGAATTATTATTGCAGTTCTTTCACATATTTCAGAATTGGAAAAAATGTATCCATTAGTTATAGAGCTGGTTAGTCGCTGTAGTTTGCATTGCTGTCCTTGCAGATGTTAAAGGAGCTCCTAAGAATATCTCCTAGATCTGTAATCTGCTGTGAGGAACTAGGAAGTTGCATCTTGGGGTACTAAATTGATTTAAAAGAAGCATGGGCAGCTTTCATTATTCATTCCTATCAAGGATTATTTTAAAATTTCAAATTGTAGCCTTTTACTAGAGAGAAGGGAGTTTTCAAATTAAATCAAGGAAAAGTTTTGCCTGGGTAGCTTTATCTAAGAAATGTTTGAAAAAGATTCTTGAAATTCAAACATTACGAACTAACTGTGGGGCTGTCCTTTTTTTTTTTTTTTTTTTTTTTCTTTTTTTCTTTTTTGTGGCGTGGCGTAGACATCTTCTCGATTGTTGGTACGGCCCACCAGCTCTGAGACACCAAGTGCTGCAGAACTAGTCAGCGCAATTGAGGAACTCGTCAAAAGTAAAATGGTGAGACTGAGTAGCAGATGAGCATAAAACAGAAGCTAAGCCATGGTGCCCTGAAGCACTGCTCAATGAAAACTCTGACACATTATCCATGAGCTAGAATAGTTAGAACATGTTTCAAAAAGTAGTCTCATAGCTTCATATATGACAAGTGGCATGTGTGCAATTTTGTGCAAATGATGTATATAGTAGTGGTGCTCAACCTTGGGGCCCCACAGGCCAAATGAATGGAATGTGGTATGTTTCTGGACTGGATCCTGCCTAGGATTGGTCCACAGGTGCCATCCTGTTTGGTGGCCCAACATCATGCTCTGATGTGGCCACATACCATCCCAATCCTACCATGCACCACACAAGCCAGCATGCAAAGCCACATTATCCATCCCACAGGGCCTCCCTACAGGTCCAGAAATTTGGCAAAGGAGTAGCCATTAATGCTGCCACTGCTCCCCCACCACCAGACCTGTGGGAAGCCATATATACACGTAGAGAGAGATGATTTGTTAGTATAGGATAAGTTTAAGATCAGAGCAATATGCTCTGGAATTGCATTACACTCCGTGTACCCAGAACCTTTTATAAAGTTTTGTCAAAGTATAACTGGTGTAAGTTGCACAGAGTTAACCATAAAGGAAGCAAATAACCCAAGCAGAAGTCCCTACCCACTGGCTGTCAAGCTGTTGTCAGCTGGTAATGCTTTGTAGACATTGTGCCAAGGGAGAGAGAATCCTTCCCTTTTTTAAAAAGATTAGTGCTCTCTTGGCATTGTTTTTGCACTGGCTTGTTTACCTGGGTAAAGTGCTTCCAAAAGGAGAATTTAGGGCCTGATTTTTTGTTCTTTTTTGAATGCAAGTACATAAAGATGCAGATAAGCACTCACAAGGGGGTTAGATGCTGAGATACTTGGGAGGGCCCCCTCCCTCACCCCTGTCCAATAACTAAAATACCTAAATTTGGGTACAGCCCCACCCCCACCCTTGGCTTCTAGTTGGAGATTATCTTTAGGATTTAGTAACAGCTCACTCATTTGTCAGGATTAACTATGTAGGGCTTGGTTTACAGTAGGCTGCTTTTATTGCATCCGATTTTTAGGGTTCGCATGTGCTTTTTCCAACCCTTTGCTCCTTTTTCTTTATTCTTTTGAACTAGCTTCAGAAAACAAGAACATATTTCCTTTATACATTTTGCCCTAGCTCAGAACAGTCCTGTATCTTTCTATGTAGTAACTTCTTCTATTAGCCTCTCTAGATTTTTTCATACTATTGTTTGGGTTCACTTTTTACTTAATTACACAGGAAAGAGGAGCAAACAGTTTTCAAAATGTAACCACCTAAAAACCCATGGCAGGCTTTAGTAAAATAAAACTGGCAGCGATTCATAATTTTTCCCTGATGCAGCCCAATACCACTGACTCTTTTTAGCAATTGCTTCATATAATCTCAAGCGGTGATGTCCTCATTTCATATCATTAGTCAATAAGTATCAGCTTGTTTTTGGGCACTCTCTCCAGGAGGTCAAATCCTTGTTCAGTTTTTATTTATTGTTTGAAGGCTTCAGTGGTACATCTGATTCAGAAGGGTGTAGCCCAGCTGTATCTTGTCATATTTGGGAAATGATGATGGATAATTACAACCAGGTCTGACCATAATGGATTACAGTTGAACTAACCAAATAAAAGCCTTTCACAATTTTTCTCTGCATGCTATCTCCCAGATCTGCCTTCTCCCCTATCATCTACCCTATCCCCCATTTCTTTCCCTCCCTCCCCACAAAAAAGTGGGGGCTCCAGTTCCTAGATTTAACATACCAGCAGGATGAGTTGCATCCCCTTGCTTGGTTTAACCAGGTTTATCTCAAACCAGTTTCAGCCATTTTGAAACTGGTTTACGTGCACTGAGCTTCTGTTCTGTTACAGGTTTAAACCGGTTTCTGATGACTTAAGCCGGTTTATGTTTAACTTCTGTCCCTATCCAAAATGAAAATGCTAGCACTTGTGATTCAGTTAGCCTCCTAGGTAAGCTGTGTTGCTCCCTTGGCTTCTAGAGGCAATGTTGCTGCACCCATATTCAACAGATAAGTTTTGCCTCCAGTTTTGAAAATTAATTTTGAGAGCTACCAGGGACAGTTATTGAATTTAATGCATGTCTAGGGGGAGGTGGGAAAGGTATCTATAAATGCAATTTATTTTGCAATTGGACTTGAGGCTAATGTAGCCCTTTGGTTAAATAAAGTGAAAGCCAAGGAGGTTGATGTTTGGAAGAAGATACCTTTTTTCCTAAAATATATATTAGGTGCTGTTTTTTGGGGGGCCACAGAATTGTTACCTTCTCTCTAAGTTGAAGTGAAAGGCATTTGTTTAGTCTTTAACTGATCTCCTCTCCAAGATACAGTCATTGGCAAAAGCAGTCAAAAACCATTTCAAGAATATATGACTAAAATCCCTTTGTTTGGTTTACCTGCTCTTATCTCTGATTTCATAAATCCATCCCTTTTTAAGTTACCAGACTCCCCAGTTGGATGGTCTGTTAAGAATGTATTATTGCCCTGGTTTTGAGGCTATAACCTGCATTCAAATGCACTGTGCTTGAAGCTGTAAAAATATGAATTAAAATGCAGCTCCTGCTCAGAAGAGCTTCTTGAGCATAAAAAAAAAACAAACTAGAAGGAAAATTGTATTTCTTAATTTCTTAAAGAAGAAAAGTATTTTTAAAAGTCCCCTTCTTAATATTTATGTGTAATACAAGGGATTTTAATTGCCCTAATTTTCTTCTAGTGGTCTCCATTAACAATGTCAGTGTTTGGCAACAGTTACTATGTTTCATTTTGTGTTTAAAAGGATTTAGAAAAAGCAACAATTGTGCTAACAGTATAATAAATGTTAATTTGTTAATGGCATCCCTTAAATGGTTGTCGTCTTCTTGATTGCCCGAGGTAACTTAAACAAAAAGGTTTGGGTAGAATTTCCACGTTATTTGCTGTTAATGTGCATTTTCTGTAGAGAACTGTATTTAAAGCCATATGTTATAAATTAAAGATCAAATTGCAACATTTGCTAACCTTTTATGAATGCATCCTTAGGCACTGGAGGATCGTCCAAGTTCCTTGTTGGTAGACCAAGGTGACAGCAGCAGTCCATCATTTAACCCATCAGATAACTCCCTCCTCTCCTCCTCATCACCTATAGATGAGATGGAAGAAAGGAAATCCAGTTCTTTAAAACGGCGACAGTAAGATTGGCTAATAAATATATTTTTCCCATCTGCTGTTAATAAGGTAGTATTTCTGGAGCCCCTGCACCATTTGAAAGTGTTCTGTGTTGAACCAAAAGCAGAAATAGTTCCAATTTTCCATTGTCTTTTTGCACTTTCGAGATCAGATGTTTGTTTCAGTTTGTCTCAGCTGTTGCTCAAAGAACCTTCCTATGCATAACAGATCCAGTCATAACTCCAGTGAAAAGTCCTGTTGAAAACATATCAGCCTCAGGCCTTGTAGAGAAGGATTCTGGGTTTTATGGATTTTTTTAAAATGTTTCTCAGAAAGCACATTATTTTTTCCAGGATGCTTTTCTTCTGTATGGTAAACTCAGACGGTAGTAGAAGAGATACAGAAATATTCCTAGTTTTGAAGACTAATCTTGTGTTCCATGAAAATTATTCAGTTTGTTTTATTAATTAATATTATGGTTTGTTTTCAGAGAGTCACAAATTAGAATGTTTAAACCGTGATTTAATTATTATGACTCAAACAGAGCATCTGACTATTGCAGCTATCGTTTATTAAACAGAAATAAGAACGCTCAAAAACCAAAGGCAGTGAAGCTTCCAAGCTCCCACTTAAACTTCATCTGCAATATGGAGGATGAACAGAGCTTATGTTTTTTTTCCCTGGGACACAGCTGTATGTATCTTAAATTATTGCAGGTCACCAGGACAAGCTGGCCAGGTTGTGTGCTCTCACTGGCCATCTATTGGTGCAGAGGTAGCAATGCAGCTTAGAAATGCAATGTATGTAATGACTGAGCCATTCTTGTATTGATCCTGGTCAAACCCCAGGACAGTCAGGCCCAAGTCCAACACGACATGTATTTAAAGCCTGGTTGTACATAACCACAAACTTGTAAAGTATCATCTACCTGGGAATCCTTTTAAGAATCTTTAATTTTTAATGAGTCTGCCTCCTTGAACATGCATTCACTTTTTTCTTCTGTTTTATAGCTATGTCTTACAGGAATTAGTGGAAACAGAACGAGATTATGTACGAGATCTGGGCTGTGTAGTTGAGGTATGTCTGTTCAGTCTTCTAAAGTGGCTTTAAAAAAAATCCCACAATTCAGGTGTATAAAGACAGAATTGAAGAGAAAACTATAGACTTCTGAAGTCTGCTGCATGGATGGATTTTTCTGCAACTTTTTAAAAATAGACTAGAAAAATGTATCAAATCCTTTTCCATTTTTTAGAGTCTCTTTTTCATTGCCCTTTGCAATGGATAGCACATGAGTAGCGTCTTTCACATGACCTCAGTGGGACAGTTCAGGTGAGCAGCCGTGTGGATATGCTTGCATTCATGGCATCATCCCTTTAATTGTAAGCCACTTTGAGGAAGATCCATCTCTTCCTGCATTTTTGTATGCTGCCTTCACTAAGGAAATTCAAATCTGCTTAAGTGCTGGACATCTCAAAGCATTAATCTGCTTTCATGAAAAGCTGGAAAAGCCTGTAGGTGTCACTAGTATTGCAAACAAAATGCCTGTATCAAGGCTCCAGATTCCATTAACTTAGCCCATTTCAAAGTAAATAGGTACCTTACCTGTGCTACCATTCGGAAGAGTTACTTAGCTTGAGTATGTTTTAGAAAGCTATCTTTTCTTGCTAAATCTAGATGTTTTCTTAGAAGAGTTGATTAACAGGTAGATCAAAGGTCATTTCTTAGATGAGGCATCAGCCCATCCCATTATGCTGAATAAATATCAGACACTGCAGGCCTCAGATACACTAAGCAAATAGTTACACAAAGGCTTGCAAATTAATTTACTTGTGAGATCTAAATATTACCCTGTGTGCACCCTATATAGAAAGTAACGTGTGCTATATTTTTAATACTAGTTTTTCCCCTTTAGTTGTCAAAATTTGCTTTTATTTTATTCTTAAATGAGAAATGGTATAGGGAAATAATGTTTTTACATTCTGGGTCGGGGTGGCCAGAGTTACTTACCCTGGGAGCCACATCTGGTCCTCCACTGAAGTTCAAGAGCGGAAAGGGGGGTGGGGCTGCTGCTGAGCAACCTGGTGAGAAAGCAGGGTGGGGGTACTGAGCAACTGGTGGGGTGGGGTGGGGTGGGGTGGGGTGCTGAGCGAGCATTGAGCTGCTCCAGCTTTTTCCCTTGGGGAGCCCAGTGCCTGAGCCAGCAGGGCCAAGAGAAGTGGGAGGGGCTTCGGTTTGGCCATTGTGGTTCTAGGTTTTTCTCTTTTTACTTTGGATTTCCAGCACTTGTTGTAAAATAACTTGTGAAGAAATTTGAACTGTTGGCTATCTAGATAACCACTTATTTTTCTATTATTTTCATTTCTCCTGTACAAAGTGCTTGTAAACAATTATGGTGATGAATAGTGAGAAAAGTCATACTTTTCTAGCATTTTTACAGAATTATGGGGTTAGGTATCTCTGAGAGAGAATTTTATTTTTTATAAATACTTTTCTAAGGATCTTATGATGTACATTTAGATCATAATATTTTTTCTGTAAACTTGAAGGCTTAGCAGGCCAAATATGAACATTTCTGATTGCACTGCATTTGAGTACTAGGAAATGTAAAACCAGCCACTCTGATTTTTATCATCACAAAGATGCATTGAACCAAGCTTTAAATACCATGCCATAAATTAAGTAGCTGAAAAATTAAAGTTTTAATTCAAACAAAACTCCTATTGTTAGTTAAATTCATTTGTATTAGTGATTTAATTGTCTCTTGTATTTGTAAATATTACTGGTTTAGTGACTTAAATTTCAGAATGCAGTGGACAGTTTCTTATGCTCTTTAAAAACACCACCTCATGAAACATCTCTTAAGTCAGGATTTTTCACAGTGAATTCTTCTGGATGGTTGCAGGGTTACATGGCACTTATGAAGGAAGATGGTGTTCCTGATGATATGAAGGGGAAAGACAAAATTGTATTTGGCAACATTCACCAGATTTATGACTGGCACAGAGAGTATGTATGTTTTTAAACTTAAGAGTTATATGCAGTACTTGCTGAAAATAATTTATGAATTCTAAGCATTACCAACTAAGGAACCAAATTAAATAGCTTTTAATTTAAAGTCACATGAATAAGTACTAAAAGCAACAAAGAGCAGTTATCCTAGTTTATAATTTGAAATTTTATTTTTAGTAGGACTCTTCCTACAGGCATTTGTATAGAGGCTGGAAAAATATATCACATACTTGATTTATGATCTGTAGCTTATGCATGAATATGTGCAGGCCTTCCCTGGTGTTTAGATGATACAAGAGCTCTGTATTAAAGAGATGTGCTTGCTCAAAAGATTTTATTCTTTAATTTCAGTGTCTAGTAAGGTTAAAAGAGCACACAAGGGATTTGGAGTAACCAAAAGGGAAATTTCAATCAAGTTCAACAAAAAGATTCCACTGCTGAAGAGCTATATTTAAAATGAATGTGTTTGAAGTAGTTTAGTACATTCTTTATATAGGCGTATGTTGCAGATAAGATACAGACTACTCAAGATCACAGCAGGTTAAAGCAGATGCAAAGTATTCAAGGCCAAAAATGTTGGGCGGTGGGTTGACAATACCATAAAATATGGTATAAAATGTCTTTTTTCTGTTTATCTTAGCTTCTTTTTAGGAGAATTGGAGAAGTGCCTTGAAGATCCAGAAAAACTGGGATCCCTGTTTGTTAAGCATGTAAGTAGCACTAAGATCTTGGGCAAGAACGTTTATATCACCTGGAAATGCTACAAACTTTATTTATTTTTTTAATATATCAAGGATCCTTTTGTGGAGCAACATGTGTAAGGATGGTCTTCTCAGGTCTCTTGGTCTCTCTGGTCTCTCAACCTTGAGGGCCTTACAGCTACCTCAGCCACATCCTTCTATCTCCTTTTATCATATGCAGTCTCCTTCCAACTTGTCACATCTTCACCTATCCCTTCCAGGTCTGTTTTTGTTATCTTCCCATTGTTGCCTGGGTCACCTTGAAATCTGATATCCTCCACCTCAGTTTCTAAAGTCTTCTTTTTCCTGCCTTCTCTCATTGGTTCTCGCAACATGCCCTGCTCTGTGCTCTTAATCTTGCTCAAGGCATCACATCTTTTGTAAGAGTCCACAAGCACTTGTTTGTCTTTTCCTCCATACTCTGTTTTCTTATACTATATAAGAAATCAGTAAAATAAAATTTTCTAGAGCAGGAATCAGAAGCAGAATTGCACCTCCTACTATGCCACATGTGCATGGCAGGAGGCACAGGCGACTGGTAGGGGGTGCACGGGGGTGCATGTGCCCCCCCCTGACAGTGTCATCAGATCCAACCACACCTTATTCCCAGCGCAGCGGGAGCCCGATCTGGGTTTCCAGCCAAAGGAACGCCCTAAGGGTCCCCATGGCAGGGAGACTGCATAGGGTGTCCCCAGGGCTGAAAGCCTTGTCAGGTGATGTGGTTCCTAGTTGTGGGTGAATAACTGGGAGCATAACCTTTCCCACAACTGAGAGCTCCAATTGGCTGAGGAGACTCCTAGTTGCAGCAGCCTATGGGACAGTGCCATGGCTGGGAGTCCTGTTAGCTGCAGGATTCCCAGCTGTGGCAGTGCATGGTGCTCCCACACAGCTAACAGCTCCAAGGCACAGGGGCATAGGCTACACATGCAAATTAGAGCTGGATTACATAGTTATAAAAATGATTACACATTTTCCAGCTCTAACTTTATACCTGGTTGGAGCTTTTTAAACCATGATTGTTTATTTGCACGTGTAACTGGTCTAAATTAATTGTGCAGTTAACCAGCTAATTGTCTAATACAGATATCATGTAGAGGGGAGCTTAGCTCTCTCCCTAATGTCAATGCAAAATCATTCCTGCAGTGTTTTCTGGTTTTGTATTCAGTCTAATTTGAAATCAAAAGCAATGAAGCATCTAAGAGATTTCCTTTGGTAGTGAAACTGCTCATCATGCATTTGTTTTTCCCCTCTGACTTCTTTTTTTGTAAAAAGGAAATAACTGTATGCATTTAGATATTGTAATATTCATAACCCATTAATGGTAACTAAGAGAAGTAATGCTTCATGCTAATTTTGTTTTAAAGAAAACAACAACTTGTGATTTCAAAATATTGTTCAAGCCCAGTATTATTTGTGTTGTTCCCATGGTCTTGTTTGTGTCCCAGTGTCATGTTACACACAACTCTTGTGCTAGATACAAAACTCTTTGTATCCAAGTTGTCTGAGATATTAAATGGGCAACTTAGACTATACAGCTGGAAGGATCGCTAATGGTCATTTTAAAGAACTTTTCTTAATTCTTTAGATTTCAAGTGTTTTAGCTATTCTGGTGCTTGCTTCTGTGGTGTTTAAAAATGGTTTACTGGTGATTTTTCCTGCAGAACTAAACTTGCTGTGTTCTTTGTACTCAAAAACATGTTTACATTTTTTATGTTGCAGGGACATGGGAACACAGTATGGGCTTTTCACCTTTGGCTCATTTTATTCCATAAAAATTAGCACAACATATCAACATTAAATATTTATCATGTTTTCACATCTATATTTCCTTCAAATTATACCCATCTCTGGGTACCTAGTTTATATATATATTTTTAACTCCTATTATACAGGTCCTCGAAATTCTTTGTAGACTTGTCTATTTAGTTTCCTCCTTGTGTCTCTTCTGTCCAATTTCTTGTGCTGGATTTGAAGTATAGTTGCTTCTTTGTTCTTGATTCAGTAAGACTGTGTCCCTTTTCATAAAGCAAGGATCTATTTCAATGTTTTATTGCTTTTTTATTGTACTTCTGTTCTGTGTATCACTTATTTCTGACTGTTATATATTATTGTGTCTTTGTTCATGGGGGGGGTTTTTTGTAGGAAAGAAGGTTGCACATGTACATAGTTTACTGCCAAAACAAACCAAGGTCCGAGCACATTGTTTCAGAATACATTGATACATTTTTTGAGGTAAGTCCCTGAGTGGGTAAGTGAGTGTAATTTTTCAGGAAAGAGTTTGAATGCAGTTCCTAAACACTATAACAAAGGTAGATGGCATTAATCCATGTTTGTTCTTTCTGAGAGATTTATAGACAGCCTGCAGCAGTGAGTTTTTGAAGCATGGATTTAAGTTGTCAAGAGCACTTCTGTTCTGTAATAAATAGTAATGCAGAGCAAGAGATGGGCTACAGTGTTGGTCCTCAGCCCTTCAGGACAGCCTCAGGTGCCCTCATAGGCAGAACGTGGCTCATGGAGTGCCTCTGAGCCACTCTGAGTCTCCAAAAAGTTAAAACTGAGGATGACAGGGAGAGCTTGCAGCCTGTGACTTGCTTGATATTTTTCACTGGTGAATTGATGCAGGTTGGAGACTACTAAACTATAATATGAATGCAGATACAGAAATTTGGTTTTGCTCTGCAGGACTTGAGGATCCTCAGAAACTTAGATGCTATAGACATAACATAAAGGTTAAGTCAAAACTTAAAGCCAAGTTTTTGTCACATAAAGTTATCCTCCCAGTAGTTTATGTTCAGAACTTCAGCCAGCTCTGCAAAACAGCTCAAGCAGATTTAAATGAGGCAGAAAAGTTGACAGCCATTTAAATACACTGAAGTAAATACTTTGAATTATAAAGTTAATCTTTTATGTGTTCCTTATTTAGGCATAAAGCCTGCATGAGACACCAATTCTGTACTCACTCAGACAAAGTCACAAAAATCATTCTTACATATTTTATTTAAAAATAAAAAACAAAATAACCTCTTGCTCCACCTTCAGTAAAGTAGGGGTTGCGTGGACTCTGTGGATGGGAGATAGGGCTCTTGAGAGAGTAAAATTCTAACCCAGCCAGGGAGCAGCTGATTAAAGATCACTGGTCAGTTTGAGGGCTGCTCTTCCAACCACTTGGTTGAAATAGCAAGTGAAGCAACTGCACAGCACATCACAGATCTTAGATCCATTTTGAAACTCCATTCCCTTCTTTTCCTTTTGTGGCCCTCCCTGCTAAGTCACATGATTCTTCTCTCCTGCCCTTGTTGATTTAAAAAAGCATGGGTCTGCCCTGCCAGCAGCCCTTGCCCTCCCATAGCATTGCCATCATGCTCATGTAGTGGACCCTGCAAACCTGAAAAATATAAAAGATCAAGTCAACGGTTACTGGTAAAGGTTTGGAAAGACAGAATTTGGAATGCCTGGACAATGAAGTGAAGAAAGAACCATAAGGAAGTGAAGAGCAGGGAGTGTAGAGCTGGACAATTCCTTGTTTAACTGAAGATTAGTCAGCCCTTGTTTCTTCTCGACTGTCAACAGTAATACACACTGCTGTATTTATTTCCAAATGAATCAAGAAGACTTGAAAGCTGAAGTTCTTCAGTTTTTCTCCTTAGGACTTAAAGCAGCGCCTGGGCCACCGACTTCAGCTCACAGACTTGCTAATAAAGCCAGTACAGAGAATTATGAAATACCAGCTGTTACTAAAGGTAAAGTGATTTTTATTATATTTTCAGGGTAACCAGCCCTAAGAAAATCTTATTAGCCTTGTGGTGACTGGCTTTTTGTTTGTTTTTTTAATAACACAAAATGTAAATGTTGTATGGGTTTCTCTTGGCTATAAACCAATATTTTAAATACTGTAATATGGCTACTTTTCTAACTAGTGTTTACATCTTTGAATCATAGCAAACATCCTGAAGCAAATACCAATCTGGATTTAAGCCAGTATAAGCACAATTTAACTGAAGTCGCTGGGGCAGAGATACTGATCGTTTGCAAGGGTGTAACCCAGAGCGAAATACGATCTTATGTGTAGGAAATGGTTTAAATATACTGAATTTCATGGTTCCTCTGACACAAGTGTGTAATTTTATTATTTTAGCACCCTTGGTTGCTTGACAAAAGTTAACTGTGACCCTTCTAGCAAGGAGCCTGATTAATGACAAAATGTTCTTGAATCACCTGAAGGCATAAAACTGGCACTGAGAATATCTTAGTTATGTCATAAAGGGGAATCAATTTTTTTCATGATTTTTCTTAAAATAATTTCCTTGATTATATTTTTTTTCATACAAATGAGATCCTGTTCAATCATGTTCAGGGTTCTCTCTGTTCATCAGTAGTATGGACTCAAGCTAATTTAATCTTTTCCCTTACAGGACTTCCTCAAATACTCTAAAAAAGCAAATCTTGATACGACAGAACTAGAGGTATTTGGGCATTTTTCTTCTATTACCTTGAGTACTAATTAGTGTGTACTACTCACTACTTCAGCTGAAGCTTGTTTGCACAGAGTTACTGTTCTTCCTTTTTTGCTCTTGCCTTTTAAACATGCTAACTACATTGTGAATCCCATATTCTGACACAGATTCCTCCACTGGAAAGCTTAATTTTTTTTAAATCTCTCCTTTCCTCTAACAGAGAGCTGTAGAGGTCATGTGCATAGTACCAAAACGATGCAATGACATGATGAACGTTGGTCGCCTGCAAGGATTTGATGTAAGTTGTTTCTTGGTTTTTAACCATGACATATGTCTGATAATCATATGCTGCCCAAAGCAGTTTGTGCAGGGGTGAGGGGACAGCTTCTTTTTGCTCTACCACTTTTCCATTCCCATTTGAGTGAAAAAAACTTTAATCTCAGTCCTTCTCAAAAGCAAGGCAACTAGTTGCCACCTGCCTTTTAGGAAACTTGATATACTTGTTTCTCACTGATTTGATTTTTTTTCAGGTGCGATATGGACAGCTAAAACAGATCAATGGGGGATGTTTCATTTATTTCATCATCATTTTGACTGACTTTTTTGCATAAGTTTAGGCTAATTTTGTACCAGTGAGTTGCAAGTGTTTTGATTACATGCATCTGATATACCAGTAATTGGTCTGTCAATAAATTTTAAACTATTCTGAACTCTTTTAAAGAAAAAGAAAAAAATCTTTGCAATGAGCTTTATTTTTCCTTTCCTCAGTAAATCTAGTTAGAAAAAAATTAATTAATGAACTAATTGAATTTGTTGCTTCTGTTTTTAGGGTAAAATTGTAGCCCAGGGTAAGCTCCTGCTGCAAGACACTTTCTTGGTCACAGACCAAGACACAGGACTTCTGCCACGCTGCAAAGAAAGACGTGTCTTCCTGTTTGAGCAGATTGTCATATTTAGTGAGCCACTAGATAAAAAGAAAGGTTTCTCCATGCCGGGATTCTTGTTTAAAAATAGTATCAAGGTAACTGTTGTGTGTGAGCTTTGTAGGGTTGTTCAGTGGGGACCAAGGTAACCCTTTTCTGGTGATGACATTCCATGTCTTTAGCAATAAACCTTAAAAGAATAGAAGATCTTCAGCTGTGTGCTGATACCCCTTCCAAACAGTTCTCTGCTGAGCTTTGACAACAAAAGAGTCTTTATGTCAAGAATCTGATGTCTTCCACCTAAAATACCTCTTCATTTTTGTACTCAGTAACTTAGACTTGCCATCCACCAAGGGGCCTACCTCTCAACTCAACATCATACCCATATCTCATCACAGATAATAGCAGTACACGGCACTTAGCCTAGCATGTGTAAATCTTAAACTTGAAGGCAGTAACTCCTATTTCCCAAGACGACAATTTCAGCAAAACTCAGCTGAAATCAAATTTTAATGACTATCAACAGCACTGAAAACCTCACTTCAGGTTACGTCACATCACATCACTTCCACAAACTAATCGCTCACACAGTAACTTAGCATGCCAAGCTTTCCCTGAGACAGTAGTGTGAGGTATAGGTCCAAGAGTCTTGTTTGGTGCCCGGAAGAAATCTGACGGGGACTTCTAAGTAATAGGGTAAATTGTACTGCAAGTGGTTCAAGCCAAATCTGTATGCCACAATCCATCTTCCATTTGTTTGGCAATATAGTAGAAGTCTTTCCATGTAGACTAAAGATTGAAGTATGAAATTGATTTAATATTCAAATAAAAGGCATCTTTTAACTATGCTGACCAGCATAGGTCAGTTTAATTGAAGTGCAACAGCCAGTAGCTCTTAGTTGTAGCGTCTGAAAGAGGATGCTATAGAATAAGATGCTGTTAGTGACTAAGTGAGATCTTAAGTACCAAAAGATGCGCATTCATTCTTAATCTTTAGGATTTTAATACTTTTTAACAAACATCTTTGAATAATATTAAGATGATGGTAATTTAATATGGTAAAGACCTGAGTGTTTTAGAGCTACTGGTTGGGGCTTCTTGGTGGAAGCTTCTTCTAATTCAATAGATGCAGTAAATTCTCTTTCATTTAAGGTGAATTGCCTTTCCCTGGAGGAAAATGTGGACAATGATCCATGTAAATTTGCACTAACGTCAAGAACAGGTGATGTCACAGAGACGTTTGTTTTGCATTCTGCTAGTCCAGGAGTCCGCCAATTATGGATCCATGAAATTAACCAAATTCTGGAAAACCAGCGCAATTTTTTAAATGGTAAATCCTTTTACATTTCTCTTCCTGCCACAAAACATTTATTAGGTAACCCCAACTACTTGCTCTTATGTATTTCATTTGATGTAATGTATAGATTATTCCAGAAGAATCTTTAAATTAAAAAAAAAACATAATGCACCATAATTGCTTTATAGAAATAATTAGGGGTGCACAGGTAGAGATTTTCGGGGCTGATACCAATAACTGAATTTTAAGAAGGCATATTGGCCAATACTGATCCAATTTCCAATACAGCTGCGTCCAGCTGGTAAGTCTGTTGTGGTGAAAGGGGAGGGAAGTGGAAGTGGGGGGGAACAGATCAACACCCCCCGTGGTGAGGGAATGAAATGGGGCTGGGGTAGTCGCTCCCAACTAGATCAGGGTGGGGCGCGGGACAGAGCTGCGGTTCATCTGCGGGGAGGTGAGAGGCAGCTCCCATTACTGCCCGTGGGAGGGCATGGGGGGGCATGTGCCCCCAGATCTGCATGGGATGGGACAGGGCAGGCTGCAGCTGTGAGCTGGGGCTGCTCCAGGCTCTTCCTGGTGGGGGGGATGTTGGGCCGTGGCAGCACTGGGAGGGAGGCATGGGGGGACTCCCAAGTGCAGCCCCAGCCTGGCTCCCCCAGCAGGAAGAGCCTGGCACAGCCCTGGCCCCAGCCCACAGCTACAACCTGCCCTGCCCAGCCCTGTGCAGAGCCAGGGAGCACACCCTCCCCTCCTCCCCCCATGCCCTCCCAGTTTTTACACAGCAGCCCAAGTCACCCCCCTCCCCTTGCCCCCCAGAGGAGCCATGGTTTCATCCCACGCTCTGCCCCAGCTGGGTAGCACCTGCCCCATCCCCACTTCCTCTCTTACTGCAGGGGGCATTGATCTCCCCCCTTCCCTCCCACCACAACAACTTACCAGCTACACACAGCTCTCCAAGCTGTTGAGCTGCACTCCTCGCTGCCTACATGCTGCGCTGCGGCTGCACGCTTGCACGGGCCATTTATTGGACAAATTATGGGCTATATCAGGCCAGTTTCCAATATAGTCCATTCTCTTTATATCAGTGCCAATCCAATATCAGACCTATGTATCAGTGCACTTCTAGAAATAATTGGGTTGCTGCTTTCCTCTGTTGTAGGGCAATAGAGTATCCATCTTAAACCAATTAAGTCTTGCATGGGGAAAACCTAAGTAAAGGTTGAATACCCAAAGGTAACTTATGTCAGGTGAATTAAATCTTTGTTTTTATTATATGTTTTCATACAATAATGTTTACTATCAAGGGGAGCACATCAGGAAATACTAGAACTTGCCATAGATCTGATCTGTTCACTGATTTGCACCCTGTTCCTGATTTTGAATTCCTCCCACTGTGTGCAGGATTTTTTTAACATTAAATAGTTTTTTTTACCAAAAAGAAAACAAACCACTGTTGGTTGGAAATGGGTTCTAATGGCTGGAGCACAGTACTAGGAAGCAGCTGTACTGGTATTTCCAAGTTGGCCATTGACTGCACCCTATAACCAGAGGGGAAATGACATATCCTTGGTAATGGGCATGTAACATGGTCGGCCTTCCTTCATATAGGTGTCATACAGTATTAATGTCTGTAAAGCACGTTGCAGTTACTTCAGGAGAAATGGTGTGAAAAGGAATGTTACCTTCTTGATAAACTCTCAGCTTTGCCATTGAATGCATCCATCTTCACTTGCCTTTGTCTGTCTTCTTGGTTTTAACTGCAGCCTTGACATCACCCATTGAGTATCAGAGGAATCACAGTAGTGGTGGCGGTGGCAGCAGTGGCAGCGGTGCTGGTGGTGGCTGCGGTGGTGGAAGTAGTAGCAGCAACAGCAGTGGTCCCAGCAGCTGTAGCGGAATTACCAGTTCCAGCCGTAGCAGGCCATCCCGGATCCCCCAGCCTGTCAGACACCATTCCCCAGTCCTGGTCTCCTCTGCAGCTTCAGCCCAAGCAGAGGCAGACAAGATGTCAGGTATGTCCATTCCCAATCCCTCCTTGCCACTCCACAGCACCTCCTTAGAGACTGGCCTCAGCCAGGTAGACAGGCATCCTCTCAGTACAGAGCTGGATGGTCCTCGGAGAGAAACTGAGCAGATTCCCAAGATGAAGGTTATTGAGAGTTCCAGGAAGACAGCTGGAAGTGTTTCTGGCTCAGCTGATGGAGCCCAGAAAGAATTGCGTGGGAGCATGGAGGACAATCGCTCAAGGAGCAGCATAGGATCCCTAACACTTGGGAAGTCAAGGCCAGGAGCCATCTCACCACTGAATTCTCCTCTTTCAACGACTTTTCCTTCTCCTTTTGGCAAGGAAACTTTTCCACCCAGCAGCCCCCTGCAGAAGGGCTCCTTTTGGAGCTCCATCCCAGCTTCCCCTGCCAGCCGCCCTGGCTCCTTCACTTTCCCTGGGGACAGTGACTCCCTCCAGCGGCCGGTCCACCACCACTCTTCACACAGCAAGGACACAGACCGCATGAGTACATGCTCCTCGACCAGCGAGCAGTCAATTCACTCCACCCAAAGTAATGGGGTAAGAGCGGAGCACTTCTGTCCTGCGAACTCTTCTAAAACCTTCCCATGCTCCCCTTCTGTGCGTTACCATCACTCTCCGTACTAACTTCTGGCTCTCCAGTGCTGCACTGCTCTGAGATAATCAACTGTTCCAATATCCTTGTACATAAGCAATTAGAAGGCACGTTCTGTCTGGGTGTGTATACATAAAACATAGACCCTGTGACATGCATACAGACACCAAATTTCTAACAGTAGTTGAAAATTCCACGTCTGCTGAAAACATAAATCACTAGGCTGATTACTACTAACTTGCTTTCCTCGTTTGTTTGTTTGTTTTGTCTTTCTAATCTGAAGGCAGATCATTAACATACTGAATATGGCAGCCACGGAGTCTGTTCATGCACCACTGGCAGCATTTCTAAACATTTGAGTTGGCAGCTTGTCTTGGGGTTTTTCCTCCACACGCATCCAGCCACACCTTTTTTCCTAATAGTTTTAACTTCAGTGAGACATCCACTTTGCACTCCTGTGCTGCTTGATTTTTTTCTCTCCTTTCATCCTTAATTGACTTGTGACATCTTTTTGACTCATCCTCTTTTAAATTCAATATCTGGAAGCTACCAACTATGAAGCTACCAACTCCAAACAAAAATCAACACAAATTAAAGCTGTGGCTATCACCCCCAAAACAGTAGTCTGTGGAGATATTGATTCCACTCTTCTGCCCCCTCCCCTCCATGTAAAAGGAACTGTGTTAGGGCATCTGGAGATTCAGCATCCAAGTCAGCACTTTTTTGCTGGAGGAATGAGGGGGGGAGCAGGGTTAAAAGAATCCACATCTGTATTGATCGCTGAACAGGAAATGAGACACAGCAGTCACAGGCATGAGCAAGTTCAGGGCACAGAAAAGAAATGCCACTGTCTATGAGTGTGATAGGCATGTCACAGAGCCTTTTACTAGTGCTTGGGTTTTTTCTCACTGAGTGTTTTGTTTTTTAGTACCTTGCAACTCCTACACAATGGCAGATCACCTAACCTGCAATACTTCTGTTAACGCATGCTCTTCTGGTTAGAATAACATAGAGCTCTCTCTTTAGTTTTTTCTTATCCTTGTAATAGCCTCAGAAGAGAAAAAAAAAATGTGCTTTGCATGTACTTTTTTTTCTGCCCCCTTGGTTTTGGTCTCCTGTCAAATTTTAATTTTCTCTTGTTTTATCTTGCATTCTTTTCTTCAGTGGAATGTTATGTTAATATGGTATCCAGGGTAAATGGATATCTTTGCAAATAATGAATAGGTTATAAATATAGATAACATAATGGTACTTTTATATGGACTTCAGTGGTGGGGGGGTGGCTTCTGTCAAGTCAGATAAGTTAATTAAAATTCCTTTATTTTTTAATGGAATAACTTTGTTGCAAACTTTAAAAAGATGCCATCATTTCTGCTATCTTCCCACTATAGCTGACAGTACCCAAATTATAAGCCTTCTTCCTCCCAATTAATCTTCTCTCTCAGCTTGATCATAGAGGTGGGTCATATTCTTGTGCTTAACATCTTTTACATTTTTTATAAAGATAGTGATGCCAGTTAAAACTTGGACTTCATTGTGCAACCAAGTAGTTGGAAGAAATAAATTCTGAAGTTTTAAGTCTACTTAAATTTGATTTGTGTGTGTGTGTGTGTGTACACATCTGCACACGCAGGTACAGTTAAACCATGTGCATAAGAGCAAGCATACACATGCATATGGGTGTATTTCATAACTAACAAAAGGAGGCACAAATCTGGAAAATTCCTTTAATGAATCTCTTTACTCTGGAATTTATGAATGATATGAGCAACATCTTTTTAAAAACAGCAGAAGGCGACTCCAGTTAAGTGGATTCTTGAGTACAAGGAATCCATTTTTAGTTAAACTTTTATATTGACTTCCTTTTCTATAATCCCATATTTGGGGGCAGCATTATCTAGCAAAATATACAACAGAAGACTAGTTACTGTACAAGAGTGACTATTTTCTCTCAAGAGGAGATTATCTTCCTGTTGTAAGAAAAATATATTCAACAGAATTAGTAGGCACAAGTTGCCACAGCCAAGTTGACAACTAAAATCCAACCATTGGTTTTCAGATTGATCTGTTCAACCTTGTTAATGAAATAAGGGCAGCTTGTGAGCTCATCCTTATCTAAGAACAGTAGTGTTTAGAAGGAGGCTTGGTTTTTGGTGAAGCAGGATCAGATATGAGGTTGTATAAATACCAATTCATGTTGAGAAATGGCATAAATGATATTAAAGCTGTCTGTGTTGTTTTCTCACAGAATAGTTTTGTTCCCCTGCTCGCCCCTTTAGTCTTTTTCAGCAAGGGGTGTATGTATATGCATTCTTTGTGAATAGTTATTTTTATCCATTATAGACAGCATTTCAGGGAGTGCTGCCAAAAAAGCTTTGCAGAGTTCCATGTTAGTTTCTTGGACACTCAGTTGAAATTTGCTCAATTTTTATCAGTTAAAGGGAAAATTTTCCGTATCAGTTTCCCTATAAACTCAGCCTGGAGACACAGTCAAGTCTGGGTTCTCATCCTTTTGGGCACTTTCACAAGAAATGTAAAACCAGCAATTTGAAAGCCATCTCACTGAGCATATGCAACTCAGAATAAAACCTTGTTGTCTCCTCCATTGCTGATTTACTTTATCATGCAAATAGAAGTAAAAAGTAGTGCAGAACTTAATCAGTAGTGTAAGCAGCTGTCACAGTACTCCTAGCGAGACCAGAGTATGTTGCAGTTCATCTGTTAGCTTGACAAATAAGTAGTGTGTCAACATTCATGGACTTTCCAAAGCAAGTGCCATCTGGTCATAAGAAGAAATAACTTGACAACTTTTATTATTTTTCAGGTGGAACTGTTAAGAGAATTCTCCTCCCCTCCCCCCGTAAACTTGAATTTATGAGAGATGTGATTTATATCACAAGTTCTTGGTCAGTTTCAGCAGCAGTTGTTGCTGATGCTTATTTCAAGCAAAAGGAAAAATTCAAGAATACCAACTCCATATGCAATATAAACTTTTAATAGGGTACAATCATAAGAATTGTGTTTAGTGATGACAATGGGACCTCCATATTAAATGGCATAAGGAGATGTCTTTTAAAAAAAAATTGCCCAGGAGATGTATTTTAAAACTAAACAGTATGTACTTTCTTATTTTGTATGTCTGTAAGCATGCCAGTTAAACTGATGGCCAACTTTATGGATTTCAGGGAGATGCTAGCAGAAGTCAATTAATTTGCCTTTGTGTCTTATTTTGTGTGTAGTGTGCTAGATCAGGGTAGCAGGTGGAGCTAGGTGAAGAGTGTTTACTCAGCTTTTATTACTTTGAAGCCCTAGCCTTAAAACTTGGTCTCTTTTTCCCATTTGAGTTCTGCAAGTCCTCATAATGGATAATCCTCTGTGCTGTAGCTTGCTTCTATAGGGAAGAAATGGAGGTGCAGCAGTGTAAAGAGATAAAAATAACTACATATAGCAAAACTTAAATAAAACTGACATCCAGAGAACAATAAATGGAAGGGAAGCCATCAGCATTTCTGTACCAGCTTTTGGGAACAATAGACAAACTACATGCTTAGGCACATATAGAGAAACATGGCAAATTCAAAAAGAAAAATCTTATATAGATTTATTTGATTACACATAGTGTAGTTATATGGATTATCTCACCCTTGGCCAAAGTGCCACTGCACTGAATTTTAAACGTCATACTTTTTGTTTTTGTTCCCCTTCCTTGCCTTCTTCTTGCCCAATTGATACCCGCAGAGTGAAAGTAGCAGCAGTAGCAATATCTCCACCATGCTGGTAACACACGATTACACGGCAGTGAAGGAGGATGAGATAAATGTCTACCAAGGAGAGGTCGTGCAGATTCTAGCCAGCAACCAACAGAACATGTTTTTGGTGTTCAGAGCCGCCACTGAGCAGTGTCCTGCAGCCGAGGGCTGGATTCCCGGCTATGTCCTGGGGCATACCAGTGCAGTCATCATTGATAACCCTGATGGAACAATCAAGTGAGTGTCTGGAGTCCATTAGAAGAGAGGGTTGGGCATGCATTTCATATTACTCTTGGTATTTTACAGGGCTGGGGACATTTCCAGTCAAATAAAACACTGAACCTTTTAAAGCAAGTATTGGTTTGGTCTTCCAGGAGGAAATGAACATCAAGACTGAAGAATTCTTGGAGGCTGTTTTGTTTTAGCATCCATTCAATTTATTAATAAATTGGAAATTTTCTGTAGTAGAAGTATATAATAAAAAAGCAGTAATATAGTGCCTTTGTTTCAACCATTCTTCTAGTTCCCCTGAAATTGTTCCATATGTTTCAGGGGAGGCTAATTATGCTACTTGCTAATCTTGCAGTATAGAAAAATAAGAATCAAGAGAATATGAATGGAAATAAAAATAAGAAGTTACATTGAATTATTTAATGAATGCTAGGTATTTCAGAGGCGTAATTTACACTAGGATGGGATTACATGGGGTTACAGTATCTATGGTATAAAATACAAAGCAGGCAGAAGGAGGACCAACAGACAAATTATAGAGTTGAAAAGGTGGAAAGAAAGAGGGTGTATCCTGTGATAAATAGCTGTTCTGCAGTAACTGTTCTGTGTCTGCTCTTCTAAATTGAAGCTAAATCAAAGTAGTTTGTCTTTGACTGAAATTGCAGAAGCTGCTGTTCAGCTTCTGCTTACTGTGGCATTGGAGCAGAAACACAAACAGTTCATTCAAGTGGAGCAATTCATACTTGATAAGTCTTACCCTTTCCTCCATTTCCTTTACTTGGTATAATGTGTTCATCTGCCTATGCTATGGAAAGCACTGTTTGGTCAAAAAGATATTTCTTCTCATGCTATAGTATTAAATAATCTATGGAGTTTTCATATTTTAGCTGAGGTAGTTATATTGGTCAGTATCTGAAATTGGTATAACAAGCCTGTTTTTTTATCTGACAATTCCCACAGCTTTATGAAATGCATAGCATTTTTAAGAGAGGATTAAATCTTCTTGCTTCATCTCTTTGCCTTTAGTTAAAACTGTAGTAAAACATATATTCTGAAGTTACCATCTTTCCTTTAAATTCACTAGGAGTGATATGTAGATATCAAAATTGACGTTCTTAGAATGGAAATACTTGAGATTGATGGTACTAGACCTGGAACTCTTTTTTTCTGTTAGATATTTTTCAACATTTGTATGTTCAATTAAAAGCATTTTTAATTCAAACTAATTAAAGAGCACAGTGCCCTTTCAGGAAGTCAACATCTTGGCATACAGCACTCCGTTTAAGGAAGAAATCTGAGAAAAAAGATAAAGACGGCAAAAGGGAAGGCAAACTAGAAAATGGTTATCGTAAATCCCGAGAAGGACTTGCCACCAAGGTTTCCGTGAAGGTAATTATTCTAGGGGATTGTTATTTCACAAAAATGGCCCCTGGAGTAATTTTGCATTGGTCAATTTAATCTTTGGTGTAATCTTACTAATTTAAATATGGTTAGATAGGGAGGAATTTAGCTTTTCTGTGCGTGTCTTTAGTCAAAATTTAAAGCAGACATAAGTAATTGTCTAGCTTGGGTCTGTAATGCTTAATAGGGAGAGTGCAACAATGCTGAGTTTGTGTTCCTAGGGCCTTTGTAGGCATGAATAATTGTCACCCATCACTAAGTCCTTTTTAGATTTGCATATAATTTTGCTTATTTCTTGGAAATAATTTTGCTTAATTCTTGGAATTTCTCCCTTTCAGCTTCTCAACCCCAACTACATTTATGATGGTAAGTTGCTTGAGTAATTAAAATTCTATGGTAATGATAGTTTGAGGGAAATATACTTTCCCAATGAATTGTGTGATAGGACTTAGAATCCTTATCTGATGTACCTTGAATATTGGAAAGAACATTGTTTGCTGTCTGTGAGAATAGCAGTTTGCTTGATGCAAGTTGCATCAGTAATTGACTAATGCTAAGTGTTAAGAATATTTCAGAAGGAAGACCCTCTGAGAAATGTGCTGTCATATTTTTTTTTTAGAATTAAGAAATGCACCTTTAGCTAGAGCTCTGAGCATGCACCCAAAATTTAATCGAAAGTTTAACATAGGTATGTCACTGCATGACAGTTATTTCAGATACAGAATCATAGGAAAGTAGGGCTGGAAGGGACCTTACAAGATCATCTAGTCCAACCCCCTGCTCAAGACAGGATCAACCCTGACTAAACCATCCCAGCCAACATGGGCCAAAATGCGCTCTTCCATGTCTCTAAGGCATGAGCCAATCTGCAGGCTGGATCAGGCCCACGAACCCTCTACTCCTTCACCCCTCAAATATACCTGATCTTGCAGTTGCTCCAGCCAGTTTGGGACCTATGCTGCATGTGGTCACTGCAGCTGGTCATGGGCTGGCTGGAGCAGGCACTGCATGCAGTGCAGTTGTGGAGCTGCTGTGGCAGACACTATGTGCAGTATGGCTTCCCCCTGGCTGGGCTGACTCTCATGCAACATCCATTTCAGCCACTCCAGGAACTGTGCTGCACACATCATGGATCCCAGACCAGCTGTCACAACCACTGAATCAGATATGCTAGAGTAGGGGATGAGGAGCAAGGGGGAAAGGGAGGGGGACCCATTGGTTGGATCCAGCCCATGGACCAGCCCTGTGCCATAGGCATGTATCATGAGCTGTGTGGGTCTGATCAAACCCAGGGGCAGCATCAGGCCTGAGTGGTGTGGCTCTGTGAGTTGGATCCAGTCCATGGGTCATATAATTGACACCCCTGCTCTAAAGTCTATGCATAGGGAAGAGGTAAGTAAAAAAAATAAATAAATAAAAAAAGTGTAAGTGGTGCACTCAGCACTGAAGGTTAGTGAAGGCCAGCCTTGGTGGGTGGGTTTGGGGAACAATATTTCAAGCTGAGAATTCTCCTCCCGGATATCCACTTTTTCATCCCTTCGTGTTCATATCCAGGGATCATGCCCTCCAGTTCCTCAAATACAAGGGTTGAACCAGGTTAGGGAGAAGAGGGAGAAGTAGAGCCAGGATTTGGATCATTCTGGGGTTTATAGACAAAAGTCAACACTTTGACTCTTCCTACAAATGAACAGAAAACTTGAGCAGTTACTGAATAATTTGTTTTCTTTTATTCCTCTGTTAACTTCCTTAAAGGACTTAATCATCCTTCCTTGACGCCCCTTTCAGATCACTCACGTTAGCTTTGACCTGGGGAAATTTGCCTTAGATATAGCATATGGTTCTCCGTGAGCTCTTCCTTTGTTGCTTAAGATATAATGAAGTCAACTGGCTTCCCCTACTTTGCTTAGTCCATGGGTCTCTCTAATAGAATGGGTGGAACTCTGTCAAGTCTTGAATGTTGGAAAGGTGGAAGCGTGGGTTGCCACATAAGACTTGTAATTAATGCAGTGCTTGATTTTGGAAAATGAGAGAGGTTGTGTAAAAAGGATACATAAGCATGTCAGTGAACTTTAATCCACGTATTTTTTATTTCTTCTTCCAGTTCCCCCAGAGTTTATAATACCATTGAGTGAGGTAACTTGTGAGACAGGAGAGACCATCATGCTTAGGTGTAAAGTCTGTGGTCGCCCTAAAGCTTCAGTCACTTGGAAGGGTCCTGATCATAACACACTAAACAATGATGGTCATTACAGTATCTCTTACAGGTAGGTTAATTTGGATTCACCTGTGCCTTTGCGTTCAAAAAGAAAGAGTTCTGGCAAATGAGCAGAATGGTGTGTCACTCTCTAAAATGTGTGGGATACTTGTCTTCAGTGCTGTCTTCCTTTCAGTCCACATGTTGCAGACGAAACCAAGAATCCAGAGTCACCCACCCCGCAAGAAATGTGCCCGAGTTGCAGTAGAACTGGTTGATCCCATAGTAGCCTTGTCAGCTATCTGGGACCCACAGATAAGGCAATCATGGAAGACAATCACCCTTGACTGCAAGGGATTGCCAGTGATCTTCCATTCTCCATTCAGTCCCTTCCCTCCTGCAGAAAGTCAGCAAACTTGTTAGTAAATTCAAGTTGGTGCTCTGACTATACATAATAAACTGCCCAGTTGTCCTCTGATTGTTCCCAGTTTGTTGCTATCCTGGAAATCGCACAAAGAGTGTTGGAAGGTAGGGCCAATAAAGGAACCTTAACACTTCTTCAAAGATTTGTGAATGAACTGAAGCCTTAGCAAGTAACCTTACTGCAAAACAAATCTGAAGGAGTTTTAGAATAGGAGGTGCAGAAAAATGCAGTGAGGTATTGCGACGTACAAATATGAGGTTTCACTACAAAACTTTTGTGATTCCGTATCTTTGTGAAACACCAGAGTTGCCACTGGTGGAGTAGCTGTGGCTGTTTATCCGACCAGTACTTTAAAAAAAAACAAACAGTTATAATTTAAAGAATGCCAGCATCCATTTTTGTCCCTTTCAAAAACCCTTAGAAAATAATACATCTGTGGTCACCATGGAAGGGTCCTGATCATCCCATGCTAAGCAGTGATGGGCACATGCTACATCTGCTGTGAATCCCCCTGGTACCTTGCATGATTGATTCATACTTCTTTAATGTTCTCCTTTGTTCTGCCCTGCTGCTGTTTAGATGTACAAACTAGGGGAACTGGCTGGCTGGTGATACATGAAGTATTGCACAAAGTAAACATCCTGAACAAAGAGAGGAAATAATATTGAGGGGTGTATTGAGTAGTTCTTTAGTTACAGGAAATTTAAATGTTATTTAAGCAGGTAAAAATTTTTACAGAGAAGCAAGAATTTAGGGACAGAGAGCTAGGACCACAAGTTTCATGTTAAGTGGAAAGGGCTAATGGTGCATGTTACTTCTTTAGGCCATTAATCATAATAGCCATGTACAAATTGAATTTGAGGGCTGGTAGCATTCGTGTGTGTGTGTGTGTGTGTGTGTGTGTGTGGCTTCCCCCCACCCCAGCTTTCAAACAAGAGACTACAGGAGTTTGGGAGTTGGGCACTGGAATATATGCTGTAGACTGGAGACCTCTAAGTAGCATGTGGAATTCACTAATTGATTCTGACTTGTTTTGCAGTGATTTAGGAGAGGCATCACTAAAAATCATTGGTGTGACCACAGAAGACGATGGTATCTATACCTGCATAGCTGCAAACGACATGGGTTCAGTTTCATCTTCAGCCAGTTTGCGAGTTTTAGGTGGGTTCATCTTTTAACAGTAGATGCTGCCTTTTGGTTTCATCAGATAGTCTGTCTGTTTATTTTTTTTATTATGTTTTCTTGTTGTTCTTAAAAAGAAAACTCTGGCCTTTAGGTTCATTACTCAGCCACAATTTTTTGCAAGACCACACAGATTTCAAGAGTCTCACGGCTCCCACAAAGGGTAACCCTCTGTGGTCAGACTTGAGTTTACTAGTGCGGACTCATTTTGGCCCAATAAGTTGATGGTGCTGCATCAATCTCCGTGTCTTGCATTGTCATCATTTTGGCTACCGATATCCATGTTCCAATATCAGAACAATAGAATGTTCTTTTAAATCTGGGTTGTTAGTCTAATCTGCAGAAAAATAAGAATATTTTAGTGTCTAAAACTTGGAGAGCAAACATTAGTCATGCTTCACCTAGGAATTCTTTCTTGGTGCTTTTCAAGTAGGAAGTTGTGATGCTTAGTGAGGCACTTTAGATTTGTCTCTCTTCATTTTACTGATCCACTTAATTCTTAGGTTGTATCTTTCTTTGGAGTCTAAAATAAGACTTCTAAAAATGTATGTAGGAGATTAAAAGAAGACTATCAATATAAGAACCACGGCTTTACTGACTTGATTTTACCTATTGTAATTACATGAAATATTAGAACTAGAGGAGAAACATATTTTTGGTTTACATACTTGCTGTTTTTGTGATGCCCACAAGTTTTGGTAATTTACTTGTGTGTGACATTTACTTGTCTCTAGGTATGAGTCTTCCACAGTCATTTTCAAAGCTTTACAAGAGCAGTGATAAAACAACAGAAATTGGCATTTTGACAGCTGCACATGCATAGTATGAAAAACACTACATTCAAAAAGTTGTATTTTTTTTTAAATGTCAGGAAGCAATGTTTTATTGATTTAGATTGCTAAAAGCTACTTTTTGCCAATTTTTTGCCCATTCATCCCATATCTCTTTTTAATAATGAACCAAGACTTAGCACCAATTTCTGATGCAAAGTATACTAAGTGCATTACAGCAATGTCATTCTGAGGTAATAGCATATATATTGCAGGGCTGGAACGCCTCTTAGCTGCAGCTGGTACTTCACAATCTAATAACACATCCAAGTTACGTATCTGTGTTTTGACAGAGGCAGCTGTAGGGAAGTCCCATGAAGTCCTTCCCTCTGGCTTCTTCCACAGACATGCCAAGATTCCTACTGCCTTCTTGGTTCCTTTTTGGCCTTTCCCAAAAAATGGGAGAGAAGTTATCCATAAAAAAACCAGACTGGAACCTTAAGTCTTGAGTTCAGTAGCCCTGTTCTCACATGGACAGCCTGCTTCCCTTTTTTGATCTCAGCATCTTATAGGAAAGTGCTCATTTTGTAAGCAGTGGCTCTAGTGCTTCTTAACTAAGATTCACTAGCAAGCAAGGATAAGATTCTAACTTCTAGGTCTGCAGCACAAAGATTTTCCCTTTCTGCAAGGTTGCATCCTATGATCTTTGAAACCCATCCCAATTCATCTGACTTTTGTGGGATTTTATCCATCAGCACTGGAGTTCATCCAATCGAACTGCAGCAGGCTCCTGTCATCTCCTGTTTTCAGGTCATTTGTGAAATGACCTGTAAGAATAAGGCTCAAGGGCATTTATAGACGTGATTACCAGGGATCTGGGTTTTCTGTGTCCCACAGAAAAACAGGGGAAAAACCCAGATTTTCCCTTTTAACTGAGAAAAGGCTAGATTTTTCATTTTAATGAAGAAACACAGGATTTTCCACTTTTGCAAAGAGTTCTCTGCAGGCTGGCAGCATTCCAGCCTGCAAGGGACTGCGGGGAGTGGGAGAAGGGCAGTCAAGCAGGGGACGTCATGTGCATGCGCACATGGCCACCAGGCAGCCTGAAGAGCAGCTTCCACAGGTAAGTCTAGCAGAGAGGAGGGGAGATTGAAGCTACCATAGTGAGGGAGTGAGTTGGGCAGGGCTGGGCTGGAGCTGCTACCCAACTCAGGTGGTGCATGGGGCTTGGAGCCCAGGGCCCAGCTGCTACCCACAGGAAATTCTCAGTTAAAAGGGAAAATCCACATTTTTTTCTGCTTTTCCGTGGAAAATGGAAAGTCCAGATCTCTGGTTATCACGTCTATAAATGCCCTGTAGCCTTACCTTTACAGGTCATTTCACGAGTGACTTGATGACAGGAGATTGCTGCAGTTTGATTGGATGAACTCCAGAGCCCCTGCAGCCCAGTGGGTGGGACCTGGCGCAGCAGAGTGGGAAGGGGCAGGGAACCACCACTGCAAACCCCATGCCGCCCTGTTGAAATGCCCCCTATTTGCCTGGCAGCAGCATGGAATTGTGCCCCTTGCTGCTCCCAGGCAGGCAAGGGGTGCCTTGCCATGGCAGTGCCGAGTTCCAAGCAGCGACGCCAAACTTCCCCATGTGGCTCCGCTCTGTCCTGCCATACCAGGTCCCACCCGCTCGGCTGCAGAGGCCCTGGGGGAGGGCAGCAGGGCAGGGAGCCTGAGCCCACAGTGAGTAGGCCACATACCCCTCCCCCACCATGGGCTTGTGTCATGTCTCCAATGGGAGAGGGGGAGCCAGGCTCTGAACTCTGCTCCGCTGCAGCAGCTGCTGTCTCCTGCAGGCAGCAGCTAGAGCTCAGGAGCTGCTGTGAGGGGCAGGGGGCAATGGACCCACGTCCCTGGTCCTGTCATCCTAGCAGCTGGGGGCCTCCTCTGGCAGGGCTGGGGGGAGGGGCAGGGTGGAAGCTGTGGGTGGGGAGTGAGGGGCACCAGCAGAGCTGAGGGGCTGTGAGTGGGGAGTAAGGGCCCTGGACCTGCTCCCTGGTGCGTAAAGTGGGCAAGGGGAGCTCCAATTTTGCATGGTAAAAAAAAAAACCCTAAATCAAATATCAAAATTTATAGGTACTTAGAATTTGTTTTATTATAGTGATTGAGGCACTGATAGGCTTCCAAATTGCTTTAAAATTGTAAATATATCAATAAAACATTGTGTTCAGTTGATACCCATATATATAGTGGTGTTTCATTTTAATCTCAGATTTTAGGTTTTTGATCAGAGAATTTGTGATTTTTAAACAGAGAAAACCAGGATCCCTGGTAATAACAGACTCCTCTTCTGCTATTGATATTAAGTTCTTAGTAAACCATCAAATCAGTGGTGAAATCAAAATCAATCAATCACCTTTTTAGGATACTTACATCTAGACTTCAAAGCAAAGATGAAAATAGTCATGCTGTGACAGATTTCATCTTCCCAAAATCTCCAAAGTAGAATATTAGTTCCAGTGCCCCTTCACTTGTTGTCTTAGTAACCTTTTAAATGTTCCTTTCAAGTGTAGGTTGCCTAAATAGTGTATACATTTTTTTGTCTTTCTACAATTAAATTGTACTCGTCTTTCTCCAAAGGTCCTGGAAGTGATGGGATCATGGTAATCTGGAAAGACAGCTTTGATTCCCTTTACAGTGAAGTGGCTGAGCTTGGGAGGTATGATTTTAACCACGTCATATTAATTGTAAAGGGTGGAAAATTCAGCCTGTGTGTATGTTAGTCTCTGAAAGCTGGAAGAAAAATGTGTCAAAATAAGATATTCTGATTCTTGATATCTTCCTTGTAAACTACAAAGATGTCTAGCAATCATCAGGCATTTGAGTTGAAAACTGCACAATTTTTTGCTGCTGAGGAAGACATAACCTAGTGCTAAAATCTTACCAGGATTAGATGATACTTCCTCAGTATGAAATAAGTCTTGAGGCTGACACTGTACTTGACAGCTAAATATGTATTGCTAATGGATTTCTTATGAAAATTTACACCATTTCTCCAAAACATTTTACATAAGCCATAAGTGTGTCTTGAGGGTGATGATTGTACCATGTACCGCCTACATAGTTAAATGTTCTGGTTTGAGCAACCAAACAACCATGAATAACTTTGAAAATCAGGCCCAAGCCCAGGTGTATTTAAGGGGTTAACACCCATCTGTTTTTCTTAGGTGTAGCACCATAGAAAGCATTTCTATATATTACTTTACTTCACAGAAAATGTGGAAGTATTTTTATCCAGAGCTAGTTAACAAACCCACCTCTTGTTGAACAATCCTGTACTAAAAATGTTGGAATATCAACAAACTATCCTGTGTGCGCAATCTTACTGGACACCTTACTCATAACCTTTGCCCTAGTACAATTAGTACACAATTTTCAATCCTGTGATGCTGCTTTTGGGTAATTCTTTTCCTTGTAACGTGTCTTTCAGGGGCAGGTTTTCAGTTGTGAAGAAGTGTGATCAGAAAGGAACCAAGCGAGTAGTGGCCACTAAGTTTATAAACAAGAAGTTGATGAAACGAGACCAGGTTACCCATGAACTTGGAATCATGCAGAATCTCCAGCATCCCCAACTCATTGGCCTCCTTGATACCTTTGAGACTTCCACCAGCTATGTCTTAGTATTAGAGATGTGTGTGGAATCTTACTAATTTACTATTTTATATACACATACATGTGTACATACACAGACTTCATGCAGCTGACTTGTTTGACAAGCTTTAGTTCAAGCACTCCCACCGCCATTTTGAAGTGCGGGGACACTGATGCACAAGACATGGGAGGCTGCTGGAGTACAGTAATTACCATGCTAATTGAGTCTGCTCTGAAGCGCTGTAATTACAGTGCATTGGAGTAGCCTCCACACTCATGTACAGGCACCAAGTATGTCTTAAGATTTTCCCAGGAGTTATAGCTATCTGTAATGAAAAGCCAAGAAAATACTCTACCTGTTTATAAGAATCTCTTTCACTGATTTAAGTTTTATGTAAATGAGTCCCAATCAGAAGAGTTCAATAAGCCTTGCCTGCCAGCTTCATGGTTCCCCATATGTTAATTCTCTCTCTTGTGTGTGCCATGCTTTACATTTCTGAGCTATTCTGGGAGGGTGTAATTCCTCTCTAACATCCTAGCAAGCTCAAAAATTCAATGTTTTCCTGTTCAGCCCAGTACTTACTGAGCGGTTCTTTGTTTCATTTAAATGCAGCAAAAGATTTTGAGGTTTTATTTGTAGCTGTATTGACATTGTTCAAAACTGGGGGCCAACTAGAGGTTTTTTCTCCATCTCTGACTTAAAGATATTGAACAAGATTTTCAGGTTCGTTTTGGATGCATAATTTTGTCTCAAATTGGGCCCTAAAAGTGGAGATACCCAAATCAGTTTTTTAGTCTTCAATCAGCTGCTTACTCTTAAAGGTCTGTTTGTTAGAAAGTCAATGGATTAAAATAGTTCGTAAGACATCACAGCTCTTTCACTTAAACTGACAAAGGGAGTTGTGAATCTTCCAATAATACTTGGAATCTTGGAGCAGTGCTGTCAGGCTCCCAGAACACCAAGTCATCTTTTAATTCCCAAATGAATGGACTTCAATTTAAATACACCAGTTGGTATCAGCGCTTGTTTAGATGCTTTTATCTGATTAAAATAGAATCTTTTTCTTCTTTACTGCCCCCCCTTCCAAAATAGACTTCAGATTAGTTACTGTTTGATTAATGAGCCCTAAATGACATAAAACACTTATCACTTGACTTCAGAAAAAAGAAGACTGCATGAGTAGTCAGAGTTGCTGCCTTTACCTTGAAAGGCATTTTTGGAATGCTAAAGTTAGCAGATACATTTTTAAATGCTAATATTTTGCTGTTTCATTTAAATATAGTTCTTGTCCTTCAATAGGGCTGACCAGGGTCGCCTTCTAGACTATGTTGTGCGATGGGGAAACCTCACTGAAGGGAAGATCAGGCTTTATCTGGAAGAGATTCTGGAAGCTATACAATATCTTCACAACTGCAGAATAGCACACCTGGACCTAAAGGTGAGGCATGAATGTGACACTCTTGGAGTATTATCACAACAGATTGTCATTACTGAAATGCCAGCGTGCACTTCAGTACAAGTCATGGTCTCTGTAAAAGTGCGAAGAAGTGGCATCCTGGAGCTACGAAGTGCTCCATCTAAGGCTATAAGAAGAGTGTGAACATTGTGCTTCTGATGACTTCTGTTCCCTCAGCTGAAAGTTTGAACTTCTTTTGCTGCTTCTTCCTTAGCTTTCTGGTTATTCATCGTCTCTTTCCTTTGTAAATAATAGTTGGAGTTTTTTAGTAGTTTTTTTTTTTTTACACCTGGTATGGCATGCGGTATAGTCCCAGTCCCCCTGTCCTACCCTCCCTTTATCCCAAAGAGGAATTTGCTGAGGAGATTCATATTCAAAAGATGAGGTTCTGTCGCAAAAACAGCATTCAGGAGCTGCCAAAATCTCATCTGCAGCACTTGTTCTTCCAAAACCTGTTCTTGGCCTTTCCTCCGTACCTCCCCAACTTGGGAAAGTAGAAATCTAGTGCTGAGACCATCCTCTGAGCAGATACAGCCTGTTTGACAATAAGGAGCCTTGGACTTGGTTCTCAAGGTGGGCAAAGGGCAAGAGAAAAACAGCCCTCTTCCCACCCCCACCATCTGCCCCAAATTTTCTCTTATCAGTGTGGGAGGGGCAGGAAACTGACTGGATTCCTGTATTGTGTGGAGTTCCAGATTAGAGCCCTCTGGGCCCAAGTAGGATGCACTTCCTAAATGAGGGCCAGTACTGAGGCATCTTTGCAAAAGCCCATACCAAGTAAGTAACATCCTTATTTTGTTAATAAGAAAAAGAGTTAGCCCAACACTTCAGATCTCAAAACACAACAGAATTCCATCTTTCCTCCCTACCAGGCATTTGAAAGAGTTCCAGTGGGCTGCCACAGTTTTCACCATGTAGTTTGAAAGGACAGATGTAAAACTGGGCTTAAAGCAAATGCCTGCCTACATAGCATAATAGAAAACAGTAGCTTTGAGGCAATCCCAGTCTTGAGAAATGTGCTGCATGTTTTGTCTTGAGGCAAGCTGCCAGGCAATATTCTGTATGTAGCACTGGCCAAAGTGTTAGGCATTCCATCTGAAGGCCCCAGTATTGCAGAACGGTTGTGAACTTGTGGAGTGTTGCAGAATGGTTGTGAACTTTTGCAGTCATATCTGGCAGGACTGTTTCCTGTGTCCGTTACGGTACCAGCAACTAAAACATGGTTATCACACATTGCAGTTGGCAGGATTCTGCAGACAGTTAAAGGTTCCTTAGGAGGTTGCAGGGGTGTGATAGAGCTGCTTTGGAGCTTTGTGGAATTGACTACAGTAATGCCCCAACCCCGCCGTGTGCCACCGCCGCGCGCCGCCGCCCCGCCGTGCATAGCTTGTCAGTGTTTATTGTGCCCTTAAACTGGCAATGCTGATTGGGAAGCTGGACCATATTTACTCAAATCCAAGACAAGTGGTTGTTTGGGGTTTTTTACCTAATTGGCATGGGTGGAGGCCTTGGAAAGCCATGTCTTAGATTTGGGTATCAGCTTGGGACAGATGGCGGCTCAGCTCCAGGCTCAGGGCTAGAGCTGAGTCACTGCCTCCTCCCTAGGCCTGGGCTGGCTCATGCAGTGGGGAGTTCAGGAGAAAGGCACAGGTCGGGCAAGGAGGAGCAGGCACAGGCATGGGGGGCAAGGGGTAAGTGGTTGGGAGACAGAATGTGGGAGGGGACAGGTGGCATAGGGGCAGGCACAGGTGGAGCAAGGAGGGGCAGGCACTAGGACAGAGGCTCAGGGGGTCAAGTTTGGTAAGGGGGAGGCAGGAGGGCAGGCACAGGCATGGAGGACAGCGGGTGGGGCAAGCAGGAGCAAGTTAGAGAGACAGGGGTCTGGCATTCTCCCCCCCCCCCCCCCCCCCCCCCCAAATTGCTGCTTTCCTTGTCACAGCAGTGGGGGGGACCAAATTGATGATGATCCTCCAATAATGATTCTATATGTGGAAAATTATAACAGATGTTTAGAATCTGATTAGTGGGGTCATCTTAAATTCAAAATCCTCTTGGATTCAGGTAAATACAGTAATACTGCAGCATTTAAATGTTTGCTAGACTGGCTTGAAAAATGTATTAAAATTTCCTTTTTATTTTCTAGCCTGAAAATGTTTTGGTGGATCAGAGCTCTGCTAAGCCAACAATAAAACTGGCTGACTTTGGAGATGCAGTCCAGCTCGGTACCACCTATTATATCCACCAGTTACTTGGAAACCCAGAGTTTGCAGCTCCTGAAATTATCCTCGGAAATCCTGTCTCCCTCACCTCAGATGTTTGGAGCATTGGAGTGCTCACGTATGTCCTTCTTAGTGGCGTGTCTCCTTTCTTGGATGAAAGCGTAGAGGAAACTTGCCTGAATATTTGCCGCCTAGACTTTAGTTTCCCAGATGACTACTTCAAAGGAGTTAGCCAGAAGGCCAAAGATTTTGTATGTTTCCTACTTCAGGATGACCCAGTGAAGCGTCCATCTGCAGCCCTGGGCCTCCAGGAGCCTTGGCTGCAGCTGGGGAATAGCAAAAGTGCTGACAGCATTGATACATCCAGACTGACTTCGTTCATTGAGCGGCGAAAACACCAGAATGATGTTCGACCCATCCGTAACATTAAAAATTTCTTACAGAGCAGGCTCTTGCCAAGAGTTTGACCTACCTTGAAGTTCTCTCTCATTCTCTTTCACGTGCCAGTCAGACTGGAGATAAAACTTTCCTGCCAATCAGCTGATGACTTAAATTTTGAAAAGAAAAACAAACAGAGCCAATCAGCTGCTAGAATGTTTGTGTGACAAATGCATTCCAAGTAAGCCTGCATATAGTAGTACTTGGGACTAGCAATGCAAACTAGGCTGGGGTGGAGAACTATAAGCATTGTACTCTGCAAAAGGCAGTCAAGAACATGACAGTAACAGTATTTTATTCAGGTTTCTGCAAAAAAAAAAAAAATACTTTTTTAATAAATGAACAAGAGTAGAATTTTTCAAATGAACTTAACTGATGTTTTCAAGGTTTATTCAAGTAAAACATACCTATGTTTAAAGCACTGGTATTAACAAACAAACCAAGGACACTTACGACAAAATACATCTGGAGAGGACTCGCTAAAATGGGTGCCTGTTGATGTGGCTTCCATTTATGAAATCTGGTTTCCACTTGGTCCTAGAGCTTTCCAGTTGCCTCGCCTGTACGTATCCCACATAGCAGTGCACTGAGATTGGACTCTGCTTTTAAGTGCATCCAACCTCAAAATTTTTGCATACAAATAGAATGAATTGTTTTGCTCTGATCAAATGTAGGCCTTACTTGTACATAGACTGTTATCTGCCTTTGGTCTGTAATTTTTTTCTCCCTCTCTCCCTTCTACTTCCTCCCTAAATGGTGGTATGCCACTGTGCGGGTCTTCAGTAAGGGTCAGCTCTTGCTGGCCTATCAGAAAAGGACTTCAGGTTGGTGCACTGCCTGCCAATCTGATTGTCGAACAGTACACAGCAGGATGAAAATACTGTAAATGCACTCATTTGGGATTTTGTTTTATTTCATATCATGTGCAATGTTGTGGCTTTAACATTTTATGCAACTATTTATGATGACCTCTGTTGTAACTGTAATAAATATATAGAAAAAGCACATAGTATGGTGAGCTTTATGGTTTTGTTTGCGTGTTTTGGGGTTTGTGGGTGGGTGGGGAAAAGGAGTGTTATATCCCATTGTCATTATTAGTTTAGTACGGGGTCTAGCATAGAGCTTAGAGAGAGTCTAGTGAGTTTTAAGGAATGTCTTTAAAAAAAAAACAAACCTATCCCAAATCACAAGCTGGATAAGAAATAGGGTAACATTTTTTAAATGTATTATATTATTCAAATGCCAAAGTGTTACTTTCCCAAAAGCAGTCTCAGTATTTACTACTTTTTAGAATTTTGAAATCTGTGTCTGCTTCTTTCTGTACAAGAATCAAATGGATTTTGTGCTCTTTGGTGAAGAAATATATTCGAGCAGTTGGTGGTCATAAGGCTAGAACTTGACACAACCAATGTAATGGTCTTACGTATCTGTTTTTAAGACTGAGATAATACTAACGTAAAGTATTTAAAAAGGAAAAAAAAGATGGTTTTCTTTGCATCAATTCATATGGACATGTTGTCATCTATGTTTCTTTGTGTGAAATGCCATGTTTTACTAAGGAAAACGAGCCTAAATCACATGCTAATAAGATAAATGGGTCTTAAGCCATAAGCTGGCTTTGGTTAGTTTTAAGATTTGCCGCTTCCACTATATTCTATTTATTCCTTTTACATTTGGTTTTTTTGTTTGATTTTGTAAAGTTGTATAGAAACTTTTTAAGACAATTGAAATCAGAACTGGATGTGTATCCTTACCAGCCTCATACCATTTTTGTTTTATGTATTATTTTAGTTAAATTTTTACTTTTATTTTGCATGTATATTTCTTTGTACAGTGACATTATGTGTTTACACAGTATGATGTGATGTAAATATTTTATTTTGCCATCACTTATTTTGAAAAAAAAATTAAACATATTTGACATATTTGTCTGATCTCTCTTGTTTTAAGGCATAGCAATCTAGGGCTTGTTGTACTCAAGTGGAGCTCTGTGACAAACAAAGGTTTCTCCTAGAATTAAATTTGCCACCCACTATAGTTATTGAGTTTTTTTTGTAGCACCCCAGTTTTGATGAGCTGTTTGAGCATGTGACTAACTTAGAAGTCTTAGTCTACTCTAAACCCGGGACTACACAGCATTTATAGCAAGCCATTTATTTATCAAAAGGCAAAAGGAGCCCACTAAGTTACATAAAGGGTATTGCTCCAGCCACACTCCTACTTTACTGAAAGACAGTTATTTTCTTCCATGGAAGGCTTTGCTATAACAACTGGTATAACAGTTTTCCACTGAATGTAATTTGCAATTCAAAGAGTAAGTTAAAGGTCAGTAACTCAACATGCAAAACCTGCCCCCACATCTCCACCACCCCCACTATTACTACACCCCACAACAGAGCCATCAGCATCCCAGGATCTTACAGCTGCACCTCCAGGAATATAGTATACCTCATCCAATGCACCAAATGCCCTGATGGAAGATATGTAGGAGAGACCAGACAACAACTGCGCACCAGAATGAATGCACACCGGAAATCCATCAAAGACAGAAACACCCAATTACCTGTGGGGGCACATTTCTCACAGGAGGGCCACTCTCTCTCCAATCTCTCAGTCCTGATCCTCAAGGGAAATTTACACAACACATCCCAGAGACGAGCCTATGAGCTCCATTTCATCAACCTGCTGGATACTAGAGATCAGGGACTAAACATAGACATTGGATTTTTGATACATTATAATCTGCCTGGCAACTGACTCCCCAGCCCAGCCCCTGGCTTGTTTACTTTTCATTCCATCCAGGAAGAGCACACACCAACTGCTGCAGCTTCCTGAGCCTGACGAAGGGTTTTTGAACCCGAAAGCTTGCTTAATAACTATTCTCCAACCATTTGGGTTGGTCTAATAAAAGATATCAAATTCACCCAAGGAACCTTGTCTGCCTAACTCAACATGTGACATTCATGCCAGTCAGTGTATTGAACTCCTGGTTTTCATGGTTGTCTAGTATCCATTATAAAAGTTATTTCCCTTGTTACCGCCCTTCATCCACTTCCCCCCTCTTCACCCCCAGCAAAAAAAAATTACCATGGAAATCTTAGCAATCGATGTACAGACTGTTCACTGTATTTGACCTTGGAAGGACCAGCAGCCTGTTAGGAAAATAAAATAATCCACCACAACCTCTGTTTTGTTACAAAAATTCATGCTTCTGACTGTTCCGTGACTACATATCCATCTTTCTTCTCAAGGAACAAGAAAATGGCCCACATCCAAGAATAAAGTGGGCCAGGGTGTTAACCGTACAAGAGTATGGGCAAATATTACTAACCTCACAGGCTTTCAAATGACAAAAAATAATTCTGATAAGCTAAGGCTATTGGCAGAGACCTCAAAATCTTATGAGCACAGGCACCCTGCCCTGAGCTTCTTCTGGAATGCTGCCCAAGTCTGAGTACAAAGGGGACACAAAAGCATGTTTAGTGAAAGAACTGACAACCTGCAGATTGCAATTGTGGTCAAAGACCTCTCAAGATTCTCACTTGGGTCATGCCAGCAGTTGGGTCTATAGGTATTAGTTAAGCTACTCAGATGCCAGCCCTGGTTCTGTGCTTCATGCATCTGGGACCAGCTCTGCAAACTGACTTAAGAGGGGAGAACTTGAGAGTGTACTTGAGTGAAATAGAGATGGAGCTTGTGGCCTGAAGCCATGCTGTGGACGGGCTGACTTGCACAGGGGTTGAGGTGAGGGTATATTATCAGTTTTGTTTGGCAGAGTAACAGTTGGCCCAGTTACTGCCTGCCACCTGACCTCCTCATGCATGAGGTTTTGTCCCAATAAGGTTTTGTCCCAAGGATCTCTAAGGCACCTCTAGTCCAGAGGTTCAAGTTCCATTTCCATAGCTGATTGTGCACATGCATGATAATGATCTGGAATGAGTGAAACGGGCCATGCCTTCTGTTCCAAGCAGCTCTGTCACTGCATTGGACATAAGTGTTTGGATCCAGCCTGCAACCAATCTGCTCTGTGCTAAGGTGTGGAAGACGTTGCGACTACCACATTGAGGAAAGCAACCATCCTACCCAGCCTCACCTACAAACAGCAACTGGTACCCCTGTAAAATAGGTGAGCTCTATTGTGTTGCTCACTTTCCATCAGTGAGATGCATGAACTTGAGCACTGGTATCATGGATGGTGCTGTTTATGGAAATGTAAAGGGCACTGACTTGCATGTGATTCTAAGCTGCTGCTTAGCATTGTGGCCATATTTGATGTCTTCTGCTATAACCCTCCCTGTACAGAAACAGGTATGCCTGGTAAAACTTAAAGAACCCCATGGGTACATCTACACATGCAGCTCAAATAGAAGTGGCACAAATTTGAGCCAGGGATTTTTGCCTGAGTGCACATGTCCAGACATGCACTTTGGTGTGGGGCAAGTTGTGCCACTTGGGGCAAAATAACCCTGCCCAGCTCTTCCTGGATCTGCAGCCAGGGAGAGCTAGAGCCTGGGGCCAGCACCTATGCTGGCTCCAGCAGTATAAAAACCTGCTTTGGCAAGCAACTCGGCTAGCTCTGAGGAAGTTCTTGGGGCCCAGCCAATTGGTAGCTAGGGACACTACCCCTTGTGCCAGGTGGACTGCTGAAGCAGCCCTGAGAGTTCCCTGCACTCTCTATTCACTGCAGCAGTCTGGCAGTGGGGGCTGCTGCCTGGCTATGAGCTGCTGCCACCTGCAACAGCATGTGGCCCCAAGGCTGTGCCTGCCAGACCCAAATAGGGACTGCACAACTGCAGCAGAGGCATCTGTACCTCTGGGCCAGCTGCCAGTGGGCTGTGGCTGCACAGTTGGCCTTTATGCTGGCCTTTACACTGCTGCCATGTGTGCCACCGCCCTGCCATCTGGGCAGCTATTGCCCAGAAGATGTTCTCAGTGTGGTGGCCTGTTTTGAATTGTCAAGGCATGTCCTTCTGGGCCCAAGTGGGCAGGAGGTCAGCCACCTCCAGCTGGGTCCCAGGTGCTAGCCCTGAGCAGGCTTCTCTGCCTGGGTCCTGCCACTTGCCTCCCTAGGAGGAATTATGATGTTCCTTATTTAAAAACTGCAAAATCTCTGATAGAAAAATCCCAAATTCACTCTTTAAAATACCCCCAAACCCATGTTCTTCCACAATTAGAACAAAAGGACACTATGTATATATATATATAGAGAGAGAGAGAGAGAGAGAGTGAGTGATCAGTTGGGCAGTATTTTATTGCTATATGTACAATGTGAAAGCAGTTTTGAAGCCTACCAATATCTCTATCATCATAAGGAATTCTAAATATATGTTTTGATGTTTGTTTTTGGTTTTCTTATCACACGATAAGTGTATGATTGGGGGATGTGGGGTTTGCAGGAGGGGGGTGGGAAGTGGTGTGGGGGGGATGTGGAGGAATGTGGGGGATTGCGGGTTGGTGTGTGGGTAGGGGTGGGGGGCTGTTTAGGAGGGATGGGTCCCTTGCCCTCCACAGGGCACAGTCTCCCCACACAGCACATGTTCTGCCCCCACCCCCCAGGGTCCCAGCCCCCTTGCAGCAGCAGTGGCCATGGGGTGCTCAGGGCCTGCTGCTGTTGGAGCTCTCCCATGGCACGGCCCCAATAGGCTCAGAGCTGGTGCCACCTGTGCTGCTCATTGTGGATGTGGCCCAGCTCAGTGCAGGGCCAGGCCACACCCGCGCCAAGTGGCACAAGCAGTGCCGGCAATCAGGGTTGCGCCATGCCACAGGGGGGCTCCAACAGTGGCAGGCCCTGAGCACCCCATGGCCTCTACTGCTGTGGGGGGTAGGGGCTGTGTGCCCTGTGGGGGACCCATGCCCCTCCAACCAGTCCCCCCCACCCACACACAACCCACCCCACAGTCCCCCCACACAAACAGCCCACACCTACAATCTCCCACACCCCCCCCACAGTCCCTACTTACCCCCAACAGCACCCTGGTCTCAATCCTTGCAG
Source organism: Alligator sinensis (assembly GCF_000455745.1). Lineage (NCBI taxonomy): Eukaryota > Metazoa > Chordata > Crocodylia > Alligatoridae > Alligator > Alligator sinensis. Next base: position 582,520 of record NW_005842298.1, on the reverse strand, counting down.
CACTCTTGCTTGCCCCAGCATGCTAAGGGTGCATGTCCTGCATGTTGGGGCAGCAGAAGTACATAGAGACGCTCTGGCCAGAAACCAGAGTGGCTCTCCGGAGAACCATCTTCCCAGTTACCTCAGGGCATGCTCCAGGACTGTGTCCTACTCCGCTTTTTCCTCCTGGGGTATTTTTTTGATACCTGGATATCCAGGTATCAAATTTTGAGCCCATGCTGCATAATTGCAGGGTGGGGAACATTTTTTCATTTGCAGCATGCCTCTTGCAGCATCTCAAACTGGTTTGGGAACCTGCAAAAGGCACGTACGTGTTTGTCTGGATGTGCCCCATGAATCCTATTTCACCACAGGTGAGTAGAGAAGTTATTTTCTTTGCACAATACACTGATTCTCTCCTGTGGGGATATTTCATATGTAGGTGTCCACAGCAAAAGCAACCTAATGTTTGTTTCTCTCCAGCTTCAGCAGTGTACTGGGACAAGGATGCGAGATATCCACCTGAATTGTCATGCTGAATGCCTTTGGCTTCTGCAAGGAAAATTCAAATCTCTGCAGAAATCTGGTGGTGCTATAATACGTTTTTGTAAACACAAGAGGATATTCCTGATGTGTTGTATACTGTACAACATTATCATGAGAGGCCAAACACCTTTCCCTAAGATGACAAAGAGAAATTACTGATCCCTTGAAAAAAGGTGGTGATGAGTCAGACAGTAGTGCATTGAAGAGCACATCAAAAAGCTGGCTGAAGGTAGAACCCTCTGGTCAGCAGTGTCCATATCTGAAATAGGCAATTAAATTGGCTTAGTGAGTAAGAACTGAGCAGCCCATGTGGCACTGTGCTGATCTATAGTGAGTGGGATGATGTGGCTCTTGCTAGCTAAGAATTGTAGGTGGAATCTGAGGATTTAATGCTGTGGGAATTGATTCTGTGTTACTAACATGAAATCAATTATTGACAATGCTACGTTATGAGTGGATGCTAAAATAAAGCGTGTACTTGAATTTCAGTTGTTAGGGGTGAGCATATTCTTGCCAGTCCATAAGGTGAATGCCTCGGTCTTCTTTCTGTTATCTATAGGACAGTGACAGAATTCAACTCTTTTATATGCTTTTGTCTGTTGCAGGTGAGAGGTTTTGTGTAGGGATAACCACAGTGGGATAGAAGCTAGGATTCTTGGGCTTGAACCAAGAGATTTATCAGAGCCACTGCTCTGTCCATAAGGTAGTAGCTCTTAGCATTTTTCCTCTATGAATCTCTTTCAGCTGTGGTAAGGAAGTATTAACACTGAGGTTAGCAATGTTTAGAACTGGGGGACAGAACAAACATGTCAACAGTTCAAACCCTCCTTTATTCTAAATGGTAGACAGAATTGGAGGGGGAAAAGTTGCTTGTGGATGAAGTCTCAGTAATGGGAAGGGGTCTTGGTATGGAAAAGTTAAGAAC
>NW_005842298.1:576182-581060 GCF_000455745.1 Alligator sinensis | reverse complement strand
AACACTGGCTAGTGATAGGTGCTGTGAGGAAAGGGTAACAGTGTCAAGCCTCTACCAATAATCCCCAAAATGCCAGTAAATACTGATTTAAGGCACTGATCCTTTATATTGCTATAAATTCTCCATAGGTGGACTCCAGATTACCAATGAAGTCATGTAGGGTCTATTCACCAGGTCCTAAGGCACTTAACCATCCTCTCCCCTTGTGGGCACTGAAATATTTTTTTTTCTTTTTGTATTGATTGTATTTGCTGATGGGTAGAATGCCACAACTGGCCTTGGAGAGCTACATCTAATGTTCCTATACTATGGAATATGCTGCAATGAGCTTGCTATCCTATGGTGAGGTAAAAGAAATGGGATGTGGATGACATGTAGCTATCCCTGAAGGTAAAAGGAGAAAATTACCTCAGATACGAGATGTATGTGAAAATCACAGCTCAGGTTGCAAAACTCTCCATTCTAATAGAGATCAGACATAGGTATTCTAAAAGTGGGTGTGCCACAACTTACTCTGGTAAGTTGTGGCACAAATTACAAGTATTCTCTAACACACAAGCATGCTATCCACATAGTACATTTATGTGGTTCTGTGGCAGGACACAGATTCCTCCCTCAACCCCTTCCTAGCCAGCATGGAAAAGGGGAGGGTAGCTGGGCAGGGAAGGAGGAACCTAAAACAGCTTCCTGTGCAGCTGTTCCCCTCCTGCCCCACTGCCACTGCTTTCTTGCCACAGTGGTGGGCAGGAGGGGAATTTAAGATGACCCTCCGGCAATTACACTTTAGACATGAAAAAATATAACAAATTTATAATGTTCCATGTCTAGAATCTAATTTTAAATTACCTTATATTCAAAGTCTCCTTGGATTTTTGGATAAATACAGTAACATTTAGGGGAGGGAAAATGCTGGTGAAGTACAGAATAAGTAGTGTCTGCATTCTCTGTTTTTATTTTTAAAAATCCAGGAATTTTTCAGGGTTTATCTTGGAAACAAAAAACCAGGATGAAATTGTGATTAAAGGAAGAAAAGGGGAAAAATCAGTTTAAATCGGGGAAAAATTGGTGGTGAGGGAGTGAGGAAGGCTGGGACTAGAGAAGGGGCGAGGGGAGGGGTGCAGCCTGTCGGCCACTCCTGGGGCTGTAGCAGGGAACAAAGCGAGGGGAGCTGTCAGTGGGTGCAGGGGGGGTGGGCGGCTCTTGTTGCTATATGCCACCCAGGAGGGCTGTGGGCGGTGCTGGTGCTGGGGTCAAGTTCCCCCCACCCTGTCCTGCTGTGCGCCTCTCTCCCCCTCTGCCCAAATGCCAGGGCAGCCCAGCAGCAGGCTGCTGCAGCATGGGAGAGGGGCAAGAACGCAGCCAGGGAAGAAAGGCAGGGTGTGGAGCCATGTGCTCCCTGCTGCTGAAATTCCGGTTAATAGTTTTCCAGTTAGTAAAATCCTGGATAATGGGGATTTTACTGTATTGCTTTTTATGAAATGCAGCTTCCATACACAGGGGGAAAAAGTAACTGTAAAATAAATTAGGTTTATATGGATTCCAGAGCCCTGTTTTCCTCCCTTGAAATCTACTCACCTGGCCCAACAAAAAGCACAAATATGATTCTTATTTTTGGTCAGTGGCAGCCACAGAAACCAATTCTCTTGCCTCCTTTCTCAAGTCAAGTTAAGTCAGTCCTGAGGTTGCTGTGACTGTTGGGGCACCTTAGATGCCATAAAAACCCTTCTCCACTCTGCCCTGTATTTGGCTAGCTTTGTGCACTCTGTCAGCTGAGGCTGTCTCAGACTCCAAAGTTAGTGCTCCCATATGTGGAAGCACTTTTCTGCTGCCCTCAAAAGTCATCACTTCTCAGGAAAGCAGCAAAACCTTTGGGACTGTTGAAAGATGCTTCCCACTCTGTCCTATGTTCCATTCATTGTCCCTTTTCTTTCTCTTTTGACAGTGTTGCCTGTTTCGAGCAGGGAAGTGCCCAGACCATTAAAGATCACTGGCTAATACCACCCAGTTCACCATGCTGGTCATTTCCAACACTTGTTTCCCATCTCCTCAGGCGCAGTCTCACAAAATTTTGTAATAGGAAGGGCTCCCTCCTGTCAACCCTAGTGGCAATACAAAAATCTCTCTGCGACCTGCAAGAAATGGAAGAGGTTTTATAGCAATTAGTTCTGGGTTCCACAGGGGCCCTTTCTAGACTGAAAATAATGCTCAGCTTCACCTGCAAACTCACACAAGATAGCAAAGTCAGTTGCCATGCTTACTTAACACTGCCATCAAACTCTTCTAAGAAGGGGTCCATTCTACTTTCTCTTTTCCTCAGCTCCTGGCATTATACAGTTCTCTGGTGAAGAGGAAACAGAGTAGCTGGAATTGCACGCAGCTCTTTCTACTCTTACTTCAAATCATAAGACGAGGCATATGTTCACTGTATGAGTACTGCTAAAGGTGGGGGGGGGGTGTCAGTTTGAGCCCCTAAGATACACACAAAGGCATCTACAGTGCAATGCACCTCTGACAGCACACTCAGAGAAAATCCTGTTTAATGGTAAGTAACCTCTCTTCCGTAAGTAAAAATGCCACAAGATTTCCAGCACACACAGACAGCCACCAGACCTGTGCGTCTACTCTGGAGGACTAATGGAACTGCATCATGCAAACCTGAAAAGTGAGAAGACACCTTACCGTTTCTGCCTATAGCTCATGGTGAATATAAATTCCCAATTAGAGGGGAGTCTTCATATTTAAACTCCACTGGGTTTTTTTTAAGGAACCACATTTTAAAGCAACTTATTTACGTTTGCTGACTGCTGCAGAAAAAGCCCATTTTTTCGTGACTTAGGTTCAGTTTGTCAACTTTATAGAAATGGTGACTGTTGTCCAGCAGCGAAGAGATGTGAACAGAATGTTTGCTCTCTGCTGAGCTTTGCTGTCACACTATCAATGCTCTGCACCTGCTTTTATATTCTGTTCTGAATCTTGTTTTTGCTTTGGTTTAAAAATTAAATGCCAGCCAGCATCTTGTGTGGAAAGGCAGGTTTTTTAAATCCTCTTAAACTTTAAATAGATTGAGTATTTTGATGACATCAGTGATAAATGTTCCCCCTCCCCCCACCCCCCTTTTAAACAAATGCATCCAGGAAGCAAATGCAATAGAAAATTTGCTTTTAGTATTAAAGATTTTTTTAAAAACCATTTGCCTGTCTGAGTACACTAGATGGCTGTTTTCCATGGATGGGTAGTTGCGGACAGGTTTTCCTAGTGTTGGTGTTTCCTAGGCCCTACTTCTACTTGAAGACCATATAGGAAAGGCGTGGTGTATCTCAGGGGTATGGTAATGAAGATGTGTTGCTTGCATTACAAATAAATTCCATTTTCTTCTTGAACTGTGGTTAAGTCAGAGGTGATGGTCATTACATTTACTGTGTTGCTCCTTGTCCTCATGCTTTTACATCACGGAACTGTTAATCATATATAAAAGGAAAATTGTTCCAGAAACTGGAAATGAAAATGGTACCATTTCATTTTAGGAAAGAACTGTCTTCACAGGAATGATTTGTAATTGGAGCACTACTGCGATTGTAGCGTTTTACACTAGGCAATATTGCTTGTAGCTTTCCAGCACCACCCTAAAGTCCAGTGGACTTGAAGGAGTCAAGTCCCTCCCTGTGCTGCTTCAGGTGTCTGCTCTTGGAGTTTCAAGGGTTTGAACTTTGCCAACTGTGAACCTTTTGACAAACTTCATTTTTTAATTGTGAGAAGAGTCCTTGTCAGGGGCAGAGTGGCTGGTTAATAGGCAAACACTCAGAGCAACTTCAGGCCCAGAAGCTTTGTTCATTTCATCTATATGAGATGTTTACTGTGCAGTAGACATTTCTGTGTCTACACATGTGCCCCTCTTAGACTGGAGTAAACTAATGTACTCTGCAGCAGGATTTACAAGCACTATCCTGCTGCAGAATAAAAACCTCTGCAGCAGCATATGTGTAGGTGCTGAAAGGGCTGGCTGGGGTATGAGGATGCTTCAGTGTGGGGCCTGCCTGCCAGTTAACTTCACAGTGACACTCCCTCATGCTCCAGCCAGTCCTTCCAGAGCCCTGACAACTGGGGCTGCAATCCCAGGCACAGGTGCAGATGTGCACCCAGCAGCAATAAACAGCAGAGCAATAAGCTACAGAGTTTATTGATGCATGTTAATAGGCACATGTAGATGTGCCCAGGGTAGAATACTGCAGCAAGGTGGGACCTGCTGCTATTCAGAGAACGTCCTTGGGAGAAGGGCAGGGTGGCTGGTCCCAGTGCACAGAATTAGTTTATAGGGTAAGAATTGCTTGTCTTTGGAACCAAACATTAACCTGCTCTAAAATGAGGTCCCCTTGCTCCCTGGTAGCTAGATGCAGGGAGATTATAGGGGTAAAAAGGTACCAGCACCTGTGTGGCCACCAGCTGGCAACAGACCAAATACAATAATGTGCACAAGGAAAGATAGTGACATCTCAGACTCCACAACCCAGCTTTGTGCATGTGTTGTAGTAATGTTACAGAGAGAAAATAAGTGCTTGGGTGCAGAGTATTCTGCAGTATCTTTCAGCAAGAATCCATGTGCCCTGAAGTTATGCTACACAACAACCCACATTGGGGAAATTACTGTATTTTTTAATCTGCAAAGGTTGATTTTGTCCAAATCCAGCCTTTTCTCCAGTGTTGCAGTCTAGGTATTTTTATAAACTCAGACTGAGTGCTTTGTTACTTGGCATGGAGTAACTTCCTGTTGCCTCCTAGACACACACATGCACTTGTTCACTCTTTGTGTCTGAGGCAATCCAACTAGAATTTGACCTGAAGTCTGTAGTTACTATTTCTGGGTCTCTGAGTGCTTTTCTG
>NW_005842298.1:566172-576151 GCF_000455745.1 Alligator sinensis | reverse complement strand
TCTTTCAAACATGTAAGCTGACCTTACCATACACTGGTGTTAGGCAGCCCCTGTACTTAAGGAGAAAAAAAAGGTGAACTTTTAACTATTTCTATGTTCATGCAGCATTCAGAAAATTACTTTAATCTGAGATTTTCTTAGATGCCCGAGATCTGGATGCCCTGTACCCAAATCATAGAAATAGTGTAGCTAAAATCTGATGTGCTGATTCAGAAGTTTGGAAGCAGCAATCTTTTTTTTGCCTCTGACACTGCAGTTCTATGATAGCAAAGGTGTGTGATTCTTGAAAGGGAGAAAATAGGACAGAGCAGCTGAGCAAGTTATCTCTTATTCTGTCAGGCACAGTATGAGAGGCTTTCCCCTTTTTTAAAAATTAAATCTTAAATGAAACTGCTGCAGCATTCACATTGTGCAAGTCAGGGACCACCTCCGATTAAAGCTGGATAGAAACCAGCTAGAGTTGTTGCACATTTTCAAGTAATAACTTTGTAGCTGGTTGGCTCTCTTTACATCCGTATAGCCAATTTTATGGTGTGATAATTACTTTGCACATGTGGCTGGTCTAAATTTATTGCACAATTAACCGGTTAATTGCATAATATATGTACAGTAAAAGCTGCCCTATCCGGCATCTTACAAGCTGACATGCTCTACTAACCAGCTTGCCGGCTTGTAAGATAAAGTGAAACTGGAAGTGCCCACCATGTCACTTCCGGTTTCTCTGAGCCCCCACGGCCTGGGGGTATAACAGGCTGGATGGGGCTGTGCGAGGCCCACAGGGCCTGCGGGATGGGCAGCAATGCAGCGGGAGGGACGACAATGCTGTGGGAAGGGCAGACACAGCGGGAGAAGTGGCAGCCAGGGCTGCTCAATTAACTAGCATATTTTGTTATCCAACATCCCCCATTCCCAGGGGATGCCAGATAACAGAGCTTTTACTATAGTAGGGTCCTCAGAAATCAAAAGGTAGGAAATGCAAAGCTCAAATCAATGCAGATTCTTTTTGCCCTTCTGCATCACGGGAATCTTAAATGAGATGATGGGTTGCCTGAGACCTGTGTGTGTGAAATTCATAACAAAAGATGTTCATGCAATTAACAAATTATGGCGCTCAGATGCCCAGGGAGCATAGTTAAGGTTGCATGTGCAGTCTGAACTTTGGTTTTTCACGTCTTTGGATTGCTTAACCATGCACACATCTTTGGTTCACTGTAGTTGGTCATTTAGGCTAGGGACAGACATTATACATAAACTGGTTTAAGTGATCAAAAGCTGGTTTAAACCTGTAACAGAACAGATGTTCAGTGCACATAAGCCAGTTTGAAAATGGCTGGAACTGGTTTGAGATAAACCAAGTTGAATGTAGTATCAAACTTAACTGATTTGGGTCAAACTGGTTTATGCAATGTCTGTCCCAGATCCTTTCCTGGTATAACTTAAACCAGACTCACCCAGCATCCTGACATGCTCTCTGGGCTGGGCGGGGCTCTCTGCTCCATAGCAGGGCTGGCCCCTCCCCTCTGCTTCCTGGCTGGACCTTGGCAGAGACTGCAGATGTCTACCTGGCTTCCCCCTGCTCCCCCGCCTCTCCTCTCCTCCCCTCCCCTCCCCACTCCCTGCTAAGCAGCAATCCCCCATCCCCTTTGCTTTACACAGATGCACAGCATTAGCTAGCAGACCACATGCTGACTATGGTCCATGCTGTGGCAGTTGGGACAAAGAATCAACAGGTAGCTGGTAATATCCCTTGGTTGTTTTCTTAATGGGGTAATAAACACTGAGTTAGGGGTGAAAAACACTGTTATCAATTCCCTGCTGGGCTGGTCAGAAGGGGAGGGAACTCCTCCCTTATCAGAGCATCCTGCCTAGCCTGGCCATGCCCCCCTCAGCTCAGCACTATGGAAGGGAAGGGAGGGCTGCTCTAGCACCCCCCAGTTTCTAGCCTGAGACACTGCAGGCCATGTACCTGCATTTCTGGGATGTCTTTACAGTTACAAACTGATTCAGCCTAGCCAGGTTAGACTAACCTGCAAAGATTGAATCAATTCAGACTCAGGCTTTTTGAATGTCTGTCCCTAGCCTTAGACTGAATATAGTGCCACTTTGAAGTAAGCAGATTTTCAGCTCTGGTATATTTACACATCAGACTTTGTGAAAATGTCCTTTGTTAGTCGTTGGAGATTAAATGTCTTTACAGATGGGCCTGGCTCAGTCTTTCTGAAAGCTGAAAACCACCTAATGGAAAAGTTATCTGTTTGGGGAAATCTATATTTCTTACCCTACTATCCCCAAGTAGGGTCAGTCAGCAAGGGTGCCTGTAGATCAGAGCCGGGCAATTATTTTGGGCAGAGGGCCACTTACTGAGTTTTGGTAAGCCATTGAGGGCCGCATGACAGGCAGCCAGGGGCAGATTAATATTAATTTTCTAATTTTTTTAGGGGCCCTGCAGGCCAGATAGAATGTCCGGGCAGGCCACATCTGGCCTGCGGGCCGCATTTTGCCTACCCCTGCTATAGATGTACAGGGAGGCTGCTCTTATGTGCTGTAATTATAATGCGTTGAAGCATGCTTGATTAATTGAGTCTGCTGGAGTGTTCTAATTAGCACATTCCAGCAGCCTCTGCATCTTGTGTATCAGGGTCCCCACACTTCAAAATGGTGATGGGGACACTTTAAAACTTGTTTGACAAGCTTTAGTTAAAGCACTCCACTATCTTTTTGAAGTGTGGGGATGCTGATACATGAGATGCTATGGGTACTTTAATTAGAGCGGCTTTTGGAGATGCTCTAATTAAAGAACCCACCCACACACACACCCTCTACAGCACACGTAAAAACACCCATAGTGAAGAAATTTTATTTGCAAGGATGGTGTCAGTGTGTTGTTCCAGGTTCAGTGAAGGAAGGATCAACTCTGACTATTTAACTGCTCCTATGGCCAAACTAGACAAATGCTGCACAGCAGAAAAAACAATTCAGCTGCATTATGTGCAACCCTGCAGTGCCATTTTATCTGGCTTCCAAAAAGAAGATCCCATACATTCTGGCCTTTATGGAAGTAGTTAGTTCAGTGGTAGCTTTAGTTCAGTGGTGCTCAACCTTTTGCCCATACAGGGCTGGTCCACAAGCTGAATTGAGCCCTGGGCACCCAACATGCCAGATTGGGTCCTAGGGCCTTGTACCACCCCCACCCAGTCCTCCATGCTGGGATTAGATCCATTGTTGCCCTCTGCTCAGCCTCACATGCCAGAATTGAGCCATGGAGCCCTGCATGCCAGGATCGGGCCCTGGTACTCCCTGCCTCACCCCACTGCCTGGCCCTATGCATGAAGTTCAGGCCACTGCACCACCCTGAGCACCTGATTTAGGACACAAGGCCATGTTATCTGGCCTGCAGGGTTCTCCACAGATCCAGAAATTTAGCAGCAGGGGAACAGTGCATTATTATTTTAATTGCATTCCCCTGCTGCTGAATTTTTGGACCTTTGGGAAGCACCACAGGCTGTGTGACAGGACACCAGGAACAATATCTGGCCTCTGGGGCAGGGGTTGAGTATTTCTGCTTTAGGTGATTTGCATGAAAGAGACAGAGTCCTCACAGATACAGAATCCTGGAAGGGGATTTCTGACTTCTAGTAGCAGTGGAGACCCTTAATGCAAATCTTCCTCAGCATTGCAGAGCTGCAAATCCATGTTTATTAGAAATAATAGCTATACATTCTGTTCCTCATTGGCTTCTTGTGGTGTCTCCAGAGTACCAGAGATTCCTTTCTCTCAAAAACAAGGGGTCAAATGGACAGCGTCTGATCTTTGTTTCTTCCATTCTCTTCCCTCATAATTTCTACCACACAGTCAATACTAATATTTCCATTACCTTGAAATCTGCAGATAAAGAGACTGCAGTTTTTAAAAAATATATACAGATAAGTGCATAACACAAGGCTACTTCACTATTTTGCAGTACTCATTTTCATTATTATTTTAATAACATTCACAATGTATTTCAAGTTGCCACTGAATTTCCAGGTTGCTGCATGGGAGTGCGACTGAGCCCCCATATCTTGATGCGGTCCAATTTGCTCAGAGTACTTGATGACTTGCATGACTCTCAAGGAAGAGAAATACTGAAAGACTAGAAATTGGATTCCCTCTTCTCCTGGTCTTTGGAGAGAGTTTTTTTGATCTGGACTGAAAATCCCCAAAACATGGATCATAGACTAAAATAGCCAAAACAGACACTGAATTGCAACAGCAAGAGACAAAGAAAGTTTGGAGTCTGAGTAGTTTTTGGATGTAAGCTTACAGCTTGGGTTGCCCACTTTCCCCCACTCTGCACGTGGAAGGTAAATCTGTTACTGTGAGAACTAAAAGTCCTTCAGAATCTACCTTGTAATCCAAATGGTAGGAACCTAAACAGGGTGACTTCCCACTAGGTTATAGGAAAAGAAATTCTGCTAGAAATTATTTCACACTTAATCATAGACAGAATATTGGCAAGCAATTGTTGAGCACTTTTGGGCATGTTCAACTGTGCTATTTTATTCCTGCCTCCTATTACTACTGCTGTCTTCATAATAGTCCTGTGTATCATTTTTCAGGCTATCCAAGGGATGCTCAGCATTTTGCAGGAGGCCCTGCATCTCCAAGGCATCTTGGTGCCTCTCAATATTAATCCCGTAGGCTTCAGAGGCAGAAAGGGATAGTTATTCCCACTCTTTTATTTATGGTAAAGCAAGTTGCCCAAAGTCACATTGGTAGCATGTTGCTGAGCACAGAACATTTTGTGTGGTAGCAAGGTGCCTGAATTGCAAGCCCATCCTTCCTTCCTATATGTCCATGTGTACAGGCAGTTGATAAGTTAGCTCATCAAGAGGGACTTACTGAGATGAATAAGAATGAGCAAGGATTTTAACTTTGTCCATACAAAGCAGACAGCTAAGTCTGCTGGGAGGTGTAAAATATTAGCAATATAATTAAAATATTTACCTTGGCAACTTGTAATAGGAACTTCTAATTGCCCAGAAGGAGACATTCAGGGAGGAAAACGTTTCAATAGCTTTCTTACTTAATGGTTCTTTAATAATTCAACTGCATTAAAACAAATATTAAAAGAGGAAAGTGCTTTTAAAAAAAAATTCATGTATTTTGGCTGATTAATTTGCTTGCATGTTGCTTATTCTTGTACTGTCAGATATTAATTTCATATGGCTGTGTTCTTCAGTACTGAAGTCTTCCCAGTACTCACTAATCCTCAATGTCAAAATGGTCCATTCTTTTATACATATCATTTTTATATTTATTTGCATGATTTCCTCTCCTGAGAAACTGTGAAAGGTTTCTTGATTAACCAGTTTTTCTCACCTAATGAAAAAGAAGCTTCCTTTTACTTTCCCAAATACCATTAGTGTTGATAACAACAGAAGTAATTCTCTGGAGTATTCCTTGCCGGGGTGAGAGAAAAGGGGTTAGGTCTTTGTACCTGAATAGGAAACAGAGAAGCAGAAAACATTTGAGGAAATGAGTTGACACTGATTGTGCTTGCTTTTCTCGGCTTCATTGTGTTCCAGTGAGGTTTTATGTTCCAAAAGTGCTTGGTATTTAACTACTACTGCTTTCACTTAAATACTCACATTGCTATATTTCAAGATGACTGGCTGCATGGATTTTTAAAAAATGCTTTGATAACTGCAAGCTGCTAATGGAGGCTCCTTTTTGTATCCTAAGTACATTTCTCACCAATTTGTGAGATTTATTAAAATATGGTACCACAGTAGAACCATGACTGGTTGATTCTTGCTGTTTAGAAGGACATAACAAGAATCTGCTAATGTGAAGATACACATTTACAATGAGTTATAAGTTCAGTCCTGCTTTTACTGAAGCCAGTATTAAAAATGCCCATAAGAGCAGAAGCAAACTGTATAAAACTGCTGCTTAATCCAGTACTGCTACCCCTTTCCCAAATTCACATGCCAGTCTCTATAAGACTACGTTAATATTTAGCCACAAGCTAAATGGCAATTAATTAAATGTTCATTAATTAAACGTTTATTAGTTTATTACACTAATTTATTAGTGTTAACTGATGTTAACACTAGTATGGTAAGAGAACTGAAAAACAAGAAATGCTGCTTTATACTGTTCCTTCTGGCACCTTTCTTGAGTCTTCTTGGGGTAGCATAGTTTTGGGTCCTTGTGAGTCAATTTCCCAAAGAAGACTATGGACTTTGGGTATTTTCTAAGTATAAACTGTTTTAGTTGCATACAAGTATTTGTCCTACAATGGAAGCAGTGACTAACAGACTCTAAACAAAGCTCCCTTCCAGGAATCTCAGCTCACATGCCCAGAAATCTAAGCTCATGGTCCCAGCTACTGTGCACCAAGAACTACATTGCTGTTTGCAACCACCGCCTCACCACATCACTTTGGACAACCAAACCAGCAACAATGCCACATTTCTTCAAAGACATAACACTTGCTTGTGACCTAAGAAAGAGCTGGTAAACATCTGCGTGTGTGTGCGTGCAAGCGTACCATACATATGTATGTACAATAATACCATTTGGTGACTTCTACTGTTGGCTACAAATGTCCAACTCGGGATCCTTAAAATTCTGGTTTATTAGGCGGATTGAAACACTGTAATGAAGTCAAATCATAAACCATGCACACACACAGTAGCGAGCTACAAATATTTGTGTTGGGGGGGGGGGAGAGCCAGAGTTAGGGTGTACCTATCCTACAAGTGCTGGAATCTGCTGTTGATGGCCAGTTGAGGCTTCTTCCAGCGTGGTGTTATCCTCCAGAAGGGGGTTGCTGGCTGGTCCTTCTGGCTGGACAGGTCAGGGCACCCCTGAGGGTCACTTTTCAGTGCTTTTTATCTGTCCCTGGCAGACTTTGGTGACTCCCCAGTTTTCAGGCTTGCCCAATCCAGGGGTCGTTGACCCTCGTGGGACTTCCCCCTCGGTGGCTACTCGATGGCATCTGTCAGCCCCGGGGGTCGTCCGCATATACATGCAAGTTTGGGAGTTCGTTGATGAATTTTGATTAATTTACCTCTGTCATGAATAGGGCTCTGGGAGCGGTAGATCGGGAGATATTCAGCCGCAAAAGTTGGTCCCCAGCGTTGATTAACTCAGACTGGGGCTTCTAGGCTTTGAACAGTGAAGTTTAGAGAATTCCCTGTTGCTACATTGTCTCCTATTGATTTCTTCTGTTGGTTGATCTGGTTTCCGTAGGTGTTAATTGCCACTTGTTACTGAAGCCTGCTACTGTGTTATGCATTCAATCACTGATTTACTTGCTTTTTCAGGGGCCTGCCTGATACAGGGAAGCGGGGGTTTGATTCCTGCCCTTGTTAACATTGTTACAGTGTATAACTTACTTCTAAAACTAAAACACATTTAGTTAAAAGATGAAGAGTATAAAATATAAGCTACAAGAATAATGCCATGGCGCACAAATAGATAAAAATACCAAAATACAAGGGGAGATACAAAATGCACACATACAAACTTTAAAACACAATTCCTTTTCTTATAGTGAAAGAAAGAGGAAGGAAGAAAAGATAGAAGAGGAGAAACATATCCAAAGAGGGGAAAGCAAATGCAAGCAAGAGGAAAAGGGGCTTTCTGCTACACTACCACAACTTAATTATTACAATGAAAAAAAATATTGAGGATTTTCAGCTGTAAGATTTTGGTCAGTCCTTGAGGTAGAAAGGAGGAATCATCTGCAGACCTAGAAAATGATCTGTACTCCCCCAAAGCTCGAGACCTTTGGTCTGTTTCATCTCTAATGTATTTGTGTTAAAGTACTAAGCTGTTAGTCATGTTGCCATACTGCATCACACTTCGGATCCAAATCTGTTTCTCTGTGAGATCAAAGGCACCTTGCCTGCTCCAATGTCCTCCATCAAAAGACAAGCAGCAACAACATCAAACAATGCATGATCAAGTTCAGACCCCAGCTTCAGCAGCTCACACAACCACAAGGCCACTGTTAAGGGTAGCAGCAGCAGCTTTCAGATAACAGCAGTCATAGGAGTGTGGGGGTGGACAGAGGGAATTTCCTTTTCAGTTTGTGAAAGAGATAAAAAAAAAGGAGTTAGAAAGCAAAACAGGCAAATCTACCAACAGTGGCTGCTCAACAGAACAAACAGTTCTTAGTTTGTAGGTTGTAAATGCCCAAGGGCAGGTGACTACCTGCCCTAACAACCCAGGAACCTGCTTATATTTTATTTAGTTTCTTTTTTGTTTCATGGCCTGTTCTTAACTTCAAGCCAAGCTTATTAAAGCTGGGTATCCCCTGTCCTTCCCTCTCCTATTCTTTTCATAGATTCATAGACATTAGGGCTGGAAGGGACCTCGGAAGATCATCGAGTCCAGCCCCTTGCCCCAGGGGCAGGAAGTCAGCAGGGATCATAGGATCCCAGCAAGATAAACATCCAAATGTCTCTTGAAGGCATTCAAAGTAGGTGCTTGAACCACCTCCAGTGGCAGTCTATTCCAAAGCTTGAGGGCTCAGACCGTAAAGAAGTTCCTCCTTATGTCCAGCCTGAAACGGTCCTGGAGGAGTTTGTGACCGTTCAACCTTGTCATCCCTTGGGGCGCTCTGGTGAACAAACGTTCCACCAGATCCTGGTGAACACCCCTGATAAAATTATAGCTGGCCACCAGATTGCTCCTGAGCTGGTGCTTTTCCAGGCTGAAGAGTCCCATGGCTCTCAGCCTCTCATCATAAGGTTTTCCTTTCCTGACCTCTGATCATGAGCATGGCTCTCCTCTGCACTCTCTCAAGCTTCTCCACTTCTCAAGCTTTCCCTTTCCTATTCTTTTTTTCGCACTTGGCCAGTGTTGTTTTAGTGCTGCTATTGCATGGCATGAACTTCCCGCACCTCAGTGCCTATTATTCAGCCTTCTGGTAAACTGCATCTCCCCTGATTTTACCGGAAACTAAAAAAGATGTTACTGTGTTAACCTGGTCAGAGGTGCTCGGTTCTAGCAGAACAAACACTGCAGGCTGTTCTAAAGGCCATAAGCTTCTCTTTTCACCAGGTCGCCAGGCTATGGCCTCCAGGGTCCGACTAGGACTGCTGCTCATGCACAGCTCCTAACCTCAAGTTCCATTGGTAAGCAAATGGAGTGGAAGTGAAGGAGTGAATCAAACCAAATAAGAAGAGTGAAGCCAGGTGCTAGTGGTTGAAGTGCCCTTATTGAAATAGACCTTCATGGCTGAAAAGATATGGGGAATTGTGCAGGGATGAAAGCAGAGGAGGGAAAAAGAAAAGAGGTGAAAACTGGAAGAGTGAAGAGGAGGGATAAGTGAAGAGAAAAGAAAATGAGGAGTAGGAGGGGAAGAACAACAGAATAATTGGTCAGGAAGAGAGAGCTATAAAAAGACGGCACTAGCCAGAAATGAAATGGGAAATAAATATGGTGAGAGAAATTCCAAAGAGATTCAAATCTGCATAAATGGATTAAGGAATAAGATGCAGGATGCAGCAAAGACAGTAAAAGTGGGCATAACACAGGAAACACAGTTTACCCACCTTACCCTGCAGTGTACTGCCCTGTAGGGCTGTGCAAAGCATTGGTTGCTGGTTCGATTTGGAGGAGATTCAGTGGCCAAATCTCCAAATCGAACTGAGAGACCAATAAAAAGGTCCAAATAGATTCAAAGCCTCCGAATCAGTCTGGAGAAGATTTGGAGATTCAGGCAGTCCCTGCTTGCCACTGCAGGGAGCTAGACCCGGGCTCCATGCCAGTAAGTAGGGGGCTCGGGGGGAGGCTGGAGGAGAGGGGAGGGGACCATGGGGGGACCCCCACCAGGCCCCATCCCTTGCCTGCTCCTCCAGCCCCCATGAGTGCCCCCTGACTCCTGCCTGCTCTCCCAGCCCTGCCAATGGCTGCCCCATCTGGCTCCTCCTGGCACCTTATTAAAAAAAAAAAAAAACACACAAATCATCAGATAGTGCGG
>NW_005842298.1:561785-566141 GCF_000455745.1 Alligator sinensis | reverse complement strand
TTTTTTTTTTTAAGTGCTGAGACGCTGGGGCTGGGGCTGGGGAAGCAGGTGGGGGATGGGGCCTGTCTGATTCAGGGATTCAGCCGATTCAGCAGCAGCTGAATCTCTGAATCAGATTCGACTGAATCGATTCAAGGCAGTGATTTGAATCACCAAACTGAATCACTTTCGGCCGAATCCAAAGAAATACTAGCCACTTCGTACAGGCCTACTGCCCTGCTTTCTCTGTCATTTTAAGGAGAAAGGAGATAGAACAAAGGGAAGAGGAAGGCTGATTGAAAATAAGGAGGTTGTTCACCCCTTGTTCCCTTTCAGCTACTAATACCTTCTCACGTACTTCAAAGACCACCCTCAGTAAACGTTCCAGTTCCCCCATAGAGAGTCTGATACAATGGCCCATTTGAAAAATGAAGATAAGAGTGCAGATAAGCATTTAAAGCTAGCTGAACAGTACTTATGATAAATTAAAGAAAAAAATCTTTAGTAAATGGGCACAATGAGACAGAAAGAAGCCTCAGCAGGGTTGCTGGTATACAGCCAAAACATCCAATTGGGTCTCAGGGAGACTAGAGCTTCACTTTTGCATTCTTGAGGTACAGACTTATAGGAAGGATTAACAGCCATAAGTGGTTTTACTTCCATGTGTGCTAAATTTCTTAATGTTACAAGCAACAATGCCACCAAAAAAAGGAGTGGGTAATTTTATGCACAAGTATGTTAACTTTACGCCATGTGAAAAGGGTAATTATACCTTGCATGAAAGGGACTGTGTAAATTGATAAATGGAAGAGTCAAGAAAAAGTTATAATTTGTTCCCATTTATAGCACTGTACAAACACACTCTACCGTAGGCCAACTGTTATAAAATACAAAGCTTTTGGGTATCCTCAGGAGCAGAAGACCGGATTTGATGGAGTACTGGATCAAGCCTTTGTTAATGATACTAATAGGAAGACATGAGTCATAAAATAAGTCGGCTTAGTCTACTGCAGAACAACAAATATCATTTAACTAAACTGAGAGAAGGAACAATCAAGAACCTCCTTAAATGAGTTTGCTTGACCTTATTTTAATTTACCTGCTGTTAAGTAGGTTGTGTTTACATTTACCCCACTTTGTGGCCTACATTTCAACAGAGAGAGAGTCATGTATCCTGACTCTCTTTCCATTCAAAATCACAAGGTCCCTGCAGAAAAATCAGTAACTACAGTTACGTGGATGAGTAGTACTGAATATTTGTGTTGTTTTCAGTTTTTAGATGAGTTAGCATTTGGAAAGGAGTAGCCAGACTGTTTGTCCTTTGGTAGACTACTACAAAGCCCCCCATATGTCTGCCATGGTTGATGGACCACAGTTTGAAAATTGTTTGACTTTTGGAGATAAGGCGACAATGTGGAAGATGCACAGGGAGGTAACCAACTTGACCTTTATAAATAGCTGAGTTATGCTTCATTTTTTTTTTTTTTGTGGCTTACGTATGGAGAAGCATTTGCTGCCTATGAAACTTTGAAAAGCTTAACGGAAATGAAACAGGAAGTCTGATCCTTTCACAGTTCGTTGATCTGTAAAGACGAGCTGAGTCTGTGAAGATTAAGTTGCTACAACTGACAAAACAGCTTGCTGGAAAGAAACCTGTTTGGGAGGATCCCCAAGAAAGGCGATGCAGAGAGGTCTGGACAAAGTGGCAAGCAAGAGCAGACAGCAGTTTGCTGAGTTTGAAAGAAGTGGCAAGGCTAACCCATCATCGAAGAAAAGTGTGGGTGAGTTTGTTGCAGTCTCACTCAGGATCCCTGTAAACTATAAAAAATGTTGGGGATTGCGGTCTTATGAGCACTGTTTATGGATACAGTTTGATTCCTTTTCATTTCAAATGTAACAAAGATGAGCTAGAGGGAAAGTACTCAACTGTGAATGGTGGATTGGAGAAATTAGAGCTATGACTTAACCCTGGCAGGTTATTAGCTGGCTGGAAACAGGTTTGTCACTGTTCTTACTGATCTGTTACAGTAATTGTCCATGTCTTTTCTTAAGTTGCACTTGATCTGCTGGCTTTGCATAATACCTGTAGAAGAGTGAAACCAGACAGACAGGAGTGGAAGAAATAACAATGGACAAAAATGGAGAGCACGAGTTCTTCTTTTCTTCAAAAAAGACAAAACACATCTATTGCCTAAAAGACAGTTAAATACTTTAATAATTGCCCAATGTATATTCCCATCTAAGAAACACCCACCTAAGAAACACCTGTTCCAATCTAACAAACACCTTAGTTGCCTCAGTGATGCTGTTTGGTCATTAATGGAAGGAGAGGTGGTTTAGGCAATTGTGACCTGAGGAAGTAGCGCTCAGGAGAGCCTCCATAAGGAGTTCCACAGTATAGTCAGGCAGGCTTATGGAAGACATTTCTTACAAGACAGAATATACATCCTTTTCAAGTATTAGTGTACAAAGCTGTCCAACCATCTTACAATCATACTGGCATTGCTATCACTCTGCATATGCATCTGGACAAGGACTTGGAGCTCTGGAAACCTGAATACCATAGTGATGAATTCTGTTTATAGGTAGTGGTCCTTAAAACTTCAGTGTTCTATTAGTATTCAACTGGAATTATAGGAAACATTGTTAAATCTTAGCTATTGTTCTTAAGAATGCCTTTTGCAGAAGTTTCCTTCTGCCTTCCTATTAGTATTGTGTATCCTTTTGATGAATGCATAAATGCAGTGGTGGTGATGGGATTCTATTATATATTTGCATGCTAGTGCTTGGCCCCCTTGTGGTCTAATACATTTCTTTACTAGCTTCCTTGGATGGTTTTCCCTAACTTGTTCCAAGGGGTTAACTTTCAAGCATGTTTTCTTAATTCTTCTTGGCATTGCACAGCCACAGGACACTTCCAGTTCCCACCCAAATTGAAGTAGAAATTACTTTCCACTCGGAAAATATTTTTCTCTTTTTGTACCAGATGACCCTGATTTAGACCTAGATTACGTTCTTTGATTAGCCATGACATGTTAACTTTTTCTTAATTAACAGTGAAGCCTGATTTTATAACAGTTGGGCCTGGGCATCTAAACCAGTAATAGGGTGGCATGCCTTTTAAGGTAGGTCAGACTCAGCCTTGACTGTACCTGCATACCTCCCAGACCAAGGAGCTTTCCTGTAATAAGGAACTGGAAGTTGGCTGAAAAATATACTGTCAGAGACCTGCATGGAAATGAATGAAACTCTCCTGTAGTAAAGCCAGATTAGTGGCAAGAGGTGCTAGAAGTCTTCTCCTAAAAGCTGTAAGGCTTATGCAAATCCATGGATGTGAGAGGCAGAAGTATTACAGAGCTTGGAGTCAAGATGAAGACCCAGCATTGAGGTTAATTGGATACATGCTTCTTTTACTTGGCCTTTGTATTATGGGACAGGTGGGATTTTTTCCCTCCTTCTCTCAAAGACTTAGTCATTACATGGAAGCTAATTTTGGACATGTCTCTACACTATGAAATCTTCAGAATAAACTAGGAGAGCTTCCATGCAGTTGGGAAGAGGTACAGAGTTCTGATCTGGCTGGAAAGCACCAGAACTGGCCTATCCAAAAAGAATAGATGCCAGTGTCTGAAGCTGGAAGAGGGAGAAATGAGGTATAAGGCAACAAGTACCACTGTTATCCTCCAATGACTACAGTAGGACAGGACTTATGGTCTTGTTGGCTACAAATGTCCAACTCGGGATCCTTAAAATTCTAGTTTATTAGGCAGATTGAAACACTGTAATCATAAACCTTGGGGCTGGTCCCCACACACACACACACACACACACACACACACACACATACACACACACAGTAGCAGGCTACAGAGTCAGGTATACCTATCCTACAAGCGCTGGAGTTTGTCGTTGAGGCTTCTTTCAGCGTGGTGTGATCTTCCAGAAGGGGGTCGCCAGCTGGTCCTTCTGGCTGGACAGGTCTGGTCGAGTTGGAGATCAAGAGGGCGCCACGGACGGTCACTTTTCACTGCCTTTTATCTGTCCTTGGCAGACTTTGGTGACTCCCCAGTTTTCAGGTTTGCCCAATCCAGGGGTCATTGACCCTCATGGGACTTCCTCCCCCCCCCAGTGGCTACTGGACGGCATCTGTCAGTCCCAGGGGTCGTCCGCATGTATGTGCAGGTTTGGGAGTCTGTTGATAAATTTAGAATAGGGCTCTGGGAGTGGTCAATCTGGAGATATTCAGCCCAAAAGTTGGTCTCTGGCGTTGATTAACTCAGGCCAGGGCTTCTAGCCCTTGATCAGTGACGTTTAGAGATTTCCCGGTTGTTACATTGTCTTCTATTGAGTTCTTCCCTTGGTTGATCTGCAGCTTCC
>NW_005842298.1:553838-561677 GCF_000455745.1 Alligator sinensis | reverse complement strand
CTACAAGGGGAGATACAAAATGCACACATACAATTTTTAAAACACAATTCCTTATCTTAAAGTGAAAGAGAGAGGAAGGAAGAAAAGGTAGAAAAAGAGAAACATATCCAAAGAGGGGAGAGCAAATGCAGGCAAGAGGAAAAGGGGGCTTTCTGCTACAGTCTTATGGCTCCAGCTCCAGAACAAATTCCAATGACTTGAGCCTTATTAGTGGGATGCTTGGGAAACTGCTTTTGTAGCACTAAGTTCTATTTTCTCACAGGTCTTTGTAAAGAGAAAAACACAATCATCACAAATTAAATCTCCAAATTCAAAGCCATTGGTAACGAATTTCAATAAAAGCAAGATTTGGGCCTGCCATCTACAAATCATGGTATTATTAGGCTACTGCCAAATAGCATCAGTAAAAAGGCATGTGCCAGTGCTGCTGCACAGTAACTATATTTACTGCACATTTATTTAGTACTTGATTATACAAGTACTAAATTAAATGTGCAGTAACCACTGCACATTAATGAATGTGTAGACACACCCACTGTGTCCAAATTGGTATGCTAAGGCTTTTTTTAGATAGCAATTTTACTCTTGATATTTCTGTTGAAAGAGCTCTGACAGGTTGCAAAGTTAGTTAATTCTTTATCATTTACATCTTCTCTGGATTCAAGGCAGCTCTTGTGTAATACTCGTTTATCAAATTCCCCTGTTTTTAATATAATGTTTCAATTTTTCCTTTAGTTTCTTACTTTTGAAGACAAAAGTGGGGGTGCAGGGAAGGAGGGTAGGTAGAGTGATTTTTCCATTAGCCATAGTCTTCTAATAGTGTAATGAACCGAAGTGCAGAATTTTCAAACAAAAATCCTTGTAATACTTCACAGTATTTTAAAAACAAACACTAATAAATTGGCATCCATACATAGGCTGGAACAAACTATTTCTTCCCCGTTCCCTTTTAAGGAGGAATCATTTAACAGCCCATTGGACAGTGTAGACAAGACCTTGAAATTAACTTTTATCACCTTTTAAGCCTTTAGCAGAGAGAAAAACCTTTGCCAATGCCTCTCCTTAGAAGTAACTTAAAAATGAGCTCTTCTGTCTGCACATGCTGTACCTACAACCATGTCAAGTGACACCTAAGCCTGCTGTGACTGAAAGCAACTAGACAGGAAAAACTATTTTGGTTTGACAATATACAGCATCTTGTCACTTTGTCGCTTGCAGTGAATGGGATGGAAACCCTGGTTAAAATGATAAGAAAAAATATTAGCATAAAATGAAAAATTAGCAGGAGGATTCTGGGGCAGATTGCAATGCTGGATTTTGGATTCATTTTCCCCCACGCCTAGCTAGATTTCAAGTTGTCAGATTCAGTCTTCCTGGTGAGCCTAAGGGAACTAGTTGAAGAAAACCAGGAATGCACCACCGAAATAGAGGAGAAAAAATTATTTCTAGTAATAAAAAGGAAGTCTGATGATTTTGCTGGGGAGAAGGGGTATCCAGTCCCCCAAAGTTGAAACAAACTTATAGTACTTTGTACCACCTTGGCGACTGGACCCGCATATTAGACTAGGATGCTGTCCCTGCTTGGGGGGCGGGGCAATGGGAAACGTTGCCGGAGGACCCACGTTTGAGGCGTGACTTTTTCTTTTTGGTTCTGCTTTAAATGAGTCACAGTTTGACCCAATCCCTTTGGAGCCTGAAACCCCTGAGAGGGCGACTGCCTTCCTGCCCCAAACCTAGCAAGAGCTGAAAGAAGCCGTGATCCTGGGGTGTCTCGCGAGTGGGGCCCCGCGGGTCTCCCTGAGCCTGCCAGGGCCGGCCGCCTGCCTGCCACATGGGCAAGCTGCTGGTGCCCGCAAGCGTGGTACCTGCCCCCTGCCTCACAGCACTGCCTGCGAGCTTCTTAGGGATCAAAGTCCCACCCCCCCGCTGCCCGCGGGAGGGTTGTGGGCCCATGTGGCATCGCTCTAGCGGGGCGGGGGGGAGCGCCCCGGCTCTCCCGGGGGGAGGGGGCCGGCCGAAGCTCCTCCCACAGCAGCCTGCCCTACCCTGCCCTGCCCTGCCTGCCTGGGCGGCGGCGGCGGCGGCAGCGGCTGGGCTCCAGGCAGGTGAGAGGCTTTCCCCTCCGCTCCCCGCAGCCGTGCTCCCAGCTCCAGGTCCTCCCGGCTCTGGGGCTTGAGGTGCTGCCCGGCTGCTTGCTTATTAGAAGCAGTTTCCTCCACCCCTCCAGTCCCAGGCGTGCTCCCCACGAAGAAGGGCTGGGACGCAAAGGCAAGGGGCAGTGGCTGCCTGAAGCCCGGAAGTCAGGAGGGATTTGTCTCCCCAGCCTGAAGGCTGCTCTAAACCCTTAAGGGCCCCTTCTGCATCCGAGACTCATAGAAAAGGAGGGTTAGTAGGGTTGCCAACCCTCCAGGAATTAGATAAAAATCTCCAGGAGACTGCTGAGAGTCACCCGGGGGCAGATCAATGAAAGGGCATTCATTCAAATCAATACTAAATGTTGAATCCGATTTCTACAGGAGTCCAGCAGGGTTTTTTTAATGTAGTAGTCATATGCATTTGCCTTCCTGACATCATGACTCATTCATGTCATTACAATGAAACCTCCTGGAATAGATTCAAACAGAGCTGGCAACCCTAGTAAGGAGGGACCTCAGGAGGTCACATCTACTCCAGCCCCCCTGCTCAAAGCAGGACCCTCCCCAGGGAAATCATCCCAGCCAAGGCTTTGTCAAGCTAGGTTTTAAAAACCTCCAAGGATGGAAATCGTGCCACTTCTCTGGGTAACCTGTCCCAGTGGTTTACTACCCTCCTCATGAGGGAGTTTTTTTCCTTGTATCTAACCTGAACTTTCCTCACTGCAACTTGAGATGGTTGCTCCCTCATTTTGTTGTCTGCTACCATTCAAGCTGGCTGGAAACTGGCTCTAGAGTCATTACCCCTCTTCAAGCACTGCTTCTCTAGCTTGATACTGGGGGGGTCCTTTTAATGGGTGATCATTGCTTTGCATTTGTGGCCAGTCACAGTTTATGGCATGGTTCACTAGCATGTTGGCTTGACGTATGTCCAGCAACGTATGACCAGGGGGCGGGGCACCTGTCAAGGGGTGGGGCCACCCATGTGGTCCTGGATGGCCTGCCAAAACTGGGTAAGTGGCCCTCCACCTGAAATAATTGCCCGCCCCTGGTATAGTGACTCCTACTCCCAACAGGTTAGCTGGCAAGTGCCATTGTAAGTTTAAGGAATCTGGAGCGCTCTTGGCAATAGGTGTAACTGCTCTCAGAAAGTTTTAGAGAAGAGACTAGGATGCTTAGTTTCTTACCATGCCTTTTCACCTTGGCACAATTTAACAGGAAAAGAGTACTGGTTTGAGTTAGGTTAGAGAGATGGGAAATTTCTTATTAATAGAAAAAGGGAAAGTATGTGGAGAGGAGGGAGTATTTTGAAATTATTTACTCCAGAAAAGGATTTTCTTTTATGTGTGATTTCTTTATTAGAGAATCAAATGTTAGATATGAAGCACTCAAATAGTTGTTCGTTTTAGGACTGTAGTGGACACATGATGGGGAATAAACATTCTCACAAGTGATAATTTTATCTTTTTCTTTTCTTTATTGTATGCGTCTAAAAGTTAGCAGTGCCCAAGTCCTTCCTACTCCCTTTCAAAATGCAAAAGTGAGGGGAGACAGGAGCAAAAGCAAGAGTGTGCATGAATTCTAAAGCCATAACAGGGTTTTAACGTGCAGCTGTTCCCTTTGTCCTCCTTACTGGTTACAGCTACTGATGAAGTGAGCTCAAGTTCATGGAAACTTCTGCTATACATCTCTGATTTAGTTTCTCTATAAGGTGCAAATCTTTCCTGCCTTCTGCAGCTACAATAATCAGTGAAACTAACTCTTGGCCCTTGAAGTTTTGTGGCCATTCTGACTGACCCTCTTAGTTTTAGAAAACATGTGTCACCAATTAATGTTACAGGTTGAGGGTAGGTTTCTGGTTTAATTGCTCTATGTTCATCTTTCTCACAACACTGTCCCACTCACTGACTGAACTATGAAAACTGTTCTTCTCTCTAAAATATACTTCTAGTTTCTGAAAGGGGTAGAGGAGCAATTTGCAAGCTATTCATAGCAAATACTCAGCTAGTTATTGTGTTAATTTCTTAATCACCTTTCATGAACATGTTTTATACTTCAAACCTGTTCATTTGTGTCTTCCTAAGTCCAACATGAGATGAATGGCCTATTAAAACAGGTTAGCTAGTTCTTGGGCTCTAAAACTGCTTTATGAATCTCTGCAAAAGGGAAAAATTTCTTATGCTGGTATCTTTTACTGGACCAGCTGTGTAACAGAGTTAGACAAGCTTTTGAATACAACACATTGTTCATCAGGTCGTTTTGGGGAGAATGTCCTACAGTGTGTGTGTGTGTGTGTGTGTGTGTGGGGAGAGGGATTGAATGACGTCAGTCACTGACATGGTGCTATCAATTAGTACAGGGGTAGGCAGCCCCTGGCATGGGTGCCAGAGCGTAGTACACAAAGACTTTTTGCTTGGCACATGTGCCTTGGGGCAGATGGTGGAGAAGGGACTGAGGCTGCGCTGCCACAACAATGATCGGGCCTCTCCACCATCCACCCCAGCACACCAACATCTTACAAGTCAAGTTTGCAGGTATTTTTGTCATTCTGCCCAAAAATATTGCTGACCCCTGAGCAGGGCCATCCCTAGGAGAAGTGAATCAGGGCGACCGTCCCAGGCTCCACGGACAGTGCTGTAAAGGCACCGCCAGCTCTGCCATGGCTGCCGCATGCTGCTGGCTCCATGCTCCGGCCGCTTTCCCACCCCCCGTCCCACATGGGCTGATATACACTGGGCCCTGCACACTCTTAGGGGTGGCTCTGCTCCTAAGCTGGTGAACTGGTGGGAAATAGCATGTGAAACCAGAAACATGTATTTGTGCCTATGCATCGACAATTGTGATCAAATAAGGTCTCTGCTAACCTTCCATAAAGACTGTGTTGGTAGTTATTTTTAATACGTTGTTGTTCACAAACATATTTCTTGATTTTTAATTTTCCTCCCTGTCTGGTTGTCATTCCATAGTTTACAAAGCACTGACAGAAGGCACAGAAGTGAAGTATATATTGTTTGTCCACACAAAAGTGTCACACTGCTCCACCTCCACCAGTGCAGTTAAAATAGTACAAGCCTTACCTGTAGCTACAGTTATAATGGCACTTTATCTCCTGCTTTAACTGTGAACCTAGATAACATTACCTGTAAAGCAATTATAATGCTTTTATGATTGAATTATGGAGCCAATAAGAATTTTGAGCTATAGTAAATCATTAAAGCCCTTACATTAATCTGAGGTAGTGTGTGTAACACCTTCACTAACCGCCTCTAAACAATATGCATCTCTTTTGGCTTTGCATGGTTAGAGGTAGAGTGGACTGATGGTGTTTTCCTACAGCTCAAGGGTGGATAAAATAATTTTAAGTGCATGCATAGTATAATGGAAACCTTTGCCCACAAGTTCTGATGCTTGGCAAATGTAGGTCTTCATGTGAGTTGTTACTACAGCATTTGATGTAGGACGTGATAGCAGAGTGCTTCCTACAAAGATATAGTAACAGTTAATTATTAACTGTTACTATAACATTTCATTATGATGAATCCACATATACATTTTTTCCCATGGATTTGATCAAGGTTTTAAAATTACTGGAAGATGGTTGTAAATATTTGTTAAAACCCTTTTTCTGTCTTTATGCATCATGGACTTGGGTAAGTCTGTTCATGATACTGTTTACTTGTGTGTGTAACTAGATTGTTATACTCTCAAGACTTTACTTACAGGGAGATGCATTATGCTCTGTACATGATGCTAGTTTAAGTGATATGTAAGTCAAGCAATGCAGAATGAAATTGAGAGCAGGTCAGGGGAAACAGTTATAGACAAGAGAGAAGAGATCTGCTGGAGCTGCCCCTGCAGAAACAAGCCACAGTGCTACTGGGGCTACAGCACTACTGGTTGTGTTCAGGTGATTGTCTGCAGCTGTGGGAAGGTGTTCCCCCATCAAGGCCGCAGGCAGGTGATGTCTGCAGGCCATATGTTTGACCCCATGCCCTAAAGGTTAGGGCATAAAGGTGAAAATTGTAGGAAAGTGATTTCCAACTCTGCCACTCCTTGGGAGATCTTGGGTCAGCTATTTAATCCTTCTGTTTCTGTTTTCCCCATCTGTAATACAGCAGTGATAAGTTTCAACACTTTGAAGTAGCAACACTTTGAAAAGCAATTTATAGTTTTTCACGAAAGGCGCTATGGAAGTGCACGGTATAATATATTGTAACCTCAAACTTTTGCTTTCACATGTGGCACGTGCTCAAGGCTCTGAAAGTAATTACAGGTTTTATGCTTTGTTCTTGCTTCTATGTTCATTTTAAAATTGTGATTGATGTGCAGCGGTCAGCTGCTGCTGTGAAAACATGGTCAAGTGAATTTGTTTCCTTCTTTGCATGCAGTGTTTGTACAGTTCCAGGGGCAGCTTCATAACCAATAGCCTACTGACTGAGCTCTATCTCTTCATCTCTGTTGCAAACACAGACTGTTGTGGGTTTTTTTTCTATTCTCCACTAAGCATGGTTACAAATGATGCTTTGAAGTCCAGCATTTGCAGTTAAGTAATTTGCTGCTTTGTTTAATATACTTTAAGTTTTGGTTTCGTTTCTTGTCACTTTCTGTAAAATTGTAATTCCTTTAACTGTGGCATGCTCATTGAAGTTTGGGTTTTTAAAAATAGTTAGCTCCAGATACTGACGATGCTTTTAAATGTAGTTAATTTCTAAAAACATGTCTGTTATGGCTGTGCTGCTGGTATTCCAAGATTATTAGCTCTCAAAAATTGCTTATAACATTTTTAAATTTACACATTTAAAAAAAATCCTCACCAACTAAGCTTTCAGAACCAGTTTGCCATCCAAAAGTCAGTTTTAATTAGAATCTTCTTTTAGAGAGAGCTATGAAATTCATCCCTTTATCTTCCTTTCTGCCTAAGTAAGAGTTGGTTTCTTAGCTGACATGTAAATCTGCAGAAGCAGGAAGGGGTTACTATCTTTTAGTTCGGTATACAGAGATTTATTATGTTTTCTGTTCAAGGTCTTCAAATATGTCCTAGCAATAGAAAAATATTAGAATTAAAATTCTAGCAATAGAAAAAAAAACAAAATCAAAGGGAAGAGGGGTTATTGGTAGAGCAATAGTTACCTTAAACTATAAATTTAACTACATCCAAATCTAATATAAATATGAATTCCCTCAGCCAGGAAAGGTAGTAAACAGTGTTTTGAACAGGCACAAGCAAATGACTTTAACCACAGCTTAAAAGGGCATGGTTGACTTAAATGATGTTTGTGTAGAATATCTGTACTTTGCACAAGGGAAAATATTTCAAAATAAGTGTGTCTATACAGGGAGTTATATCAGAGTAACTACAGTAGACTAATTTACATTGGCATACTTATTCTGGTATGTATTGCCATGTATCTACAAATTTAGTCTGTGCAGGGTCTTGTCCCCTTTCTCAGACATTCCCTGCTCTTGGTAAGAGGGATCTCATGGATACCATGTGTAACACTGCTGTGTAACTGCATCTTTTCACTCATGAAATAGAAAAAAAGTAGGAAAGCAGTGCCACAAAAGTAGGTATTATTTCTGATTATATTCTCTCAAAACACCACACAGTGCTTTATTATGGGCAAAATGTGCTAAATGAGAAACACCTGCAGGTTTTGGTTTCCCTTTGTAGCATAGGACATGAGATTATAAGATCCTTCTCCAAGGA
>NW_005842298.1:517834-553807 GCF_000455745.1 Alligator sinensis | reverse complement strand
CTGTTGTTGCAATGGTAAAGCATTGGCAGTGTGCCTGTCTCCCCAGTTTTTACCTGTGTTCTTGGTGTTTCATCTATTATTCCTTGTAGTTATGCACGAGGGTTTCACATGGTGGCTTTGGGGATTTCTCCAGGTACCTGTAAATGCAGGGGCCCAGAAGGCTCCTTTCAGGCATATGTCCCTATAAAGTGGCTTTCTTAAAGAGCTGTATCCTAAAGGCACGTGTGGAGGTGGTACCATGAACAGACTGCTGTAAAGTTAGTCTTTCAAGCAACAGTTACTTTCCTATACCAGCATGGACCAACATGCCACCCACCTATATCAGAAGATGGAGATGAGACCAACTCAAATTACTCTGATGTTAGGAGGCAGAAAGGGGCTGGCTCTCTTTAGAACCATTTTGCATAAGCGGTGGCTGGCAGGTCTCTTTCTGTTCCTAAAAGGCTGGTGGTTGTGGACAGTTGGCTACAAATCACCCTTGGTGGGAGTGTGTCAAGGCTGTGGAAAGATTAAAACCTGTAGGCACTGTAGTTCTGTTGACAAAACCTCTGTGAGAATGCAGCTTCTGTGTGTAGCCATGTTCCTGGCATTCAAGCAAGCTGCGTAGCTCTGGCAGCAAAACAGTTCCTTCTGCTGGAATAGTTGCATCCAAAGCAGGGAGTCCAGGCACCTTAGCCCTGGAGCTCAAGCAGCAGTTCCAGCAATTTAGAAATGGCCTCAGTTCAATTTTGGGTTTTTTTTCCCCTTTGGTTATTTTAGTCCTGAGGTTCCTGGCTTACTTGTGGGATGTATTGGATGAGCAGAGATTGCAAATTTATTCCATCTGTCCTGAAATAGTGGTTTTGTGTGGCACCAGTCTTGTTTTGTTGTCCCCTTTCAGCTGTAGCATTTCAGCTGCAAAGCACTGGAGAGACACAGCCAGGAAACTGCTGAGTATGAATGAACAAATTGATGAACATGCGTAGAGGTTAATGACTTACCTGATGAAGTACAAGCCTTGCTGCTGCTGTTGTGTTCTAAGAGATCAGATGTGCTCAGACAGAGGTTTAGTTTCCCAAACAGCTCATGTTCAGACCTTTTATGTTCTAGTTGCTCAGTGACTGATATCTTTTTTAACTTTGTATATTTGGGTTACAGGTGCACTCTTGTGTCACTGCTCATCTTGGTGCTCTGATACACAAATAAGTAGTAGTGGTTAGGTTTGGGTAGCCTGGTCACAGAGCGGGGCTCACCTGTGAACATAGAGATATTGCCTGCTCCATTGATATTGAATAGTGATTCTTTATATAAAATCTGGGCAGGCAACTCCCTGTGATAGATTTCTGTTAGTTGTCCAAGACTGAAACCTCAGAAAGCCTCTTGTTTCATCAGTTATAGTACTTATAGAGGCCTGAATTAACCCATTCTGTGCTTGAAACTCTTGCTATTTCAATATTGCAGAGATTAAGGAGAGAAACAACTCCATCTCTGGCAAGAATCCTTAGTGGTAGCAACTGCTGATATAATAGAGAATACCTCTGACACTATAGACTTAGTATCTATAAAGTGGCTAGCAGTTTGAGAGATGTTCATGAAGATTAGTCTCATCAGTCCACAGTAATGTTGTGCTTTGCTTGGGAAGAGAATGTAAATTGCTTTCTGGTGCTACTAGAGAATAGGATACAATATTAAAGCAGGTTAGAGAGAGAAGCTTCTTTTTAAGCAAATTAAATTTTAATTTTTCATGGTGAAAACATAAATGCAATATTCCTTTTTCCTGCCAGTTTGGATTTAGAACAATCAAAAATGTGCCATTTAGTGAGCTAAATCTCCACAAAGGCTGAATAAAAACAACCTTGAGCAGCATTAGTAACTCGGATACCTATTTAATAGGCAAATCTTCTTTGGAACAGTTTCCTTGAGTTTACATAAATACCATTTGATTGCATGTGGTTGGAGTGGAACTGAGGAAGGAGGCATAATACTTCAATGAATAAAATAACAATATTTAAAAGTGGCAATAACCAGGAGTTTCAGGAAGGTTTTCTTCGTTTCAAATGTAACATGTATATTGGCTGCCACCAGCTACTTTGGGAAAGGAGTGCTTGATTTATCTTTCCTGTAGTGAGTAATGGTGTTCACCTGTTATTTTGACTTGCCCAGTGTTTGAAGCTTTCCTTTATGAGGTGTTCCCTTGTTTAATGAGAGTAGGTCTGAGCTTTTTAAAGCTGTGGTGGAGCATGCCTCATCTCTGAAGGAAACTGGATTATGAATGGACTTGTGAACTGAAGCTTACCTTTGTTATTGTAGGAATCCTTAGAAGAAACTATTGCTCTATCTGCATAATTAGTTGATTAAATGGTGCTGTTCTTAAGGTTTAGAACAGTGATCCTCACCCTTCTTTGACTTGAGGCACCCTTCAAAAATACCAGCTCTTAGCTTTCACTCATTTATGATTAAAGAAAAATAATAGTTCTTCTGTTGCAAAGAGCTCAGAAAGACCACAAGAAGTTTATTTTTGACACTAGAGGTTCACACTAGATATTCAGGTTTATTTTTGACACTAGAGATTGACACTAGACACTGTTAGGAAAAAAATGTTTGTTTTTATTTTATGACTCGCATGTAGGTGTTTGCACACCTAACACTGGTAATAGCGTGTGGCACCCTGCTTGAGGACCACTAGCTTAGGGTTTTCTGTCCATTACATTAAAGTATGTTCTTGCTTAACCTGCAGACATTAAAAATATGCGACCTCAGTTACAATTTAGTTGGAGAAGAAATTTAAAAATATTACTCTCTAAACAAACACTGGTCTTGAGCAAGGGTTGGCAACCTATAACCCACAGGCAGGATCTGGCTCATGGAACTGGGGTCTTGGCAATGTTCAGCAATGTGGGGGCTTTGTCTGTACCAGGCTGTGGCTGAGAGACCGGGACGCTGTCCATGCCAGGCTGCAGCTGGCAATGAAGAGAAGCAGTGGTATTAGGGGTGGAGCAATACCTGCGTCCTAACACCAGTTCATCTTGGATCTGAGTTTCAGACTTTCAGTCCCCTTGTCAGAAAACATTGCCCACTTCTGGTCTTGAGGATGCATCTTGTAGTAGCAGATGGACAGGCATGTTAACCCCTATCACTTTGCATGGTTTTGGAGGATGGGAATGCAAAAGCCATTCTATCATCCCCCATTCCTGGTGGGTTTTTTGTTGTTTATTTTTTAAAAAGGCACTTGAACATGATTCTGAAACATCTTTCCAACAGGGCCCAAGGGAACTGAGAGAGGTTTTGCTGAAACTAATGGCTCAAATGCTAAAGCAACTGTTCACTTGATTAATAGGACCTTTACCGTGTGATGTTCTGATACCAATTTGAGTTTCAAGCTGTGTGCTCGCTTAGTACAAAAGCAAGTACCAGGACCATTAAACTGAATCCCAGGGGTTAGTGTACAGTGTGAAAGTGCTGATGATTGCCATTCTTTCCTATACCATTGATGTCATCTTTTGATACAATGAAAGAGATTTTTTTTTTTTTTTTGTTCTCTTACGCAAGGGGACAAGGTTGTTGTAGTGTAGGTCTACAAACCAAAGATTGTACATAGCAGTCACTGCAGCAAGTTGATTTTTTTTCCCCTCTGCATTAAGGAAAAGTTGTTTTACTTTGTTTAGTGTGGAGTAGCTATTTAATTGGATAACCCTACTGACACATCTTGGTTTTGCAGCTGGTCACAATAACATTATTTATAGTTTCCCTCTTTTTACTATGGATTAGTGATGCATGAAATCCTGGTGAAGTTGAGGGAGTGTTTTTGCTGCCCCGTAAAACTTTTCATTATTTTTGGCCCATATGCAAATGATGTAATCTGTCATATTTGCAACAGGAAACGAGCAAAACAGATATTACATAATGTTTCTAATTATCTTCTATTCTTCCTTCTTCCAGTTTAAATCTGGTTTAGCTGCCTTACAGACAACAGAGATGCAATGGTGTCTTTTTTGGTATGGCTAGGTTAGCCTTTTCACTGAACCAGAAATTTATCTACTTAGTTTCAAGTATACGGTATGTGATTAGTGGATAAAGAATGAATTTCCTGAGCATGGCGTTAAAAAGCAATATGAAAAATTTTCTGTCTGACTTTTTTAGTAACCCTTTTACTAATACATAGCTGGTTTAGTATTTGCACTTGATAGAAAATTCAATTGCCAGGTATCAGGCAAATGTAAGTTTTAAAAAAGCTTGGTTTGAAATGAAGGAAATTTGGTAATGTTTTATCCTCCCTACTCTTCTCATAGATCTCTGGTTTTCTCTGTCAGCACTTCCCGTTGCTTAAACAGAACCAGAAGTTACTCATGCCTTCAGCTGAGAAGGCAACTACTCAGTGCAGACAAGAAAGGCTATATATATCAATTACACATGGCTCCCTGTTCCAAGCAGTGCTTTCAAAAGTGATGGTTCATGGAAACCATTTTACTGAATGCCATTCTGCACTACCTTAGTCTTCAAATCTTTCAGTGTATGCTGATAGGCTATCAGAGCTTGGAGAAATGTAGAATGCTTGTTTCATTGCACATCTCACTATAATAACTGACAGCAAAATAGTTTTCACTATAACCCTCTGTCGAAGGAAGTCAGCCATTTAAAAAAACTGGAAGAACAAGAATTGTATTTGGTGTAACCTTCCCAAACTTGTGTAAGCCTGGACCTTGAGATTCCACTGCCACATCATTGTTCCTTGGGGTAAAGGAATAACTATGTGCACTGTCATTGTCAGCTTCCTTTATGTATGCCAGTGTGTCAGTCAGGCAAAGGGACTGAGACAAACTGCTAAAGGGCTACACATCTATCTATTTATTAAAAAGAATAGAATGAAAAAGAATGCAGGGAATGAGGGTGCCTGAGAGAGCGTTGTCTAGTGATTATGCTGGTAGAAGGAAAGCTTAGATTTAGGACTTCTGGGTTCTGCTGTTCTCAGAAGGGAAAGTGGAATCCATTTCGCAGTTACTAAGAACACCTTGCTGTCTGATTCATATACAAAACATAACTTTTTCTGACCCCACTTACCTTTATAACAAGATGAGCCATATTGTTGTTTTTAATGCCACAGGGCACCAAACCTGTTTTAAGGAAAGGAGAGAGAAATATGCCTCTTGATCAGCCACCCACTCAACTGAATGGCATTCACTTGTCCTGTTGCTGATTGTGACATAAAATCTTAAGAGCAGAAGGAAGCTGGATTTCTTGAAAAGAATATGGTCTTCATATTTTTTATAGCTAATTACACTAAAAAGAATCCATTTTTCCTTTTGACACCCCGGTACCAATAATCAGTTGCATACGTTTGGATTTTTTTCTGATGATTTTTCAGAATCAAATAGGGCCCCATATAGGAGAGCAAGTTCCTAACTTCTTTAATGTAAACCACTGCTGGACTGGAAGTTTGATGTCTCCTCATTTCATTTCACCGTAATTAAGTGAACCAAGTTTGGGAACCACTGTGCTGGGAAATTTATGTCTTGTGCAAATGGAGAATTCTGATGCATGATTTTTCTGGCAGGTTTTCTTTTTAGGGCACCTGCTGCCTTTTTGGAACAAGAACTTTAAATATTGGCACAAATAATAAGTTGAAAATGTGGCACAAAAGAAACTGGAACCTACTTACAGAGTCACAGTTATTTATACATCAGTGGGTGCATCTACACAAGATGCCTTAATGCGCAGTAAACTGTTCTACTGTGCATTAGCATTTCACAGCAAAAACCGTGTTAATGTGCTAATATGCAGTAGAATTAGTCTACTGCACATTAAGCATCACACAAAATCCCAAACACATTTGTCTTTGCTACTGCACCTTTATCTAGTACCTCATATTAGGTACTAAACTTAATGCACAGTAGCAAAGGCACACTAATGAACATGTAAACACAACCTTTGTACTGCTGAATGCGTTATTAGTGTTTGGTTAGTGTAACAGGGCAAGGACCAACCCTGTTTCTTTGGTGCTACAAAGTTGCAAGTGCAGGGGAAAGTCAGGTCAGGGACAGGGCAAGGATAATTACTTAGTAGACACAGTTGGGGAGAGGGATCGCACCTTGGGTGAATGTTGCTTGATTAAGAGCCAACGACTATTAAAGTCAATGGCAGGGGGCTTTTCTTTGCCTCTTGGGGCACCGCGTGAGGAGAGTCAGCAGGGAAAGCCAGGACCAGCAAACCCTGCACTGGAACAGATTGAGTGCAGGTAACCACGATGACCAGTGAAGCAAACAGATGAGAGAGAGGAGATTGATCCTCAGGCAGAGAGAAGGTCCTACAGAGGAAGAATCCGCTGATACCTGTGAAGAAAGGAAAGGGAGTGAGACTGGAGGCAAGCCGACAAGCTCAGGGGAGTGGGTTGCATGGCAGTGGAGGGCAAAGGAAGACCGCACGCTGTGAGAACAGCCAGAGTTATCCACAACCCATGAGGAATTCACTAATAAACCAGTTTACTTTTATCCTGCCTCTGGGGTGATTTAGTACACCCTCTCTGGTTGGGGAATTAACTTCTTATTCTTCTATTACTTGAAGGCATGGCAGGCGGGCCCCAGGGAGAGTTTTTGTTATTCACCCCCACACAGCCACAAGTGGTGCATTGGCCCGGAAGCAGTGACTATACCCCATCAGGATGGAGTCCATGGAGGTCCAGAACCTCAGCGACTGGTAACAGGCATGCACCCTGATGCTGAGAATTTTGCAAGGGTAACAAGCTCAGATGGAGGAGCTTATACGAATGAGGACACAAGAAGCTGAGGCCAGGATTTGGCTGTTTGCATGGCAACAAGACCTTGGTGAGAAAATCGAGGCACAATAGGTACACTGGTCCCGGGAAGCGGGAGGAACCCTGCTGCCTAAGATGTGCCCTCAAGATGACGTCAAAGCTTTCCTAGAGGATTTTGAATGATCAGCTATTGTGGCTAAATGGGATCCCACTACCTGGGCCACCTGAATAGGACCGCTTCCGATAGGACTGGCACAAGCAGCTTACAGAGCAATGGCCCAGTCCGAGGCTAGAGATTATAACACAGTCAAAGTTGCGATCTTGTGTCACCTGGAGCTGACTCCCAAGATGTATGGACAAAAGTTTGGAGCAAAGAAGCAAGGGGAGGAATTTTGGTCACGCTTAGTTGCCCAGAGATTAAGGAATCTAGCAAAAAACCTAAACTCCTGATTGATGTTGGGATAGGTGACACGATAATCCCCACAGTAGTTGACACTAGATGTACTCAGATCATGGTAAGGGCAGATCTGGTCCCCCCACAGACGGATACACCAGAAAACGCAGTAAGCATGATCTGTATATCTGGGGCCTCCTACACATATGAAAGAAGGAAACTCCAGCTGACTCTGTTGGGACAAACCAAAGAATTGGCAGTGGGGTTAGTGGAAACCCTTCCCTGCTCCATGCTGCTGGGCCACATCTGTGAGAAGTGGTGATGCAAGTAATGGGAAAACCAGGGGGTGAGGAGGACCTTGCCCAGGAAATCTGTTTTGGAGATAACACCTTCCAGGAAGAACAGACCCAAGAACCACTCTTTCAGAACATTCTGGGGGAACGGCTGGCAAAGAGAGAAGATGAGGTGCTAGACTCTAACCCAATGGCACAGAATCCATGGTTCAAGGTAAAGGATGGCATTCTATACCGTGTGGAAAGGGGAAGGGATGGGGATGAACAGACCCAGGTATTGGTGCCCTGATCTTATTGGAGGACCCTTCTCTGAGTGGCCCATACCCTCCCTATGGAGGGGCATATGGAGAGAGATAAGACAGAGGCCAGGCTTACCAGACAGGTATTCTGGCCTGGGATTTATAAAATGGTTGAGCTGTATTCCTGAGAGTGCCAAAAGACCAGGGGTGTGAAACCACCCTGAGCTCCACTAATACCTGTCCCGTTGGCTGAGTGACCCTTTGGTCGGATAGCCTTGGATATAGCAGGCCCCTTTCCATACAGGATACTAGTTTGTCCTTGTTATTGTGGATTACAAAACCCAGTTTCCAGAGGCGGTCCCACTACAATTAGTGACAGCACCCAAGATAGCCGAAGCACTTATGAAGTGGGTATTCTGGGTAGGAATTCCCCAAGAAATCCTAACAGACCAGGGAAAGAATTTCATGTCTGCCATCCTACGAGGGGTCTGTAGGACATTGCAGATCAAACAACTCAGAACATTGGTATACCATCCACAAACAGATGGCCTTGTGGAGCACTTTAATTGTACCCTCAAAGCCATGATTCAAGCTGTGATACAAGGAGACCCCAGTAAGTGGGAGGAAATATTGCCACCTTTGTTGTTTTCAGTAAGAGAGGCCCCACAGGCATCCACACAATATTCACCCTTTGAGTTGATCTATGGGCACCAGCCCAGAGGACTAATTGACCTCGTATGTGAAGGATGGATTGAATCAGAACCAGGAAGATCTGTGACCCCAAAGCTGGTAACCAATTTTAGGGAGAGACTGGAGAAGGCTAGGAGCATCACCCAGGAGAACCTGGGATGGAGCCAGGTAAGGCAGAAACACTTATATGACTGTCACACCCAAGAAAGAGAACTTAAAGAAGGGGACCAGGTGCTGGTGTTGTTACCAGACAATACCCACAAATTGCTGGCACGCTGGCAAGGGCCCTTTTAGGTGGTTAGGAAGAGGTGGCCCAGTAAATTGAGGTGCTGAGAATGGAACCAAAATGAAGGAAACAAATTTATCATATCAAACTTTTGAAAAAGTGGCACCCACAGGAGGGATGGTTGATGCAGAAAGACGGGGACATAGATGGCCTGGGAGGTCCAGAGCTATCCCCAAAGGTTGGGAGGCACCGAGTGCTGGAGGGTACTCTAGAAAGAAACCAACAGGAGGGATTGGAAGAAATAATAAACGAATTCTGAGATGTCTTCAAGGAAACCCTGGGGGAGGCACAAGGTATTGAGCATAATATTAAGACTCCAATGTGCTGTGTCATCCAAAATCAGTGGAGAAGGCTACCCAGACATCAGTGCGATGTGGTTAAGAAGAAGATTGTAAAGATGCAATGACTGAGAATCATTGATGAATCACCAAGTCCCTAGAGGAGCCCTTTGGTGATAGTTACTAAGTCAGATGGTTCACTCAGACTTTGTGTAGATTTCTGCAAAGTGAATGAGGTAGCTGAGTTTGATGCAGTCCCCATACCCAGAATAGACAACATGCTGGAGAAAATTGGGACTGCCAGGTATATCTCAACAATAGACCTCACAAAGGGGTATTGGCAGATACCCATGGCAAGGGAAAATCAAGAAAAGATGGCATTTGGTACCCCCTGGGGAATGTTTCATTTTAAGCGGATGCCCTTTGGGCTACACAGGGCGGCGGCCTCATTTCAGAGGTTGATGGATAGGGTCCTGGTCCCACACCAAGAATATGCATCTGCTTACATTGATGATATAATCATATTTTCAGAAGAATGGGAGCAGCGCTGCCAACACCTGCGGACCATCCTGTTAGAACTACGCAAGGCAGGTCTGACTGCAAACACAAAGAAATGCTCCCTCGGGGAAAAGCAAAACCTAGTACTTAGGGTTCATTGTGGGTCAAGGCAGAATCCAGCCAGTAGCTGATAAGATTGATGCCCTGCAACGATACAGACTCCCTAAGACCTTGAAACAACTGAGATCCTTTCTGGGGTTTGCTAATTACTACCACTGGTTCATTAGAAATTTTGCTCACATAGCAGCCTCACTTACAAACCTAACCAGAGGTAAGAAAAATCCAGTCAGATGGAATGACCAAGTGGTTCAGGCCTTTAGAGACATCAAGCTTGCATTATACCAGGCACCGGTATTGTATACCTTGGATTTTCAAAATACCTTTTACCTACAGACTGACACATCAGGCACAGCTCTAGGAGCTATACTGTTCCAAAAAGAGCATGGGGAGAAAAGACCAGTGGCTTATGTGCGCAAGTGGCTATCGCCTTCAGAGACCCGATATTCCACTATTGAGTGCAGAATTAACTTCTTATTCTTCCATCACTTCGAGGTGTGGCAGGAGAGCCCCAGGGAGAGAGTTTTTGTTATTGACCCCCACACGGCCACAGTTAGAACCTCGGGTGAATCTCTTCTGTAAACTCGAGAGGATGCAATCTTTACCTGGACTATGGTGATGTTTGAGCCAGCAGCCATGGAAAAGGTTGATATGAGCACAGTACTGGAACTTCACATGCAGCCCATCTGTTTCTTAATTCATGTTTTTAAGGGTTTAAGGCAATCATTCTCAACTACAGTGTTTTTAAGGGCGCTGCACAGCGTTAGCACTGTTAGGTTTGCAAATGGCTATACATGATTCACAAGATAAACCCAGAGATTTCACATAGACATCTATAGTGTCAAAAATATTCTGACCTGTTGTGGTCTTTCTAAGTTCTTTGAAATAATAGAATTGTTCTATTATTTTTTCAGAAAAAAGTGAAAGCTAAGAGCTGGCATTTTCCAGGGGGTTCCTAGAGGCTAATGAGGAGTGTTTGGAGTCTAAAAGGTTCAGAATCACTGATTTAAGGGAAGGGAACATGGTGAGGGAAAAGGGATTTTACATTTCCTTTTGTCTTGAAACATTTTCAAGAGCAATTTGTGATTGAGCTGCCACTTCAACATCTCTGATACTTAAAACCAGTAATAATTAGGGCCCCAATTTAATTTTTTTTTACTATAAAATGGGTGCTGAAATAGTCTGTTGGACTACAAATTACTGCTGGTAAACCAAGATTACTCCAGGAGGTGGCAAAATGGGGTTTTAAGCATGAAGTTATAGATTTTTTTTTTTTTCTTTTTAAAGAATAATGTAATAAACTCAAAATAATTAATGGGTTGGTTTTACAGCCTTGTCTATGTTGTTGTTTTTTTTTTATTCTTGCAACATTTAATATCATTGTTTCTATTAAGATATAAGAAACCCTACAGAATAATTTATATACTTAAATGAGCAAGCGCTGTTATAATCAGAATAAATATTTGTGTTAGCAGGCTGCTAATGCACATCTCGTATTGAAGGCACACAGCTTTCTACCTCCCAAGGTCCTGAAGGAATGTACCAACAGCTTACTAATGAACCCCTTGAAAATAGTCAAAGCTCTATGCCATGAGAGGAATCTTATTGGATTTCAAGAGGCATATTTTGCTTCTTTAAGTATTGACTGGTTTTTTTTTGTTTTTTTTTTTTTTTTCCAGAATATCAGGATATTCAGGAACTCTCTGTATGTCTCAGTTGAAGGATATGACAAATTCTTGTTAAATATGTAGCAATGTGAGCCCTTTTTAAATAAGGAGTTGAAACAAAAGCCTTGGATGTTAGAAAATTTGTCAAATACATCCCTGCCGCTTTGCAAAGCATGTTTGATTTTAAAAAAGGAAAAGTTTGTGCCTTTTAGTAGTCCCTTTCTGCCTTATCTAATCAAATCCGAATACAGACACATATATCCGTAACAAATAATCCAACAGGATTTTATAGATTTGATAAAAATTCTCTGCAGGTATTCTCTTTTTCTTTACATCTTTGGGGGTTTTTTGGTGTTGTTTAGTGGTTTTTCAGGGAGTTTGTTTCAATTTCTTTGTTTCATTGTGTAACTTTTAACCCGGCTCAAACTGGATCAGTGTTGAATTAGCTTGTACTATGTTAGCCGTCAGGCACACTGGTGCGACAACAGACAGATGGGGAGTGTGGCTCCAGCCAGGCAGGAGGCGTGGCTCCAGCCCAAAATGCCATCCGGCTGGCTGCATGCCACACCCTCTCCCGCCTCCCCCCATCAGTGTCTGGATGGCTGCCACACACACGCACACTCTCTCTCTCTCTCTCTCTCCCCGGTGTGCCACAGTGCTTTTTTTATTTAGGTAAATGTGCTGTGGGGCAAAAATGGTTGGGAAAGGCTGCTATTAGAGTGTTCTACAACTATCAAAACCTCCACACCTGCTCATACAGCTTACTTTCTCGAATCTGTTAGTGGTGGCCAAAGACAAATGTTTGCTTCAGTGTATAAGAAAATGTTAGGCTGTATTTTGGACCCACTTTGGTAGAACGTGTGCTATAAAATTATTCATGAACTCTTCAAAAACGGCACTTCTAGGGAGAGCCCTCCTCCATGTCAAGTGAGCAGCTGTCTTCATGCCATACACAGGCCTGAAGTGTTGTGTGGGGATAAATGGAGGAGCAGAACTGTAAAACATATTAGCCTCTTCTTAGTCGCACCTCATTTTCATGTGAATAAGCTTGG
This sequence comes from Alligator sinensis, assembly GCF_000455745.1. NCBI lineage: Eukaryota > Metazoa > Chordata > Crocodylia > Alligatoridae > Alligator > Alligator sinensis. The sequence goes on along the minus strand of NW_005842298.1, from coordinate 541,566 downwards.
TCCTGGCTTCTAGGCAATCTAAATGTTATGTCTCATAGCAAAATTTCCTGATTGGTAGAATAAGGCTGTTATATTAGCAGTGTTCTTGACATGGACAGTAGTTTTCAAAAACATGTCCACATAAATACCCAGATTATAGATTCATAGGCACTAGGGCTGGAAGGGACCTCGTAAGATCATTGGGTCCAGCCCCCTGCCCAAGGGGCACAAAGTTAGCTGGGGTCAAAGGATCCCAGCAAGATAAGCACCCAAATGTTCCTTAAAAGTGACCAGAGTAGGTGCTTGCACCACCTCTGGGAGGAGTCTATTCCAGGCCTTGGGGGCTCGGGTAGTAAAGAAGTTTTTCCTTATGTCCAGCATAAATCGTCTTGTAAGAATTTATGACTGTTTGACCTTGTCATCCCTTGGGGTGCTCTGGTGAACAGGTGTTCCCCCAGATCCTGATGGATGCTCCTTATGCACTTACAGACTGTCACCAAGTCACCCCTGAGCCTGTGCTTTTCCAAGCTGAAGAGCCCCATGGCTCTCAGCCTCTCTTCGTAAGTCCTGTTCTCTAGCCCTCTGGTCATGCGTGCGGCTCTCCTCTGGACTCTTTCAAGCTTCTCCACATCCTTTCTGAATTGTGGAGCCCAGAATTGGATGCAGTACTCTAGCTGCGGCCCCACCAGGGCCGAGTACAATAGGAGGATGATATCCTGGGTCTTGCTCGAGATGCATCGGTAGATGCGAGCCAGAGTTTTGTTGGATTTTCCAGCTGTGGTATCACAGTGGTGCTTCGTAATCATCTTGTGGTCAGTCATGACTCCCAAGCCCCTTTCAGCCATGGTGCTAGCAAGTATAGCACTGCTGAGCCTATAAGTGTGGTGTGGGTTTTTTCTCCCTAGGTGGAGCATCTTGCCTTTCTTTGCATCTTGCATTTCTTTGTATTGAATGCCATCAGGTTTTCATCCACCCACCTTGCAAGCCTATCAAGGTCAGCCTGAATCACCAGCCTATCCTCCAGTGTGGACACTCCTCCCCAAAGTTTGGTGTCGTCAGCAAGCTTGGCCAGTCCACTTCTGACACCAGAGTCCAGATCGTTTATAAAGATATTAAAGCGTACAGGTCTGAGAACAGAGCCTTGAGAAACACCAATGGTCACTGAGTGCCATGTTGATTCAATTCCATCAACTACCACTCTCTGGGTCTGACCTCAGAGCCAGTTTCCCCAGCTATTGGACTGTAAGGTAGTTGAGGCCTCAGCTGCTCAATTTTTCCAGGTGAAAGGCTTTTTTAAAGTCCAAATATATGATATCTACCTCTTCCCCTTTGTCCAGGTGATGTGCCACCTGGTCATAGAAGGAAATGAGATTGGTTAGGTAAGACCTACCCACAACAAACCCAAGCTGGCTGTCGCTCAGAAAGTTGCCTTCTTTTAGCTTATCAAGAATGGTTTCTTTGATAATTTTTTCTAAGATCTTTCCAGGAATTGAGGTCAAACTGATCGACCTGTCGTTTCCTGGATCTTCTTTTCTCCACAAAGTAGTCATTAAGCAGTTTGGCTTTTGCCCAAGTGTCGGTTGTCAGCTGTCCAGTGTTGCCCTTGTTTTTCTTCCGATGCTCCACATATTTGAAGAAGAACTTTTTATTGTCCTTGATTCGTGTAGCCAATTGGAGTTTGGTTGCAGCCTTGGCTTTCCTAGTCCACTCCCTACAGGTGCGGACCAGTGCAGCATATTCCTCCTTAGTGGCATTTCCTGTCTTCCATCCTTTATAAGCCTCTTTTTAGATGTAGGAGGTCCATGAGTTCCCTGCTGAGGCAAAGGGGTCACTGAGCCCTTTTACTACCTTTTCTATGAGTTGGGATGGACTCTCCATGAGCTTCTAGGATTGCTTCCTTTACTGCAACCACTCATCAACCACTCCCCTTCCTGTCAAGTCGCGGTTTCTCAGGGCCTTGCCAACAAGCCTTCTGAGCTTTTGAAAGTTGGCTTTCCCAAGGTTGAGAACTTTTGCATTGCTGACTGACTTGCCAGCTTTGTGATGCAATACATACACACACACACACACACACACACACACACACACAGAGCTCCTTTGAGATTTCTAAAGCTGCCTGGATTTGCAGTTGTCTTTAGAGTTGTTTTTATTAGTAACAAAAGATCCTAAAAACTTTTAAGTACTTGGTAACAGAGGCCTGCCCTGACTTCTGCCTTCTGAAAATGGAGAAGGGCCATCCTTATAGGCTATCCTTTTAGCCTCCTGGCAGTTTCCAAGGGAAGAACTTCCCTTATGCCCATGACCCTGAACTTGCCTACCTAGAGCCTTAACCATCCCTTTACTTCCAGCAGCAGTCTTTGCCCAGTAGCATAACAAAAGGGGAAGCAACCAGAGCAGTAGCTCTGGGCATCACCTTTGTAGGAGGATGTGAAAATAGCTACCATTACAGTGGTGGCTGATTGCACTGTCACAGTCAGGATGGCAGCAATCCCATGTGCCCAGCAAATCGTGGCTGCATCAGGCACAGAGGTGCCCTGCTACACCTGTGGTCTTACCATGTTCAATCTGCTTATCTGTGCCATTTTGTGACCCAGGTGCCCAAAACGCTCCGTCCCAAAGGGCCAGGCTTTGGGAGCAAGGCATAGCAATATAAAGTACATATGCCTAAAAACCAGGAACCTGTTTTACTACGTTTTGCCAAACCAAATGTGCTTCTGTATTGACAGCTCCAATTACATCCTGGCTGATGCGATTAGGTGAAAATCTCAGCTTTCAGTCTAAAAGTAAGTGGTAAGCCCTGGTTGGGTTGTAGAGGGGTCAGGAAAGCTTGAAAACAAGACTCAAGTGTATTCTAATTACTAAAAAGTTAGACTTTTAGACTTCTTTATTTTAAAACTCATGATTTTTTAAATTAGTGTCATGATCTGGGGGCAGGCTTATTTTGAATGTTTGCAGTTGGCTATGTGGGATGTGTGAGTCGCTATGAAAGGGGCGTGTACAATTCTTGTAAAAAAACGTGTTCATGTTATAATTTTGATTTTAGGAAGAATTGAAGAGCAGTCTTGGACAGCAGCTGTCGCCCGATCGTTACATCTTGTGTGGCCAGCAGTAAAGGGACTACTAATGTTAGGCATGTCTTGTCTCATTGCTGCGCTCTGGTATTGCAGAAGACTCTACACATACTTAGCACAGCTGTTGAAATGGTATGTGTTTACAATGCCATCTGTAGTTTTCTGTGGTATATTGTTTCAGTAAATATTTACTTTCTGCAAACAATTCATAGATGACTTTTACTATTTGGTTTTCAGGTGGAGTAGATATCTGCAGAAAAAATTCATAAGTAAGTTCTTCTGTTATCAATTCATATTATTTCTCTTTTCCTTTAAATCTAAGAATGCCAAAATTAACTAATATGTGACTTAAATCTGGTTTAGAGAACCTCAGCGTAATGGCAGAAGTTGATCTACTTGGTTATTGTGCAAGAGAATGGAAGGGAGAAACAAAGCAAGCCATACAGATGAGGAAGGTAAGATTTAAACTTGTATCTAAGTATCAAATTGGTGGGAGTGGGGATGAAATTCTATCCTGTTTTTTATGCAAGCGTTTGTTACAAGCTGTAGATGAGTGTCAGTTCATCTCTAACTGCTTAAAAAAAGAAAAATGGGCAGCTCTTCCTATGGCAATGGTTCTAAATAACAAACAAGAGCTAAGTGTTGCTCGCAATATGGACCAGGTCCTCACTCCTGATGAGTGATTCCTCATCTCTTTCCCACTGCTTCTCCAGCACAAAGTGGGCAGAGAGTAATTGTGAGTGGGAGCTGGAGATGGCCTAGTGATGGGGAAATTAATGGTCGTTGTACAGCTGAAAAACATGTCCTAAGACACCTTGGCTAAGTAGAGACAGTCAAAAAGCCCAAGGCTGAATTGATTCAATCTTCTCAAGTTAGTCTAAACTGCATAAATTGAACCAACAAGCAAGTGAACAGACAGTCACTTCCGATTCTGGAAATGCAGCCACATGCCTGAAGTGGCCCAGGCCAAAACCCAAGGGGTGCTAGAGCACACTTCCCTTCTCTGTTGGAGCAGACTTGTGCCAAGGCTAGCCCATCTGCCCTGCAAGCAGGGGCTTGTGGGAGAGGTGCAAAGCATCCTGCGTTGCCGGTAGACTGTGAGTTAGCTTGAATCTGGAGGGGATCTAAGACAGAAGTCCAATAAGCTGATATAACCTAAATCAGTTAAGTCTGATACTACATCCATCCAGGCTTATCTTAAACTGGTTTTTGCCATTCTGAAAACACTTTCTGTGCACTGAACTTCTGTTGTGCTACAGATTTGAACATGTTTCTAATCACCAGGGATTCTGGTTTTCTGTTTTTAAAATGTCCATATTCTCTGATAAAAAATAAATAAATAAATCCCAAATTCTGTGATTAAAAAAACCTAAAACCCATGTTCTTCTGTGATTAAAATGAAACACCACTCTGTGTGTGTGTGTGTGTGTGTGTGTGTGTGTGTGTGTGTGTGTGTGTGTGTGTGTATCCATTTAACACAATGTTTTATAGTCATCAACAATTTTGAAGCGATTTGGAAGCCTACCAGTGCCTCAATCATTATAATAAAATAAATTCTAAATACCTATATGTAGTGGCATTTGATTTTGGTTTTTCTTATCATGGAAAATCAGAACTCCCCCTTGCCCCTTCGCTCACCAGGGGTGAGTGCAGCCACAGCTGTTCCCCTGTTGCTTTGAGGCACTGAGCAACCCTGATATGCCAGTGCCCTGCCCAAGCCGTTGTCCATCACTCCCAAGCCACAGCCCTCCATCTCTGCTAGTTCCCCTCACACCTGAACCACAGCTCCCTGGCCCTGCCAGAGCCCCTCACTCCTGACTGACAGGCCCCCTCCCACAGAGCCCTGCCAGTGCCCCTTACTTCCATCCTACAGTCCTGCACCCTGGCAGGCCATATTCCCAAGTGTGGCCCCTCGCTCACAAGCCATAGCCGCCAAGCCCTACTGATGCCTGTCACTCCTGACCCACAACCCCTTTCCCCACCCCCAGCCCTCCTGAAGGGGATCCTCAGATGCCCCATTCTGTCTCAGCTGGAGCTCAGTAGCTGTGGTGGCTCCAACTCATCTGGGTGGCAGTGGAGCAAGTCCAGCACCAGCACAGGCTGAAGGGAGGAGCAGGGAGGCCTGTGACACCCTCTTGACTGGGCTAGGACTCCTTCACCACACCAGGTGGCCTGACCATGCTCCACCACCCCTCCCCGCCCCTTGCCGGGGAGTGTGTCCCAGCCACCCTGCTCTGCCCCTACAAGCACAGGTGCCAGTCCCATGCTGCCAGGCCAGCCATGCAGCTCCCTACCGCAACCAAAGGCCCCACTTCTGCCCCTTTTCCCTGCTGGAGGGGCAGGTACATCCACACCCTGCGACATCCCTAGCACCCAGACACCTTCCCCCAGCAATGACAGGCACCCACCCTGCCTCACACACCCACCCATCCCCTTAACCCACCCCTGCCACACGTGTACAGCCCTGGCCCTCCAACCCCTGCCTCCCATAGGCTTATCTGTATCCAGCTGCCAGGGCTGCTCCACCACCTTGCCTGGGTGCGTGCCAACCATGTGCATGTCTGTGCACATGCATGTGGAACTCCCTGCCTAACAATTGCCCTCCCCTTAGCCCAAAGCAGCTCTTTGCAGGCTGGAAGGCTGCCAGCCTACAAGGGAAAACCTGCCATTTCCTAGTTTTCTCCTTTAAAGAGGAAAATCCATGTTTTTCTTTGCTCAAAGGAGAAAATCCATGTTTTTCCATAGCCAAGGGAAAATCTGGATCCCTGCTGATCACTTATACCAGTTAATGTGTAATTTCTGTCCTCAGCCCTTGTCCTTGGCTCCTTTTCAATTTTGGGGATGTTTTAGAAGGTGCATCATCAGAAGACTTTCTACCTGTGGTAACCTCTGACCTGCTGGTTGAGGTTAAAGCAGTATCTAGGTGATTTAATTTGCACTAGGGACTGACTTTGTCCCCAGGTTGGACGAGGGATCAGAGGAGCTTAATTGTCTCCTCCAGCTCTGGGTCCTGAGCTTACGCATGGCCTGGCCAGACTTTAGTGATCAGAATCTATCCTCAGTCAGCACAGTCACAGGCCCAGCAGCAACAAAAGTAGTAACAGAATTGCTTTCTAATTTCAAGGAAACCAATTTTAGCTGTAATATAAATTAATCTTCTTAATGCAGGAAAAAAAAAAATTGCAAATGAGTATATGCTCAAGCACCTTGGTTGACCATGACTTTCCCAGTGTATAATAGAAAGAGGTACTATCACAGGCCTCAAGCCAACTTGGCTTCAGATACTACTGCCAATATCTTGAGCGACATCCAAAAATAAAGCCCCAAAGGGCATCTTTTGTCCTTTCTTTTGATTCATCGCTGGACAAGTGAGAGAGATAATAACCTTCACGGTTACTGAAAATCTGCTCTGTAAGCATTGTTCTTAAGTTGACTTTAATAAAGTAAAAGTATTTTTTGTAGAGTAGAACAATACACACAAAAATAAACATACATACACACTTCCAGTAAAAATAATACAGTTCTTTCTTTACATAGCCAAAACTCTGGTTTGCTTCCCAAGCAGTCATTGGAATAATACTGTTACAGTTGATCTTAATTCATATATTAAAACTGCACTGAAAAAGCCTCCTTTTGAAGAACATGGATTTAGTTTCATTGCAGTCATTTAATTTTAGTGGTGTTTCTGAGAAAATAAAAGATAAAATCAGACCAAAAATAGTATACGTGGGTTCTTTCAGTAAATGAAATGCTAAAACACAGCTTTGTGGATTGTCATCATATCCTTAACTCATTGCATGAAGGTTTTGTGCATGTATTTTACTTTGATAGATTTTCATATGCCTTAACTCTAACTTTCCTGAGGAAATCCTTCGGGTTGTGGGTTACTTCCTATAATTTTAATATGACTAATACTTAATGGCGTGATACTGAGGGAAAGCTTGTGTTCCTTTAATCTTTTGCATGTTGCATACACATGCATTCTCAGGAACGCGAGTTCTGTACCATTATTTAGGGATGTATAAGAGTGCCCTTTTCATCCAACTCTGTTAGGAAAGCTGAGGGGGAATCTTGCTACACAGGTATGCTGCGAGTTCCTAAGGACATTTGCTGTTTTACTGGTATTTAGAAGGTTCATTTCAGGGGGTTCCTTTGTGTTGCTATCTAATAGTACAATCCAGAATGCTGGAACACCAGAAATTTTAAAGGAGCCTCATCCTGGCCTGTGGTTTAGCTGTTGTACCCAATTGCAGGTATAATAAATAGAACAGAGGTCCTGGCCTACATGTTTTATAGGCAAATTTTAGAAATTTAAAATCAATTTGAGAAGTTGGTCATATAAAAGGTCATGTGGAATTAGCTTATAAATAACTACTGAGGTGAAGACAACAAATGCATTCATTGTTCTCCATTTTAACTGGTATGGAGAACAATGGGCATTAGGAACAACCATAAAGAAAGGACAGAACACTTTGTGAGGATCACTGAGTAAAAAATAAGTTTTGGGGTCGTCATTCATAACTGAATCATTTTGTGATGAAGAATTAATGTAGAATTTCAGTGGCCTGGTTCTTGTAACTGAACAGCTCCATCTGCTGTATGTTTCTGTGTACATAAATGGAGAAGAGTAAGCAAGCAAAAACTGAATGTTTGGATTCAAAATTCCTTTTTTGCCATTACTATTCACATTAAAAAGTCTAACCTGAAATTTTAATCTTGGTGGTAAACTAAAAATTGTCAAACCATCAATTTCAAGATGAAGATATGGTTGATGTAAACAACATTTTTAATTTAAGTATGTGTTGAATTACAAATGTACATGTGAACAGAGGTGGCAAAAGCAAATAGAGGGGAGGCTCCTGGTGAAGTGGGGGGGAACCAGAATGTGAAAATGGATGCCATCTTGAGAGAACAATGATTATTAAATGAGGGAATTCAGGATCCTTAGGAAAATAGCTTGGAGTACAATAGAGTTAAGATAATGGTTTCCAGAAACCAGATTTCAGTATATTCAGACAAATAGTTGGTAACATTCCAGAGGAAACATCTAAATGAAAAAAAGATTTCAGGAGCTCTCCAGTTAGGTTAACGGCAATAAGCTGCTGGAAAGAACAAAACCTTTTACTACTTATAGCATTATGAAAGTCTTGAAATTAGATATCTGGCTAATGTCACAACAGTTTGTCCCTGGATTTAAGATATGCATTTCTCACTGTTGTTTTGGTCATATTTTAGGTTTATGAAGAGCTATTTTGGAGACATCATATTAAATATATACGACAAGTCAGAGGAGATCACTACTGTGCATTAAGAGCTGTTCTCTTTTGGGTATTCAGCCAGGGCATTTCTTTTCCCTCATGGATGAAGGAGAGAGACATTTTGAAGGTAAACTTTTGTTTCCAAATTATGCAAAATGGAAATGACTCTGTACTTGAAGTAGGACCAGTTGATCTAGCAATTTCTTCTGTTATGCTGTTGTAACCCTAATACAAATTACTTTTCAATTGAAAAGGAGCATTGACTGCAGGGGAGAACATGAAAGGTTATGTACCATAAACTGTTATCCCACTGAGTGAAAGCAAGTCCCTTGTGTTCTCTTATTTTCAAGAGAAAAAGAACAAATGAAGTGTAGATTGTGTCTGAGGAAGCTTAAGTTATATGCCACTACTACTTATGCTATTAAGGCCCTTTGGTGCATGCTCTTGCTTTAAGCCCTATTCCTGCTACTAGAGTTATTGACTGTGTGGTGGTTTCACACAGACACTTACAGTCAGGGATCAGGGTCCCCTTATGATAAGCATTGCATTCACACAACAAAGATGTTCTCAGCTCACAAAAGATTTACAGGTTTAAGTTTCTTGGTATAAGATACTTAAGAGATAAGTAGGAGATGCATTTGACCATGTGCTGTGGGTTTAATCAGTTAGAGTTCTCTTTCCTGCTGCCACTGCTTCTATCTTTCACTTACATGTACAGTTTTTCACACCTGCACATGTCAAGATCAAGGCCAGATTGTTTTAGAGATGGATTTTATGGTACAGTAAAATCTTTGTTATCCAGCATTTAAGTAACCAGAAATTCTATTAACTGGAATTTCCAACTGGCTGGCCAGTATTTAGGCATGTCACTCCCAATAAAATGTCTAGGAGTGAGGTGCCTTAAGTATCTTATAAGTCTAGTCTTTTTAATAGCTCAGGGACTTGCAGTCCTGAAGCCTGTTGTTGTTCTATACCATGTGGTTCAATTTAAATTCTTTTTTTAGTGCAGGTACCATATGGATGTAATTGCATTGATTGACAAGTATTGTATTTACTCAAATATAAGACAACCCTGAATATAAGATAACCCCCCTGTGGCAGAAGGCTACCTCTGTTTCTCCCCAAAAACTCTGTTCTGTGACAATTTGGTTAGGATGGGCCCAGCAGAGGATACACACCTTACCGTATCTCTTTAAGTAACCTGAGCTGGATACATTCCTGAGGGAGGGGGGGAAACCTGCTCCCTCTGCCTACGTGACTGGCATCACATACCTGGGTGAGGGGCCTGGGCATCCTGATGAGCTAGAGACTGCCAGCCTGCCTAGCAACTAGTGATGCATTTCAAATTGGTTGGCTGACAGGCAACAGGTGCTAGCCTCCATTGGACAAGGTAAATGAGGTCATAAGGGCTATATAAGTTAAGGACTGCCCAGGAGAAGGGGGCAGCAGCCATGAGGAAGACTCAGAGAGAGAGAGAGAGAGAGAGAAGAGCTGGACCATCTGAAACTTGCTCTCTCTCTCAAAACTCATGATCAAGGAACTGCTTGCTTCCAGAGGGAATCTCCAACAGCCTCTGGATGATACTTGTGAGTAAGCTACCTGAGATCTAACTAGATATATAGCTTGCGGTAACTCAGTTGCATGATTAAATGCTACCCCAGACACCCTGTTTGCTCTATGGGATTTCTCTGATACTACTCAACTCTGTACCCTATTCCAACCCTACCCCTTGTAACCAATAAAGTTCTTCTTTGTACCTAGCGTGGGAGACTTATTGGGAGTGGGTCTAGATTATGCCTTGGTGTCCCCTTGGTTCGGCTGACTAAGGGAGACCGGTACTTGTGCTTCCGACTGAGGGAAGCACCCCAAGTTCTTGAAGTGAGTCAGCCCTTGAGGGCTACTAAGCCTGTGTTTCCCAGGGGACACAGAGCCAGAATTAAGCCCATCCTTGGATGGTGACAGTTTTACCCCCAGGCTGGCGGGTGTGCTTCAGGAAGGGGGTTGGCCAGATGTGAGGCACCTCCCAGGGAGGCACTTGGAGCCTGGAAGGTGGTCGGGTGCAATGAGTTTCCCCCTACTGGCCCACCACACCCCACAATAGTTAGTTTCTATATATGTAAAATTTATAAATTTGTTGTTATTTTTGAGGTACAGAACCTAATTATTGGAGGCTTGTCCCCTTCCCACTGCTACAACAGGAAAAATAAATCTGCAAGGGTCTGTTAGACCCCATTTTTCTCCACCCCACCATCTTCTTACCGCTGTAGCCCCTTCCCTCCCCGCCTTACTGTTAGACCTTACTCTCCTTGAACACGTGGAAATGAGAGAGAAATTTTGAAAATGCTGACCTTGAAATAAACATACCAATAATAATTTTCATATAGGAAAATTACTACTGGTTGCCATAGACTTAGCTCATCCAAAATCAGTGCATTTTACCTTTTTTTTTTATACTGCTTTTAGCACAGGTACTCCATAAACACGCTTTCAAGCAGCATTTTTGTACCTACTTGTACATGTACAAACTATGCTTTTTTTTATATATAATTCCTAGGGCTGTCCATTAATCGCCATTAATGTGCATGATTAATGCTTTAATTTGTTCTTGGGTTAACTTTTTTTTTAACACGTTAATTGCTCATGTGGTTTTGGAACTTGCACCCAGACTCCACTTTGCCACTGTCACCACTGCCTTCAGGCCACCCAGTGGGGCAGCGGTGGCAGTGCAGAGGACCACAAGGCAGTCCGTGTGCAGGCTGTGGACTGCTACAGCAAGAAGGTGCGGGGGAGTGTGCATAGCTACAGAGACACACAGCCTCAGCATGCATGTGGCCAGAAACACAGCCCAGTGAGCATCACCCTGCCAGTAAGTCTGTAGAGGGGAAGGGGTGGGGGGAGTGAGTAGGGACTGGGGCAGGTGAGGGGCAGATTGAGGCTCCCACAGTGAGCGAGGGAGTGGGGGAGGAGGAGGGGCAAGGGTGAATGGGACTCCGGGGCTGGGATGGGTCGTGTGACAGAGCTATGGGTGACTCATTTAGGGGTATGGAGGGTTGGCTCCTTGCCACTGCACACATCCCTGGGGGAAGCATAGGAGGCATGTGCCCCCCCATTTGTATGCAGGGCAGAGGCAGGCTGCCTGCTGCAGGCTGGGGCTCTGAGCCCTTCTGCCTTTGCCCCAGGAGCCGCATGCTGGCCATGCATCCCCTGCCTGCCTGGCGATGGGAGGCACAACATGGCATTTCACAAGTCCCAGGGCAAAGGCAGCAGGGTGTGGAGGCACACCCAGCCTGCAGCAGACAGCCCGCTTCTGCCTTGTGCCCAAATTCAGGCATGCCTCCCCCAGGCTGCTGCACAAAGCGGTGGGGAGCTACCTCCCTCCCTGGGCCCCTAGACAAGTCTCCCACGGCTCTGTCACATGACCTGCCCCAGCCCCCAGGTCCCATTCACTCTAGCTCCTGTCCCTGTTCTTGTCCCACTCCCTCCCTCATCATAGGGGTCTCGATCTGCCCCCCCCCACTCCTTCCCTTCCCCTCCACAGACTTACCTGCTGGGTGCTGCTCTACATGCCACTGGGCTGCATTCCTGTAGGGTTACCATATTTCCAGTTTCAAAAAAGAGGACACCTGTTGGGGAGGGCAATATGATTGTGGGAAGGGGTAATGATATGCCTGTGCTCCTGCCCTTCACTCCCAAACCACATACCTCCCCCACCCCCAGCCCTGCTGCTGCCCCTCACTCCTGACCCACAGTACCCCGCATCCTGCCAGGGCATGCAGGAGTCCCCCCTCCCCAGGCTCTAGACTCCCCTTTGGAGACCCCCCTGCTCCCCAGGCTCCAAACCCTACACACACACACACACCCACAGCCCCCCATGCCTTCACAAATTCCCTCCACATACACACACCCCACACCCACCTCCTAATCATACAAAGTACATGCATAATTTTGAGGTTTTAGCTGTGCAATTAAAATCACAATTAATTGTGAGTAATTTTTTTAATAACACAACTAATTGTGATAAAATTTTTTAGTAGTTTGACAACCCTAATGATTTCGTGTCTCAGGCTAGATCAGTCAAATTAGTTCCTAATTGCATCCACTGAGCAGAGCCCAGTCATTCAAGTCCATATAATGTTACTACTGGAAAGTATCTTCCCTCCCAGACTCTTCAGCTTGGGGTTTCAGATACTCTCAAATCTATGGCAGGCATCCTACATGCAGGCCAAAGGAGCAAGCTAGGGAGAAATCCCCCATCTCCATAAAATAAAATAAGCATGTAGCCAAGATCCTCCCACTGGTAGGCTGTAGTAGACACTCATGGGGGGAGTGGGGTCTGTTGGCGGTGCATTGAATAAACCTCCACCCTTCACTACATAACGCCATTCAAAGTGAGCTGACCTTTGAGGGAAAAAAATACCTTCTTTTTAAAATTCTATCACATTTCTCCTGCCTGGTGAAAGATTTATGTGATCTGAAGAGAAACTTGGTACAGCTTCACTTAATGGAGGGTGGGGCCACACTAATCATATGTGACAGGCTGAGAGAGGGAGCAGTGCCCATCAGCATGTTTGCCCCATAGGGGCTATGTGTTTAATAGTTATGCTCAGTGATGGCTGTATTTAATCAACTTTGTTATTGGTTTCCAATGCTAGACAATGTATTTAATAAGGTTGCCTTGTATGTGAATGTAAGTTGAGGGCCCCCCGCCATGCTGACTGAGGGGAAAAAAACCCATCTTACATTTGAGTAAATATGGTGTATTGACAAGTTATCTTCCCAGTTGTGTAGTCTAAATTCTTCATCATCAGCAGCAATCCCTTGCAATCAAGGATGATTGTCTTCCAGAATTGCCTTCTCTGTGGGTCTGAAGATGGCTAATGAGGCTGATCCAGGATTGACAGACTCTGTTGCAACTTGGGCACATGTTTCCGTGCAGGGTGGGTGGCTCTGGATTCTTAATTTGGTCCACAACACACTGTTTATGCTTTTCCATCTCCTGTTGTCATTGTAACATTTCAAAGTACTGAGATCCTAGCAGCGGACTCTTCCTCCATTTGGGGCGGTTGGGTGGTGATAGTCTCTCAGGAGCTGATGTTGATTTTGCATTTTTTCAAGTTGGCCTTGAGGATATCCTTAAAGCACTATCTCTACCCTCCTCTTGAATGTACACTTTGACTGAGCTGGTAGAATAAAACTTGCTTCAGGAATCTGGAGTCAGACATTTGAATGACGTAGCTGGCCAAGCAAAGTTGATGTTGGATGATCATTGCCTTGATGCTCATGGTGTTTGCAAAAGGTTGCTAATGTTCAAGCATCTGCCTTCCCATTGCATTTGAAGGATCTTCTGCAGGCAGTGTTGATGGTACTTCTCCAACAACTCGAGGTGTCTCCTATATATTGTCCATGCCTCGGCTCCATGCAGTAAGGTGGGGACCATGACTGCCTGATAAATCATAAGCTTGGTTTTGGATTTGATGACATGATCTTTGAATACCAATTTCCTCAGGCATCTGAAGACTGCACTTGTACATTTGAGATGACGTTGGATTTCTTTGTCTATGTTGGCCTTCTGTGAGAGACCGTGTCTAAAGTATGGAAAATTCTCATTGTTCTCCAGAGTCTCACCATGAATCTGAATTACCAGACCTGGGGGCTGCTTATTAACAGTTTGTTAATGGAGGACCTTAGTCTTCTGAATGTTAAGTGTCAATCCCATTTTCTTGTATGCCTTGACAAAGACATCAATGAATACCCGAAGGTCTGCTTCCAAGTGAGCACACAACATCATCAGTGTTTTGGAGCTCGAAGATTGATAGTCTAAATTTAGAATTATCAGCAAGGGATTATGTACAAAAAATAGATAAAATCCTAGAAAAATAGGATTGGAAATAATTCAAGTCATCTAAGTCTACCATGTGCTCAAGGCAGAATCATCTCTTTGAAAATCTGAAAACAAATGTTTGTTCAGCCTGCACTTAAATCTCCAATAACAGAGATTCCAGAACCTCTCCAGGTTTTTTCTACCAGAAATGGTAAACAAAATGGATCCTGTTTGTTATGAAGATAAAAAGGCCACTCAAAAGCAAAGGTTGCAAACGACTTCCATTTAAAAAATCTGTATTTTTGCTCCCTGTAATTTTGGCTTAGAAAATTGGTATGGCATGCAAATTTTCATTTTTGTTCAGAAACAGAGAGAAGGATGAATTAGAGTTGGATGAAAAATATGTTGAGAAGAGCTGTGACCTGTGTTTGGAGTCATAGATCACTTAAAAAAAAATCCAGATATGGAAAAGGCCATATTTTAAGAGGAGCTGCAAAGTAAAGCTACTTTTACTTGAGTTTCTTTGGCTGTCTTAAGTTAAGGGGCTAGGTGTCAAATTCTTGGTTTAAATGGTGATAAGAGCATTTCCCCTTCCTTTGCCTGGTTGCCTATCAAAATGAATCCTTGTTAAGTCTTGAAGCTTCACTCCGAGTTGAAAGGACCATAGACCAGGGCTTTATATTTATTTATGATTAAGTTTTTAGTGTATAATTTAAGACACAGCATCTCCTCTATCGAAGAACTGATTAAATTATCCATTTCCTTCCTGTAGTAATCTTGCCCCAATTGTATATTTACAGCTCCCTGAAAAGCTTCTATATTCACAAGGTTGCAACTGGATTCAGCAATATAGCTTTGGACCAGAAAGATATACAGGATCCAATGTATTTGGAAAGTTGCGCAAATGTATTGAAACATTAAAGGCAAATGTGAGTATCTAGAAAATATAAGATGTTACAAGGAAAATTAAAGTAAGGAGAAATGTTTTACTGCTACAGAAGCAGCTGGTTTTGGCTCAAAGCATCAATCCCCCACATTTCATTCAGTGTTTGTGTAGGAGAAAGCCCCCTTTTCCTCTTGCCTGCATTTGCTCTCCCCTCTTTGGATATGTTTTTCCCCTTCTACCTTTTCTTCCTTCCTCTTTCTCTCACTTTAAGATAAGGAATTGAGTTTTAAAATTTGTGTGTGTGCATTTTGTATCTCCCCTTGTATTTTGGTATTTTTATCTATTTGTGTGCCATGGCATTACATTTGTAGCTTATATTTTATACTCCTCACCTTTCAACTATAAATGTGTTTAGTAACAATGTTAACAAGGGCAGGAGTCAAACTGCCACTTCCCTGTGTCAGGCTGGCCCCTGAAAGAGCGAGTGAATCAGTGATTGAATGTGTAACACTGTAGCAGCAGACAGAAATTAACACCTAAGGAAACTGCAGATCAACCAATGGAAGAACTCAATAGAAGACAATGTAACAACCGGGAAATCTCTAAACATCACTGATCAACGGCTAGAAGCCCTGGCCTGAGTTAATCAACGCCAGGGACCGACTTTTGGGCTGAATATCTCCAAATCGACCGCTCCCAGAGCCCTATTCAAAATTCATCAACGGACTCCCAAACCTGCATGTACATGCGGACGACCCCTGGGGCTGACGGAGGCCATCCAGTAGCCACCGAGGGGGGAAGTCCTACGAGGGTCAACGACCCCTGGATTGGGCAAACCTGAAAACTGGGGAGTTACCAAAGTCTGCCAAGGACAGATAAAAAGCAGTGAAAAGTGACCCTCAGCAGCACCCTCTTGATCTTCAACTTGACCAGCACCCAACCTGTCCAGCCAGAAGGACCAGTCAGTGACCCCCTTCTGGAGGATAACACCACGCTGGAAGAAGCCTCGACTGGCCATCGATGGTAGACTCCAGCGCCTGTGGGATAGGTATACCTGACTCTTGTAGCTTGCTTGTGTGTGTGTGTGTGTGTGTGTGTGTGTGTGTGTGTGTGTGTGTGTGTGTGTGTGTGTGTGGGGACCAGCCCCAAGGTTTATGATTTAACTTCATTACAGTGCTTCAATCTGCCTAATAAACCAGAATTTTAAGGATCCTGAGTTGGACATTTGTAGCCAACATTTGGACAACATTTTCTGGATTTCTAGGTCTGGAATTTGAGACTTTGAGATTAAGCCTAAATACTTCCTTGTATTACTGGGAATAGTAATGGTACTAGCCATTGAACTATACTGGTCCTTCTGATAGAGAAGCTGCAGAGGCATGGAGTAATATTCCTTAAAATAACTTGCCAACTAGTAGCATAACTAGTAGGAGTGACCAGGGCACCAGCTCTGGGCATAAGAGGGCACCAAAATGCTCCCTCCTGAGACTCTTTGCCACAGCAGAGGCAGCCTATAGAGGCTGGGCAGGTGCAGCCCTGTATTCAGCAGTGTATCTGGGGAGCAGGGGCAAGCAGAATGGTGTTCTCCTCCCTGGGGAGTCTTCACTGTAACAGGCACAGCCCTGAAACCAGCAGCATACCTGGACACTAAAGGAGCTTGCCATACCTCTGTTGGTGACCAACACAGACTAAAGAGGAACTTGCCAGAATATAAGATGCACCTTCTTGGTGAATTTTACACTAGGAGTCTTAAAATCTCTCCCCCATCAGCATCCTTTCATCTTAGTTGATCCCATAGCTAGAGATGTCCTTTCTCCCCCAAAAGGGTTGTGCTTTTGTTTTTCCCCCTAAGCCCCTGCAGAGTCTCTTAGGCTCTTGGGGTTTTTAAGACACAGCACTTGTTGATTCATCCCTTGAGCATGCTTCTGGGAAAATTGCACTCTTTTGAAGTCCAAGTTTTCCCTGCAGAGAGGTTGAAAAAAAACTGGTTTATTTAAGAAGCAGTTACTTTTTGTTGTTCACAGGTAGAATCTACTGCAATGTTCACAGGCTTTAACAATTGATGTATTCATGGACAGAAATGTTAGCACAATTCCCCCTTCCTGTGCCTGTTCCAAGGCTGGCAGGGAATGCCAGGGAGTACCAGTCAAGGAGAGAGAACCCATCTGCCCACTGCTGCTACAGCTAACCTGGGCTGAGCTCAGCCCCTGTGCCACCCAGATGGAGCAGCACAGGACAGGTGTAAATGTTTATGCTAACAGGTGCTCCCCTCACCCCCCAAAACAGTGTGGATAAGGGCAGCAGCAGGCAGGGGAGGGAAGGAGAGGGGATGTTTCTCTGAACATGGAGTGGAAGGGAGGGTGGGAATTGTTAACTTTTTGGGGGACTTGAAAAAATCTACAGCTGCTGTTTCTGCTGCATGGTCAGAAACAGGGACATGGCCATGTCGCTGCACCCCCTCTGGATCTCCCCCTTCTAGGAGCCATCAGTTTCCAGGTTTCTAAGGCAGCCCTAAACTGATGAGGTCCTGTCAATTTCAAGGCTGCCATTAGAGCTAGAAGTTGCTCTGAGAAATGAGGTAAAGAGCCTTAACAAGGTGTATAACATTTTTCCCATGTTGTTCTGTGTAGTTTATGAGTACTGGTAACACCGAGGTCAGCTAAGTGCAGATATTATGTTTTTCTAGTCCTGGGGCTTTTCTGGTCCTGAGGCTTGACACTGTTATCTTTGTAAAACTAACAATGTGGATTGTAATCGAATAGGGGCGCATAGGGTTATAAGTGCATGGACAAGTTACCTTGGGATGATTGAGGGAAAGGGTTTATGCCGCATCACCTGCTCCACAGAAACAAGCCACGAGCATACATTTGCAAATGGGGAGATGTATTGGGGAAATCTATAACAGTTTAGCTTCTGTTTTCCACAAATTCAGAGCATGCACATGATCAGTTACAACTGAATAGCTAATGTGCTGTAAGCCTTTGTGTTTAGTTACCTTCACCTTCTTGAAATGAAAGGCTTTGAGTTCCATTATTGATCCTTAGAATTCTCCACCCATTTGCATTGTACTTAGGAAAATAGTAACTTACAGTCCAGAGGCCATTCTTTTTGGTTAAAGTACAATTAGTATAAAAAAATAATGTGTATGGAATTCATTTGTAACGAGTCAAAGTGTTGATTTTATTTTTCTTTCTGTATTCATTCCAGTGGACTGAAATAAGTGGAGTGAAGGACAAGGATGAAAGAGGAAACATGTGTAATATCCTTTTCTCTGATGAGAGCAAGGAGTACAAGCTATATGAGGCTATAAAATTCATCATGCTTTACCAAGTCATAGAAGCTTATGAACAGATGAAGAATGGTCAGGGACATGTACCCAGGCTTTTTAGCCTCCTATTTGCTCGTGATACCTCATCTGACCCTTTGAGTTTCATGATGAATCATTTGAATCCATTGGGAGACACTGGTGGACTACAGCAGGTAAAGATGTAACCAAAAAATAAATTCTGACACTTGGTATATTTTGAAAGGGTTGGGATTAGGTAATACCATGATTTACGCTAACTTGGTGCCCCTAACTTACTATACTATAACAACATCTGTGAATAGAAGTGTATTATTTGTTTTGGGGAAAAAAAACTTAAACCAAGCCTCCCCCTTCCATCTCTTTTCCCCCCCCCCGCCCCGAAAAATGCAGTTAAACAGGGAAGAATACTTCTGTGTGTGTCCAAAATAAAATGCCTGATGATTTATCTATACATGATATCTAAAGCTGTGATGCCTCTAGTACTTGTAATACCCTTTACATAACAGCACCATGAATGTTTGATGTTTATTTCTATTTCTTCTATATCTTGAATAGAAATTGTCCAGAGTAGCTGCTTAACATGTATTGGCCCACATAAGGATTATTTCCTGAGAGATTGGTTGTGGAAGCTGACTTTAAGAAGTTGGTACTGGTTGTGAAAATTTCTAGTCTGTTCTTAATATCACCCAAGGAAATATTTTAGACCACTTACCATACTTGAGCTTCATTAAACTATGGGTTTTAGTTGGTTTGTTTTACAGTACAGTCCTTTTCCCCCTCTCTCAGGTGGAAATGATTCTTCTGGGATATTTACTTGAAGTAAAGATAAGAGTTTACAGACTGTGTAAGTTTAATACAGAAGAGTTTCAAGTAAACTATCCAGAGGAGTATCACAGGGAATGGCATGAGATCTATCTTCTGACTGAAGACGACCATCACTATCACATACCTATTATCAGTATATAAGACTGTTTTTTAACTGTATACAGTTCAAGGTAAATTTATCCCGGTAAATTTATCTTCTTGAAATTAATCCCTTTGATTGAAACAGTGAGATTTTTTTAAAGTCTGTGAAAAATAAGATTGACTATGTGTTAACATAAACTTTTATATAATATCTTACTTTCCCATACCAACCACATTTCAGCAGTCTGGATTTAAAAAGCACAAAACACAAAGCCACGCTGACTTCTGAAAGAGTTAAATTAAATTGTGTCACCTGTGGAGGGTCTGGTGGAGAATATTATTACTAGATAGCACATAGTCACTACTTCAATTAAAACCTTTAGAAGTATTTGTGCATAAATCAACACAATTCCAAATGTTACCTACTTTGTGGTTGAGAAGAGTGCTTCCAGTAACAGAACTGAAGCAGATGTGACCAACACAGCAGCCTAGGCATTGCCTGTGTTAGGGGTGGGAGGAGTGTAAAAAAAAAAAAAAAAAAAAAAAAAAAAAAAAAAAAAAAAAAAAAAAAAAAAAAAAAAAAAAAAAAAAAAAAAAAAAAAAAAAAAAAAAAAAAAAAAAAAAAAAAAAAAAAAAAAAAAAAAAAAAAAAAAAAAAAAAAAAAAAAAAAAAAAAAAAAAAAAAAAAAAAAAAAAAAAAAAAAAAAAAAAAAAAAAAAAAAAAAAAAAAAAAAAAAAAAAAAAAAAAAAAAAAAAAAAAAAAAAAAAAAAAAAAAAAAAAAAAAAAAAAAAAAAAAAAAAAAAAAAAAAAAAAAAAAAAAAAAAAAAAAAAAAAAAAAAAAAAAAAAAAAAAAAAAAAAAAAAAAAAAAAAAAAAAAAAAAAAAAAAAAAAAAAAAAAAAAAAAAAAAAAAAAAAAAAAAAAAAAAAAAAAAAAAAAAAAAAAAAAAAAAAAAAAAAAAAAAAAAAAAAAAAAAAAAAAAAAAAAAAAAAAAAAAAAAAAAAAAAAAAAAAAAAAAAAAAAAAAAAAAAAAAAAAAAAAAAAAAAAAAAAAAAAAAAAAAAAAAAAAAAAAAAAAAAAAAAAAAAAAAAAAAAAAAAAAAAAAAAAAAAAAAAAAAAAAAAAAAAAAAAAAAAAAAAAAAAAAAAAAAAAAAAAAAAAAAAAAAAAAAAAAAAAAAAAAAAAAAAAAAAAAAAAAAAAAAAAAAAAAAAAAAAAAAAAAAAAAAAAAAAAAAAAAAAAAAAAAAAAAAAAAAAAAAAAAAAAAAAAAAAAAAAAAAAAAAAAAAAAAAAAAAAAAAAAAAAAAAAAAAAAAAAAAAAAAAAAAAAAAAAAAAAAAAAAAACAGTCACCATCTTGGTGGTGGCTGACCACACCACGGCAATCAACGCTGCAGCAGCCAGCGCTGCTCCGTGTGTCAGTTGCCCTGTATGTGAAGCTGCTATAAATAGGGGCTTCAACTTGCCCAAATCCAGAAAAGCAAAATGGAAGAACAGGAATTAACATTTTACCCAGTATTTATCCCTTATCACTCTACATTTTTAAGGGGTTGATTTCAATATTGCTTACCAAGAGGATATCAAGATTTCCATTACAGTAGGTTTAAGAACTATTCAGTTCAGTATACTTGGAAACACTGCATTTTCATTATATTCATCCTCTGAGCATTACATATGTTTGGCAGAACTTGTACATATTCTAACCTTTTGTATATATCATTTAATCGCTGAGTGGTGTTGTTATGTTTAGTGTTGAGATCAATATTACTTACAGTTTCTGCAGGTCTAAAAAGAGTGCAGTATAGTAGGCAACTTCTCTTCAACTTCTGTGTGTTTAGACAGTTTCCACAAATATTTAATAAAAAAAATCATCTAAGAAAGTAGAAAGATAGTAGTTATCTTTAAAAAGTGAGGATTGCTTCCAGTGTAGAATTCTTAACACATTACTGTCTTTCTAAAAGATGAACTATAGTCTGACCTTTTGAAAAATGAGGGTGCCTAACTTAAATGAGAATTGAAGTGATAACACAGGTTTTTTTAAAGAACTAGGTTTTCTGGACATGGACATTGTATTTAAGCTGTAATTATCTGAGTTACTAATACCAGAACCGAACTAAACCTAGTAATAGTATACTTAAAGAGAAGAATTGTAGTAAATAAGAAGCATCCAACTTTAAAAGATAATAAAACAGTCCCTATAGACACATTTCATGCATCTCTTATTTTCATAGGAAATAATTTACCACAATAACGAAATACTGAATGATGCCCTTAGGAGCAAAACAGATTATATAAAAATGACATTAAACCTTACATAATTGTAGTGCACAGCAAATTTTCTATTCTTTTATGTAAAGAAAAACAACTTTTCCCTTTAATTTTCTTTTATGTATTTGTATGTATACAAAACTTTCTTTTATATATATATTTATAAAACAAACATGAATTGCTCCATTCTTCATTTGTTTTGTTTCCTGAAAGTTCAGGTGCTTTATGTAACAATTTGTAAGCTGTAATTAGAAGTGTTTGATATATGACCTTCTCTTATGTCATCAAAAATCATATCTAATTACATTTTATTTATTAAAAGAAACTTTTTTTTGATTTCAGCATGTTATTCATTTTTGTTTGGTTTTTAATCTTCATAGGGGAATTTGGAGATCACTGCTACTGTTTATTCGTGTTGTTTGTTCAGCACTGACAGTGTACTTAGTCATTATGCACGTGCCTTTTGCCATTCTAATATTACACTCTAGTTACGATGCAGACAGTCATGAAGAAATATCATACTTTGACTTGGGATCTTTAGGAAACATATTTGCCTCTGGTTTATTGCTTTCAGACTGTAGCAGCACCCAGGGTAGCTAGTTTAAAGTTAGTCTGAGTGTGTCTTCATGAGTTGCAGTCACTGCAGTATAAATGTAACCAAGCACCGGAAAAGATGAACTGGTAATAGTATGAAGTGGAAAGTAAATAGTGGCTAGAAGTCCTAGAGTACTCACCTACACCAAAAAAAAAAAAATCTGTAGGTAATGGAAACCACTCCAAATAACTACAGAACCTCTTTCATGTTGTAGTGTAGATTTATACAGATTAACCCAAATTTGGAATTATGGGATATCCCTTTCTCACATAAAGTGCACAAAGCTCTGATCTCTGAAGCAATAACTTTCATAATCACCTCAAAACACTTAAAATGCAAGTAATATCATAAGATTACAGGGGTCTGTGATAGAGAAGATGTATCCTTTTACCTATCCAGTAGATGGCATACAAGATTAAGAAAATTTTGTTTTTCTGGATGCTTCTATTATTTCCTAGAATTCTTTTGTTCTTATGTGACATTGTGAGTTAAAATGTATAATGCTAGCAGGATTATCCAAGGAGTCCTTAATTTGGTTCTTTCTCGGTTTTCCCTTTACTCATTGAACAAGAGTGGTGAGTATCTACAGTCTGCTGTAAACTTGGTGATATTTCTTTAATTTTGAAATTTAAAGTTTATTTTACATTAATTAAAGGGTAACATACCATTCTGTCAGTATGTATAGGATATTATTGTTTACCAGTTTGATTCTAATTATTAAACAGTTTTAGGGTTCATTGTAAAACTAACATCCTAATTCCAAATATTTAGAATACTTTTTTGCTAGTCTAGTATGTTGTTCTAATGAGTCCAAACAGTCGTCTAATAAATTTTTAATCTTAAATTCTGCATTACATGCCTTTACTCAATAATGTGTATTCATTCCCACACCAATAAGTGCTTGTGCTAATAATGTTTTATTCCTAAACTAAAAATACATATCAAAACAAGGTTTTAATAAATACATCCTATACAATCAAGCGCTTCCTACACTAAATTCAAAGTACAATGCCTTGTTTACAAGAAAAGTGATTAGTAGATATGTTTTTAAGTTTTATCAGAATCTAAATGGTGGATTATTTAAAAATTAAACTTAATAGAAAAAATTGTGGGCTAATTTGTTGTTTAGCAAACTTTAAATAGGTACCAAAATTATGAGAAACTAGGAAATTTTCTCAAAAATAAATATGAAAGGTAATTGTAGCTCTAAGGCTTCAACATTTGACTGATAAGCATCATACAAGACTCATCAGTGTGAGCTTTAACACCGAGCAGGATATTTTATTTGCCTTTGTCAGAGGCTTCAATTATAGCTTTCTTTTAAGTAAATGTTAATACAAGAGTTCAAAAGAGATTTATTTTGGAATTAAATATCTTCTGAGGTCCATGGAGTTGCATCTTAATTTTCAAATTTAATACATTATATTAAATCACTGTTTTAGCTATCCAAATTGTGAGAACAAAGATTTAAGTAAAGAAAAGGTCAGAGAAGTAGGAGTGGAGGTTGTTTTTTCTCTTTTGTTGCTTTGAGAGAGAGAGAAATAATGTATTTGTTAATTTATTCATTTTTGCAATATTTGAGAGTTCAAGATGACTGGATGTCTGAAGGAGGAGAGTTGGAAGGTAAGTAAAGTTGGGAAAGTTTGC
>NW_005842298.1:504342-517824 GCF_000455745.1 Alligator sinensis | reverse complement strand
AAAGAGAAAAAATAGGAGGCTGGGGAAGTGAGAGTAAGGGTGTGGGTTGAGGAGGGTGGGATTGGTGAGGGTGAAGAGTTCCAGTGTGGTTTGTCTTGTTTTCCACAGAATGATTGAGAACATGAATGGGAATGGTGATTCCCCCATTCAGACAGTGAAGATCTACAGATAATGAGCATCTTATAAGACCTCAGGTACAGCACACAAGATATGAGGGGGAAAGAATGAGAAGTTTGAATAAGGGAAAAGAGTAGCCTTAGGAAGGAGGGTTTGGAAGAGAGAGGATGAAAAAAAGAAAATGAGGACAGAGTAGCAGGAATAGAATTAGGCCACTGCAAAACAGGGAAGCATCCCCCGCCCCACCTCCCATCCCCCTCTACAGGACTACAAGGAAAGAAAAAAAAATGTTGGTAACTTAAACCATTAGGGAATATGGGAAGTTAAGGAACAGTAAAGAAATAATGGGTAGAGACCTTTCTTAAGCCCCAGATTTTGGGTACCTAGAGAGATGGAACTCTCTCCTTCCTCCATGGAAGAGAAAAAATAAAGGCAGCTCAAGCCAGCTTTTATTACATCGATTATAATTATTTTACCAAGGGGAAAGGTTATCTGTTGGGTGATATCTTTTATTGGACCAAATGCATAGGAAAAGCAGGCACAGCAAAAAATGAAAAAACAGGCCTGTGAAAATGGAGAAGGGGGACATTCCCATGAATAGCAGAAAACAAATCACAGAGGATAGCTTGATTAGTGGAAGATCAAGACCTTTCAAAAAGAAAGAGGATTGTTGTCACCTGTAGTTTGAAGGCAGATTATCTGGAGTCAGGTAGATTATAATATGCCATGGAGTCGGTATCAGTGTTCAGTCCTTGGTTCCATGTGTCCAGCCAGCTTATGAATTATTTGCACCTTTGTGACAATGTTTTGTAAATTTCTCTTGAACATGAGGATAGTGAAGTCAGAACATAAATGGTTATTTTATATTGTAATAGGTTTCTGCAGGGTATATGGGTAGATCTTTCAAAGATATGGTACATATTTGTTGGAGTGTCCTTGCTGTATAAAGGTAGATTTCAGGTTGGCAAAATGGGAATCATGAGTATTCTCAGACCAGTTGTGGTTTATCCCTGGAAATTTCTCTCTTTTATGTTTCACAGCTCTGAAAAACTGTTTTCGGTCTTCCACTGTGCCTGCTTTTTCCTTAGGCCTGAAGAAGAATGCATTGCAGTCAGTCTAATAAAAGATATCACTCACAGATATCCTTGCCTCTTGCCTGTTTTCTGGACCGCATTTTGATTTGGTCAAAACCAATTGTAGCTTCTGACATAGCAGGTGCAATTTAGCCTTTAAAGGCAAGTGTGACAAATTATGAGATGGTATCTATGGCAGGCATGAAGCCACAAGGGAGAATTTACCTGGAGCTGGTGATGAGCGGAGCCAGCAGGACGCTGCACTGAGCTGGAAGTGTAGCAGAAGTGAAGCCATGGCAGAAAAAACCGCCACGCCAAAAGAGGGGAAAAAAACCCAACAATGGATCCGGGAGGAGCTGGACTGGCTCCCGCACTGACATGGTCACACTTTATGGTTGCATGTCGGCGCCGATTCACCTGCCAGCCCCTTGCAGCTGGAATAAAAAGCCAGGCGGAGGAGAGATGGGGGGACCAGAAGTGGGTTCTCTGAGTCCAGAGTGGCCCTGAGCAGAGCAGAGCCCCAGAAAGGAAAAGTGGTGGCTGCCCCAGGAGGGGGCCTCCAAAGATAAGCTGAGCCCAAGTGGGCTGAATGACTTACCTGAAACAATGCTATGGAATCCAGACATCTCTGGACTGGATTGGACCAAGCAGGAACCTAAGGAGAAACAGAGAGAGAGACATCTGAACTACAGCAAATACAGACCAGAGAGAGAGGGACGCCAGGAATCAAGGTAACCTGGGGTTGGGAAGGAGTTTAGGCCAGATTCAATATGACCTGCGAACTCGGATGAGATAACATCCAAATCTGACCAGTATAATTCAAAGACCCAGGATAGCAGAACCTATACCAGACTAGACCTAGAAAATGAGAAAATAAGATCTTTGGTTGGTGTTAGGTGGGGTGTAGGGGAGGCGGAGCCCCAAATGGGAAGACAGACGGGAAGATTGAAGAAAGGGACCAGGAAAGGCGAGACATACCATCTTCTTCCCAATTAAACAAATTTATTCCAGCAAGACATGGCAGGTGAGAACCCCTGAGGACCTTCTGGGATCTAACCCAGTAACAAGCTGTCCTCTCCCCAAGCGATGGCAAAGCCAGAAAATCCATATGACCAAGGCACACTGGTGAGCAGCACAGGAGATTACAGTATCCTATAATGTTCTAAAAACTGATTTAAATTTCACCAGAGATGTAATGGGGCTTTTCTGTGTACCACTAAAAAGAGTAAATCCAAGGTATGCAATCTTAAATTCCAGATAATATACTGGTGTAATCACCTTCCTGAAAATGAACATTGAAAAGTTTCAAGGAATATTGTGTCATAATAGTTTGAGAATGATGTGTGGTTTTGGAATGAAGTGAACGGCCACTCACTTAATCTGAATTAATCTGTCAGGTCCTTGAAGAGATTTTTGGATTTGTCAGAGAATTATGCTTTTGTAGACAGGGCACACAGGTCCATTGCCCCTAAGATGAAACCAAGAGCCTGAAATTCATTGCCAAATAATTTGGTATGCAGAACCAAAGAGAAAAAAGCGCTCTGGTTGGACTCTCTTAATGCTAAGATCCTAATTTTGCAGGACTTCAGTACAGTCCTAAGGAGCTGTTGAGTGCACTAAATTTAATTATGCAAGTAAATTGTCTAGATAAAAAGGCCTTAGTTAATGGTTTCCAACAAAATTAACTGCCTATGCCTACTACATACTCCTGCTAAATTGATTAAAAAAAAAAAAAGGTTATGATCTTTAATGCTGAAATCTTACAAGCTGCAGATTTAACTCCTCTGCCTGTTTTCCCATTTTGCTATATACTCCTGGCATTCAGAAGAAACTGAGACCTAAGGAAGGGGAGCGGGGGGCGGAGAACACACCAGTATTGGGCAGAACAGGGCCCAATACTGGTGTGTAGGGCCCAATCTTGGAGTACAGGGGTCAGCCAAAACTGTGAACCAGTTCTGCACCACTCATTTGGCTGTTGGCATCAAAAGGTTGAGCACCATGAGATTAGGTCAAAAGAAATATCCTTAAAACCCAGCTATCAAGATCTATTAGTGGGTACTAATCATGACAGTAGGGTTGCAAACTTCAAATGCTGGAATTTGTAAAGGAAGACAAGTAGGTACAGCTTACTTTGGATAGACCCTACATATATAATACATTGGAAAGCAAAAACATCAGGGAAATGGAATAATTCATTCACGTCTTTAGTTCTGTACAATCTAATCTAGGCCTCAAAAGGTGACATCAAGGATAGGAAAGGCAACTGCTGCTTTCAGATCAACAACACATGACAATTATAGCTCTGCAGCACTGAGAATTTGTAACTTAAATGCAACATTTTTGCTAACATACAGCTGCAAGAGAGTGGCAATCTACCGGAGAATTAGGCAGGAAACTAGATGCCTTCAAAAATGAAATATCTTGAGGATAATGGAAAAGAAGTCTTTATCAAAGAGAGCAGAGAAAATGGTACTGTATACGCATTTATCTATATGTTTATATTATACATTCTTAGTTATTGGGGATATTCTTGGTAATCTGTGATATATGTATATCTTCCTCTCTCTTTGTGATTGTGTTTCTCCTGTAATCCTTACATTATAAACATATAAACAAAAAAGAAAGCCCTAAATCCCTGCAGAATCCATATATTTTAGCCCATCCCACTGCCTGTTCAGGGGGGCTGGAAAAAAACAGGCTCTAGATGCTCTGGGATTGATACCAAAGCTCCTTTATGTGGTTTGAGCTAGCTCAGCCCTCACTGGAGAGTTTTGAGGGAGCATCCCAGGGTCATGATGAAATGTTTTGGGGCTCTTTGCTTTACACTGCTGCAGGGAGGAAAGTCAAGGACTCGTCTGTAAGTTGAACATTCAAAACACAGACAAGCGGGCTTACCTGAGATGTCACCCTGCTGGAGCTCACAAGCTTTCCCAGGTAGTGAACACAAGATCTGCATCTTCAAGGCCTCGGACTTCAGAAATACATTTGTTGTTTGGTGGGATATTCTGGGACCAGGACCACCACCACCAGAGAAACACTGTGGGAGCAGATCCCTGGTTGTATAGACTGGCTGGAATTAGCCCAGTTAACTGTTATTTAGAGCAGTGAGAAACCTGAGAATGACAGGCTGTTCTATTGGGACTTGAGTGAGACAATAGATGGGGAATTATCTGACCAGTAAGCCAGGCAATAACTGGGAACTAAGAGTTTGTCACATCTCTTCTGTTAGAACATAAAAAGTGCCACACTGTGTTAGGCCACAGGTCCATGTAGCTCAATAACCTGTCTGTTGAAGTGACAGAGTGGATGCTAAGGTGAAGAGTAAGGGAATATCCAACTTCTGATATCTTTCTCTCGCCCACCATGACTTGATGTATGGGTTTCTTTGTTTGAAACTTTGGAAATTGGGTAGAGGCTGGATGGCAACTTCTACTGGGTCCCCTGGACAGGCTCTCTTCATGGGGCTTCTCTCCTGCATGAAGAGAGCCTATCCAGGGGACCCAGTAAAAGTCACTGTCCAGCCTCTACCCAACTCCCAAGGTTTCAAACAGAACCTGGATGTGTTTAGGGTGGGGGACTTACATCCTACCCTAGCCAAATCCAGAATGGGACACATCAGGGCCTGGATCTTGTATCAGCTAGAGATGCTGCTGGCTGGTACTTGTAGTTCACTAAATAAATTTTAGGAGCTAGGCCCCTTCCTTTAGGATTTCTAAGTCCATTCCTAAACCAATTCCTTGCAGACTCCCATGCTCATCAGTTAATAAGCCCCTTCAGAGTCCTTGAGGCATCTACCTTGTCTCATTCATTCCTGGCCCCATTGTAGACTTATTAGGGGTCCATGAGACAATCTAATAGAATCAATTCTTCCCAGATTCCTGGGTTAATCAAATTAAATCATCCACACCAAAGTCCATTAATTAATCCAAAAGAAAAAAAAACCCAGGAAAATCAATTCCATTCAGTTCCTGGACCAATCACATTACCTCAGTCTTTCAAGTATTCCTGAGGCAATCAGATGAAATCAATTCCTTCCTGATTTGGGGTCAGTCAACTTGAAATCAGCTTTTCTGGAGGTCTTTACCCTGCCTTAGCTCTTCATGGTTAGGATCAACTGGCTTTTGTGAGGAGAGGATCTTTCCCTTTTGTGGCCTTCCTGGCACCTCAAGTGAGGAACCCCCATCCCACAAACAGAAAAACAAACAAACAAGAAAAAACAATAACAGGTGAGCTCAAAAAGGGCCATGCACCTTTCAGACTCAGTCTCAGCTTTTGCCTCCACTGCTTCTGTCTCCTCCTGGCTGTCTTGGAGCAATTCTATGGCACAATGTGTCCCAGGCTCTGTCAGTGGTCCTCTGACCACCTTGCCTTGTGGGCCTGCTTGCTTCTCCTGCAGTGGTCTGTGGGACACTGTCAATGGGAAAGGCCTCTGACAACTCCCACTCCCACCAGCTGTGGTCCCTTCTTAGCTGCCCCTCTCTGGCACTGGAAATACCTGTTCTCCATGCTCCCTCTGCCAATCCACAGGGAGCACACGCTGTGGAAATGTGGCAGCATGCTCCCCGCTCTGGCCGGGCTTCTCTCTGAATCTGCGATGAGTACTTCTAGTTCAAATTACCTGGGATTGATTAGCCCAGGGGGCCAGGAATGAATGAGGCAAGGTAGATGCCTCATGGACTCTGAAAGGGCTTATTAACTGATGAGCATGGGAGTCTGCAAGGAATTGGTTTAGGAATGGACTTAGAAATCCTAAAGGAAGGGACCTAGCTCCTAAAATATATTTAATGAACTACAACTTCTAGTTCAAATTCTCCAGCCCCACTCTCTTCCCCTCACTCTTATCCACTAACACTTTGAGTTGGATTTTAATGACAAGCTATGTGTGTTTACATAACACAAAGGTTGAAATCACTAGTAAAAATATGAGAAATACAATAAAAATGTTGTAAAATGCTTAATGTTGATAGTCCTAAGAGAAATGAATAACCTAAGATATAAACGGTACAGCACAAACGTTTTGGGCCAAAATATTTAATCTCAGAAAGTTCCTCCAATAGATTAATTGGGCCATTACATCCTTTAGTTTATTTCGTATTTTCACCAGTAGACAACTCATCTAAATTCTATTAAATTAACTTTGTTGTACCAAAAGAACATTTAACACCTCTATAGATGTACTCTAGAGCAGAGGTCCCCAAACTTTTTCTTATTGCGTACCCCCTGTTACCAAATTTGCCCATTACTTTGGGGTGTGCTCATTTATTAGGGATAGTTTCTAGGGTCTTGGTGATTCTGTCAATGTGCTGCTTGTGTTACTATATGGAGCTGTATCTCTCCCTTCTGCAAGCCCTCACCCCCAGTGGAGCTATCTTGCAGGACTCAATCTCAATGGGACTGGGTTCCTCCAGTCACCAAATCAGTCATACACACAAACACACACAAATTAACGTGACACGCCTGAACTGGCCGGGCTGATCAGCATGGACAGGCTGACACCCTCATATGCCAAGAATCAGTTCATAAGAGCAACAATAAAATGCAGTCAGACACAAGCACACAAGTGAACAGAATCCCTTTGAATCCGGCTGGGTGTCCAGCTGACACCCTCATGGGCCAGCATTCAGTTCATAAGGGCACGTCTGAGTCAAACTGAGTCAATCAGCCTCTACAAGCTGATCCCCTTATGTGTTTCAAACTCAGCACGTCCCAATCTTTGGCCTCTTGATGAGCAGACCCCACAATAATTTTGGGCTTCACAGGGATCTTTAGCATAGGTAAAAGAAGCATTGCTGCAGAGTACAGGAGGAAAGAGAAGCAGAGAAGGAAAAATATACCCAATTACTACCAGTTTGACTATAAAAGTTATTTATTGCTAAGCATATGAAATATATAATAGTACTAGCAGTAATAGACATGCAAAAGAAAAACAAACACCAACAATGACAATACTACCCTGGTTTCACTAAGTATTTGGGGAAACTTAGCTCAAGCTTAACTGATACAGTTCAGGTTCAGAAGTTTATGCCTAGAAAGAAGACAGAGAACGCTGGGATCTCACCTAGTCCACGGTACTCAGGCTGCAAAGCTGACAGGCACAGTCTGTAGCACAGTCCTTGAAGGGAGAGATGATCTGTTCTTCCAGCGTCCCAAGAACGACAGGGGATGGTGTCAGCACAGGGGTTTTCTTCTTCTCCTTCTTTCCTCCTGCTTCTACTTCTTTTCCTTCCTTTTCCTCTTCTAGCAGCACACACACTTACAGATTTTTATACCCTCAGTTCAGCTGCTTTGAAGCACCCTCAGTAGTGTAAATCATTGTCTTTTCTATTGACAAGGGGTTATCTGGTTTGGACCATCTCAGGAAACTGATTGATAATCAGGAAACACTTAAGATTAGGGAGTAACCCAAATACTTGGGAGCCAGCTTGAAATTCCTATGGGTGGCAGATATACTGATGGGATATCTCATGGTTTCTTCAGGAACAATAGATAGCTTGCAGCATCAGGATTTTGGATTTTTACTTGTTGTGCACAAGCCTCAGCTTAGCATGACTTTTCCAGATCTTACTATAGTCTTTTAACAGACTTAAAGCAATTATTGGGGTGCTCATAACCTTTTGTGGAGGCCCGAGATGCCTATTAAACTTAGAGCTGTGTGTGTGTGTCTGGGGGGGGAAAAGTCCTTAGTAAATCCAGATTAGAACTGGTCTGATAAATGCTGAGCTGGGTGTGTGTGAACATGGGTTGATTAACATTTGAAGCACAGATTCCCCATCATGCAGTGCTCCCCTGCTTCTCTGGTCCCAGAATTCACTGCAGTCTCTGCTTCAGGCTTTCTGTTCTCCATCTCATGTAAATGAATGGTCATCTGGTTCCATCTCGGATGTAAATGAGACCTAGGGCAGTTGGTTCACTCTTGTCACCCTTATCTGGAGGGTCTTAGGTGTGTCTCTCACTGCATCTTAATCAGTTTTGTTTAGGTGGGGGGGGGGTGAGTCCTTTGTGAGTCAGACTGCATCCTGTGCCAGGGTTGCCCAAGAATACAGAGCTGAGGTGTAACACCCCTTCCAGATTTACTAGCTGCCTATGTACCCCCACCAGCATATATTTTATATTTTAACCCCTTAAATGCCAATTATTATTATTATTATAATGAAAATTAAATCCACCATTACACAATTTCTCCCTGTTGGGTAGCCACCGGGTATGGACATATGCTTTTTTATGTCCTGTTGACATCCACCGGCCCCCTCAGGGAGACCGCAGCCCGTTTCAGGTTGGTCTAGGTGGGGCCCAGTGCTGTCTCTTCTCTCCTGCCACGACTTTGATGTTAAAGAGATACGAATGAGAGAGAGGTGGTGACTACCCACCTCCACCTAGACTGATCACCGGGCTCCACCCAGCTCCTGAAGCCTTGGAAAAGGAGTGGCAGAAAGGACTAGCCCGAGACAATTTTCTTTCCTTCTCCTTTTTTCCCATTATTTCTATGGTTTGCCATTTTCTTTTTCTGGGGACAGCCAGAGCAGTTTGATCCCAGTGGGAGCTGGGCTCTGGGCACTGCCTCAGGGTTCATTGGAGGCTTCACATGGCTCTGGGCTTTCCCCGCACTCTTAGCTGATTGCAGCCATGTCCAGCTTAATTGGTGGCATGCAACCACTTAACAAGTGTAGGAAACTCCTAATGACAGCTGAACAGTGGGAGGGAAGGTCTTCCCTGTCCTCACTCTGGCCCAACTCAGCTCCCTTACTTCTTGGCCCGGAAGTGGGGATCCTCGGGCAGAGCGGAGTCTTCCCTCTTCTTGGGATGCTTTTGCTCCAGCAAGAGCCTTCTTCTTGCCGAGGCCGCTCCGGGCTTGCTCGGTGCCTGGTGGCAAACGCTCCGCCACTTCAAATGAATGAAGAAATTAAGAAAAAGAGGAAAAAAAAGGAAAATGGGACCGACTGTTTGGCGGGGAGGAATCCGCCTTCCCTGGCCTCTCCTTGTCCTTATCTTCCTCCTTCCCCTCTTCTTCAACCCCATAATGGGGTCGTTGATGCTTACCACAGCTTCGGAGCATTCTCCTGGCGTCCCAGGCTCCACGGCTCCTCTCTCCTCACCCTCTGCTGTCGGCTTCCCTCCTCCTCCGGCTCTGTTCCTGGCCCCTGGATATTTCTCCGGCTGCGGATTTGCACCAATCCTCTTCACCTGCCGAGGTGGTAAAGGTGGGCAGGGGCGGATAGGAAGCTCCCACTGCAGCATGGATGTCTTGATCCGGCGAGGCCTGTGTTCCTGGCTGGGATTGAGCCCCAGGTGAGTACCTTTCGAATCCTCACACTCCCACATATCCCACCAGTGATGTCTTGCATTCCACAGTTTGGGAACCCCTGCTCTAGAGGATATTTTGTACAAGAAGCTGGGTATGCTATGAGATGAGGGCAGACCAGGACAGATGGTGACTGGCCTGTGCAGATGTAATAAATAAAGGGCTTAACTGTTTATTCTCTATGGGCGCACCTACATGAGATATTTACTGTGCAGTTGTCTAAACAGCTGCTCAGTAATTGTCTCAGGATCTCCCGTGCTCCCCTATTAGGCTGGAATAAACTAATTTACTCTGCAGCAGCACATGTATAGATGCTGCAGGGGGTGGCTCACCATGCTGTGCATGAATAAACACCAGGGAAATAAGCTCCACAGTTTATTCATGTGCTGTAATTGCACATGTAAATGTGCCCTGTGTCTACTTTACTAATAGGAACTTTCAACAACAACAGAAAGCAATTATGTCAAAGAGAGTTACAGTGGCAATCTTTGAAAAAAGTTCTGCAGCAGAAGGTCAAAGAGAAAGTAAAAGTAAAGAATGGGGAAACTTTCAGACAAGAATTAGGAATTAGCATCCACAGATAAGGCAAAGAGAGCGAATAAATTGCATATTTTTTGGATTGTAACTGGCTGTAATTCAGGTAAAAAATGGAGACAACTGCAAGTTCATGCAGCAGTGAAGACAGATGAGAAACAAAATAAGGTAAAAGCTGTCTTATTTTTCAGTATGGAGAGAAATCTGCAGTTGTTTTGTGCTTGAATGAAACTCAGACTTGAATCTAGCCTGCATGAGAAGAAATGTGAAGACAAATATTTAATTACTCAGGGTGCAGCAGTTTTGTTTAAGTAAGAGGTTTAGTTTTAAAAATAAACTATATGAGTTTTGAACAAGAAGAAACTAACTGGCTACTCAATTTTTGGCATTTCCCTGTATTTGAAGCAGCAGCTACAGTTACTTGTCTGAAGGCACAAAGATATTTTGGGATGGATTTAACCATTCATAAGTATTGTGTCAGGATGACAGCAAATTGTTTTAATTGAATTCAAAAGCTATACACCTTTCAGTGGGCAAGTACTAATGTCTACGAACAAAGAGTATTGTCTAAGACTTTCAAAATTAAATTAGATACTACATGTGTAGAAGTAAATGTAAAGTAATGGTTAAAAGGAATTTTATAACTTTTTTTGTACTTTCCCTTTGATATCTTTTCTTTCCTTTCAGTATTGATGAATACTAAATATGACCTTTTCAGGCTGTTTCTTGTCTCTTTCTTCCTCATGCATAGGGCTGGGGAATGCTTAGGAGGGAGCCTGCAAATTAGTTTTGATGCAAATTATTGTTTTGCTTTCTCTGCTTTTTTCCTTGTTTTTATAAGGGTCCATTGTGTATATGCATCTTTTTTCCCCTTCTCTGTAGTTGTGGGTGTAGTTTCGGGGCACTTTGGCTTTTCAATCCAGGCCTGCTGGTGCCGTCTTGACTGGTTTGTGGCAGTATCATGGTCTTGGGCAGCTGAAATTACCATTTCTTCTAGTTTTGAGGTTCTGATCTGTGGCTGTGATTTACAAAGTTCACGTCCAAGATTCTGCTCCCAGGAAGCAGCAGCCTGGCTTCTGGCAGCTGATTGAATATAATACTATGTTCTATGCCACTCATATGAACAAATTAAGCCATGCTGATCAGATGGTTGATTACTCTGAGATGGGTACTTCTGTTCTTCTTCTCTCATGTATTGGGTTTTATCATCACTTTGCTCAGCTGCCCATTTATTTAGGGAACTCAGCCAGTGCCATAGCAAGGGGGGAGGAGGGAGGCATGAGCAGGGTGACCGCCCGGGTGCCGAAGCAAAGGGGCATGGCGCAGGACAGAGCCATGAGCGGCTCATTTCGGGGGACAGCTTCCACCACTGCGTGTACTCCTGGGCAAGCATGGGGGTGGGGTGCCCCCCCGGATCTGTGTGTGGGATGAGGACGGGCTGCTGCTGTGGGCTTTGCCCTGGGCGCCAAACTTTGCTGCTACAGCACTAAACTCAGCTGCTGCCCAGAAACTTTGCAAGATAATTTGGTTGTTGGTCCTGTTACAGGGATTCCCATAAATTATAAAGCCTCAGCCATTTGGCATGTCCCATTCTTTGACACACACAATTTAAGTTGAACAATGCCTCTTAGTCTTGGAAAGTTTATTTGAAGTTGGGAACATTTCATCACTCAGTACCCTGAAAAGAACAAGGCATCCCGTAGGAAGGGTATAGCTCTGCATGTAGCTGGTATGTGACAGGGGTGTGTAGAAGCAATGCTTATGGGGGGGGTCTGTCAAGTCACCTGAGTAAAGCCACATAAGAAAAGAGAGGAAAAAGCTGAAGGCAAGTTTGTTGGCCCTTAAAAATGTTGCAAAGTCACATTCTGGGGCTGGAGGGGCAATTTTCTTCTGATAAAGACTCATACGTGCTGGTGGTGCTGTAGAAGTCTAAGGGTTCCATAGGTATTTTTGTCATCCCCTCAGTCCTGTTAGCTTCCTTCTTGAGGTCACTTTGGGGCTGTCTCCCTTACTGTTTTGCCTTACATTCATGGTGCTCAACCATCCAGGCCTGTAGCCTGGATGAGGGGTGCAGGCTAGATCCTGTGGGCAATGTCGATGTGGGTCAGAACCAGCATGGGGCTGATTCATGTGTGGACCAGCATGCTGGTGCAGGCCATGCCCTGCACACCAGATCTCGGTGCATAGCCACTCTGCATTGGCTCAGTCTCACACACTGCATCTGGCCACAAAACAACCCCACACTTCTGCCTGGCCATGCACTCTGGAACCAGCCATGAAATGACCCTGTGCACTGGCAGCTATTACTGTCGCCACTCCCCTGTGGCCAAATTTCCAAACCCATGGAGGAACCCCATGGGCCAGATGACACAGTCGCATAGGCTGGAGGCAGAGCATTACTGCCTTTGATTGTTAATGACTGGAGCAGGGACCAATGAGAATAATGACCTCGTGAACTTTCTGGTTTTTGAACTCCATGAAGGTGGTACCCCTCAATATTATTTGTTGTTTTCTTGGTGCTTTCTTTCTTTGTAGGATTATAAAGGTATCTTAAATAATCCTTAATGTGTGGGTAGTTTTATTTATTTTATCAATTGGTAGCATTATGTGCTTCTCAAAGGCTTTGTAAAGTAGCAGCAAAAAAGTTTCATCTGTTGCAAAATGGACACTTGAATTTGTGCTTTGCTCTCTCTGAAAACTTTATGATAGTAATGAGTTTAATTAGGTTCTGGTTTGTTGCAAATTCAGTTGAGGGTGACTGCTGCTTAATGTCCTGAGTGAAATAGGTTTGGCTTCAGTACAGATCTAGAGCACCAGTATGAGTGAAATAGGTTTGGCTTCAGTACAGATCAAAAGCACCAGTCCCTGACATTAAAAATAATCACCCACATTAGCCTTGGCTGGCACTGTCAGAAGAGACAAAGAATCACTGGTAATAAACATATTTATCCTTCCTTATTCCCTCAAAGAGTCTCACCAGGTAAGAGAATCAGGCAGTACACTGCTACACCCTTTATGTGTTGTCTGGGTAGAAGATTTCTCATTCTAGGACTATTACTCTAATTCCAAATTGACAAGAAATCACTGTGCAGAAGTGGCAGTCCACTCCACTGTTCTGCATGAGCAACATGCATGGGGGTTTGGAGGGATGAGGGGATGAGCAGGGTTTGTGGGAGGATTGACAGGGCTGGTGGGATTAGAAACACTCTCTGATCTTGCTAAATTCCTCAGAACCCCTTCAACTCCCCCCACCCCCAATTCTGCCAAACCACCCCACAATCCTGCAAACTGCTCGTGGGGCCAGTATTATGAGCAGTCCCAGGGGCCCAATTGAAGTAAGTTGTGGGGGCAGGAGGGCTGATCAGGAGGCTGATGGCTTCCTGTGGTGGGTTGATGGGATCAGGGGCACTCTCCCCCCGACCCCTCCTACCCTAGGACAACCCCCTTGGCGAACCAACC
>NW_005842298.1:503454-504258 GCF_000455745.1 Alligator sinensis | reverse complement strand
GGGGTGTGCTAAAAATAGCTCAGTACTGAATGGGGGTAGGGTAGGAAATGTGCAGTCCCAGGTTCGGGGATAGTGACTGGCCTTTTGTAGGCCAAAGGGCTGCGCTGGGAACATGTACAGATGTTCACGTAGATCAGTCTACCCTTACCTGATCTAACTTAGTACACCTCTGAGGCTAAATTAGGTCAGACATTTTTTGATTAATCTAACCTTCCTGAAACTGCTGTGCAGTTTGCACTTAGATTGACCTAACTGGAGAACCCAAGTATAAGGTCCACACCTGGGCAAACTAAGTTAGATCAACAAAGTAATTGGACTCCATTTGTCTTCCTTGGGGTAGTGCAATAAGAAGACATACTTAGCATGGACCACCACTGAACATGCAGACCCTCTATCTCAGGGGTGGGCAAAGTATGGCCCAGGGCCCCTAAAAAATTTAGAAAATTAATATTTCTCTGCCCTTGGTTCCTGTCAAAAATGACAGGAACCAAGGGCAGTAGGACCCTGGGGAAGCCCAGCAGGCTCCCACAACAGCAGGGCCTGCCTGGCCCTGCCCCCACAGCTGGAAGCCCCAATGGGGGCTTTTGGCCTGGGAGCACGTGGCTTCCCTGGCAGCACCGGAACCTCAGGGAAGGGAGGGAAGGAGCCCGGGAAAAAGTGGCTTGGGGAAAAGCTGAGTACGGGGGCGGGGACGAAGCATCCCCCTCCCCCATCCCGTGGCCAGTGCTCCACACTGCAGCTGCTCACAGCCTTCCTGGGGCTGCCTGTGCCTGCTCCAGACCGCCCCGTGCGGGCTGCCAGGGG
>NW_005842298.1:494690-503422 GCF_000455745.1 Alligator sinensis | reverse complement strand
AGCCCCACATGGGCTGCAAGTGGCTGCAGTGCAAGGCACTGGCCATGGGGCAGGCGAAGGGCTGCTTTTCCTCCCCTGTGCTCAGCACCACCTCATAACCCGGCCCCACTGCCAGCCTGGGCAACAGCAGCTGCCACCCCCCGCTTGCCACGCTGGGCAGTGTTTGCCACCACTGCCTCTGTGCTGCCCAGTGCACGAGCTCCAGGTGGACTGCTGCCGCCGTGCACAGTCATGCACAGCTCTGACAGGTAAGCCCAGAGCCAGTGCAGGGCCCAGGCTGGCAGCAGGGCTGGTTTGCAAGCTGGTGCTGAGCACAAGGAAAAGCGGCCCCTTGCTTGCCCCGTGGCAGGTACCCCACGCTGCAGCTGCTTGCAGTCCATGTGGGGCTGCCTGTGCCTGCTCCATACAGCCTCGTGTGAGCTGTGAGCGCCTGCAGCAGGGAGCACCAGCCATGGAATGGGCGGGGGACCGCTTTTTGTCATGCTCAGCACCAGCTTCTTCCCTGCTGGCGAGCAGGGCATCGGGGCTGTGCACTGCCCCCCGCCTGTACTGCAGGGCTGGCGGGCACTGAGAGGGAGCAGGGAGCCAGCGGGAGCACAGGGCCCGCACCAGTGTCCCAGGGCTAGCGTCAGTGGGGCCCACAGCAGGGCAGCAGGGGCTCTGTGGAGCTGGGACATCTCCCTCCTCTCCCTGCTGGTGCAGCCCAGCCCAACTCCACAGACCCCTGCCAGCCTGTGCCCTGCTTTGGGGCCACCGGTGCTGGCCCTGGGACATCAGTCCCAAGATGGTGACCAGGGGCCGGGGCACTTGTCAATGGGCGGGGCTACCCATGCAGCCCTCGACAGCCTGCCAAAACTGGGTAAGGGCCCCTCTGCCCAAAATGATTGCCCGCCCCTGCTCCATCTCCTACTCTGAATTTTCCAGCCTTCTTTGCAAGGTGTATGTTAACATCAGTTACTATAAATCAGTTGCTTTCAAAAAGGCCAGAGGGTGTTGTGGAATAAAATGATATCCCTGCAAGTAATGTGGGTAACTGCTTGGTTCTAATCCCTCAGTTCTTTCCATTTTCCATTTTTATTTCCCCTTCCTCATTCTATAATTTTATGCTGAATAACACAACCTCTTCTCCCTGTTTTTAAAATCACATTTGTATTTGCTTCCTTTCCAGGTTTTTTGTTGCGTGGAAGTTTAAGAATACAAGTTACACTACCAAAAATAGAAAAGATATATAAAACAGGTCAGGCTGTTTGCTATGATTTAGTTAAATGAGTCACTGAGAGTGTTCTTGGCTTTTGCTACAGTTAGCAGCAAGTATGCTTGCTTGCTAACAATTAGTTAACCATTAAGACAGAATTTTGCAGACCGCTCAAAATACTCCATGATCCCAATTTAGAACTTAATGTTAAAACAAGACAGTTAAATAGTAGGAAAGCTTAAGTAGCTTTCTTGTGGCCAGGAAGCATTTGTGTGCCTCTTCCTTGTGGGGAAGGTGTTTTTTTGGTTATATATTAAACAGTGTGAAGAGCTTGCATAAAGATTCTTTGAATGGGGGATATGGTCATATATGGAAATGGGAAGTGGCCTCTACCCCACTAGCTATAACATCATATTTCTGAGAATACTTCTGATGACTAGAAGTGATCATTTTGCAGCTCTTCATTTTGTATTGTTAAGCAGTAGTTTCTCTGTCCTCTTCATATCTTGTTTCTTCAGAGCACAAAGATCCCATCCAGTTGTTGTCTTCTCGAGGAGTAAGATCTAAAGGGGTAATATGGAAAAGGAGAAGTTGAATGGACTCATTTTGTAATTAGGTACTACCTAATGAGCCAGAAGGATAAGAGGGGTCCAAAGGAACATGATCCAACATGTTACTGAAAAATGAAGTTCAGGAGGAGTTGCAATTTAGCAAATGATTTCAACAAGTTGGTTCTTGTGCTTCTTCATGCCACTGATCAGGGATTGTAGGTCTCATAAGCAAGATATAAATATGGAATGTGGCTACTCACTAGCTTAGCTTTAGAAGCCTAGAAGAGATTTTTTGAAGGATGTTGTTTTTTTTTTTTTATAGGGGAATGGTGTGTTCAATTTGCACCCTAAAGTAATTAAGGAAGCTTTATTGTATATAAAATCAACTATTATGCATTTACAATTAACATAGTATCTTCCAAATAATACAACTGCAGAATCTAAAGCAACTGGAGAGAGAACTTGGATAGTATAGTAAAGGAAAACACATAGCTAAGGTTTGGAATGACTACAACCTGATGAAACGGAGCAATACAAGAAGACTTTTCCTCCTGACAGAAGCAAGCTCTCTTGCTCTATGAAGTGACAATTTTCAGCTTATCTGACCACAGAAAGTGGTCTATAGTCATGACCAAACACAAGTGCACAGCTGTAGACTACTTAAAAATGGCTGATTGGGCAAAAATCTGACCACTCATTGCGTGAGGGTTCAGATGAAGATGTTTCAAAACGGAGCATCTTCTGTAACTTGTGTCTGCACTGCCTCCCAGCCTGTTGCTGTTTTCAGAATGGGAGGGAAGGAAGGGAGCAGAGGGAGTTCAGTCTGGGATTTTTTTTCAGGCCCCACTGGAAGGTGGGGCATGTGCACTGGAGCCCTACTGAGCTGGGCAGGTCTCTAATTCACCCACCCCATCCTCCAGTGCCAGCTGGGGAACCCTAAAATCTCTCCCTAAAATCCCTTTCTCCCCTCCCATTCTGAAAACAGCCCAGGCTGGCAGGGAGAAGGAGTCATTGCTAGGGGAAACAGGCTGCAGCCAACAGCTAGATTCCCCTCCCCCCTGGAACTAACAGTGAACTTCTGTTTGGTCCAGGGGATCATTGTAACTCAGAATGCTGCCTGCAAAGTGTTCTCAGTTACAGCAGGAGGCTGCACTTAAGAACCAGGAACAGACCAGCTATGGCTGTGTGCAGACATTGCAGCCAGAAGTTTGTGGGTGTTAGATTGGGTTAAAAATGGCCCTTTGAGCTAACTTTGTAATTAGGTAAGTGCTGTGAGTCTGAGCTAAGGTAAATCGGGGTAGGGGCAGGTGGAATGGGGGGGCTAGCAGTGGGGTTTGAGGGGACCCGGGGCTAGCAGGTAACACAGGGGGTGTTGGGGACATTGGTGGAACTAGCGAGGCTCACATGGGGGCTTGGAGGGATGAGGGGACTAGCATGGGCTTTGGGAGGATTACAGTGGGAGGGGGCTAGTGGGATTAGAGACACTCTCTAATCTCACCAAGCCCCAGAACCCCTTCAGCTCCCCCCCCTGCAATGCCACCAAACTACCTCACAATCCTGCACACTGCTCATAGGGCCAGTTTTACCAGCAGTCTCAGGAGCCCAACTGAAGTAAGTTGGGGCAGGGGAGGGCTGATCAAGCGGCTGATGGCTTCCTGGGAGGCAGTTTATGGGGTCAGGGGGGCTCTCCCCACTCCCAACCCTTCCAATCTCACCTGCCC
The DNA here is from genome assembly GCF_000455745.1 of Alligator sinensis. Taxonomy (NCBI): domain Eukaryota; kingdom Metazoa; phylum Chordata; order Crocodylia; family Alligatoridae; genus Alligator; species Alligator sinensis. The sequence goes on along the minus strand of NW_005842298.1, from coordinate 499,955 downwards.
CTCCCCCATCCCAATTTACTTCATTCAGTTCCAGGCACTGGCAGATGCTGGTAAGACTGACACTGGGAATGGCTTCTGGGATTTGGTGGGCTCATAGAGCCTGGCTAGTCTGTGCAGGGGGTCAGTACTGGATGGTGCAGGGGTGTAGAAAAAGTGCAGCCCCAGGGTTGTGAACAGCAGCTGGTCTTTTCCAGGCCCAGGGCTGCATTGGGAACGTGTACAGAACGTTCAGTTAGATAGGTCTAGCCTTACCCAATCTAACTTAGTGCACCTCTGAGGTAAAGTTAAATCAGGTCAGCCATTTTTTTTACTAATCTAACCTTCCTGAAACTGGTGTGCAGTTCACACTCAGATCAACCTAACCAGGGATCCCAAGTATAAGGTCCATGCCTGGGCAAACTAAGTTAGATTGGGTGGCCATTTTTAACATGATCTTACCCTGAGTGAACTACTCTGTAGATTCTGAAGAAGACTATTTCTTGTGAAATCCCAGGAAATCTGCAGCTCCCTAGGTGAGAAGGTAGCACTAAGCAAGAAGTATAGAGATCTAAGGGTTAGATTAGTCAGAGCTCCTAGAACTTCATTGCCAAATTCCTCCCACAAGTCTCTTGTTAACAGCAGTTCCAAACATCTGTGAAAGCATGACACAAAGTGTTACTGACGTTACACATGGGAATCTCTGTTTTCATTCAAACGGTACAGCTCAGTAATTCTTTATTCTGCATGTTAGATCAATGAAGATTCTTCAAGCAGAGTTATCAGTCTTCCTGTGAAGGTTTGACAGCAAGTACTTTGGTAAGGCTCTTTCAGAAGCTTTTCTAATAACACTCAAGATGTGGCAGCTGCTGTTTTGTTCTCTGGAGCAATATTTAGCTAACTGTTCAAAAGAGATTTCTTTTTTAGAAAGCTATTTATTTTGAAGAAGATTGTCGATGAATTAGACTTACATTAGGGCCAGTAGAGAAATGTGTGAAGTGCCTGAAAGTGCTAAATTAGAATGGAAAGTCTAAAACATTTGAAGGTTGATGATGCAGTTGTCAAAGATGATGCTTACTTGCAAAAGAAAAGAGAACATTAATAAAATACTTTGAAATATAATCAAGAGAAGAATTTTCAGCTTGTAGGGCATGAGTTGCAGGCTTTGTTTAAAAATATTACCAGGCTATTCTAAGATATAAGGAACTTAAATTGCTTCAGCAAGACTTTCACATGCTTTTTACCAAATACACAAAAAAAATGTGTTTCTTTTCCTTCTAATAATTTTCCTGTTTTTTTGGAGATTTGTTTCTAAATAAACCTGAGGAACAGGTTTCCTGAGGTAGTTTTATTTTTCCTTCAGGTAAAGACTGGTTATTATGATTATGCTGATGGTCACAGCGAAGAATGCTAAGGGATACATTTCTTCTCCTTATGATCCTATAATTCATCCATCATTTCTAGCAAGAGGTGCAGATTATACTGCTGTTGGGAAATATTTCTGGCGCTCACACTCATTTTTGTGGGTATCACATTGTACTTTTGAGACTAAAGAATGTTTTTATATCAGAGGGATGCACTGCATATCTCTTCCACCATGCTTTAATACAGCATATAGAACAGTGTGTTCATTGCTGGCTGTCTGAAAAAATTTAAGAATTGACTATTCACTAGTCAAAATATTAAACTGCAGGCAAACATTAAAACACATTTTGACAAAAGGCTAAAAATGCTGTCAAATTGGGCAACAAAAAGGAAAACAAGTGCTGCCTAACCACAGAAGTTGTATTGGCAATTGTATTGTACACTTTGTTTCATCTGATGGGTTTCCCCATCTATTTTCTCTGAACGGTATTCCCCAAAAGTCATAAGTAAAATTTGTCACACTCTGGCTTTCAAACTGCTCTTCAGAGATCTGGATAAATATTAAAGTAGCATATGTGTCTGTTACATGAAGGAGGAAGGAGAAAAATATAAACTCCTAAATTGGCTTCATTAAGGTAAATAATCAGTACTACTTGAGTTTTTTGATGGATTTTTCTTCATTGAAACAAAAGCACATATTTTTGTCTGTATTAAGCAGAAGCTAAAAAATACAGAATGCTGATTCACTAAAGTTGTCGGGGAGGGGGAGGGGGGGTTATTTTGCTTACCATAAATTGAGCGATACACAATTACCAGCTACAGAATTCAACTGAATTTTGCAGATATACCTTGTTTAACTACTTATTAGTAGCGCTTAATCCATCTAGCTAGCCAGTAAAGCTTGAGTTGAAACAGTCAGTCTCTCCGAGATAAAAGGCTAGGTTTTTCTGCTTTAAGTTAGGTACGTAAACCCCCTATACAATACCTGGGGAGAAGGTTATACTTTAGAAAAGAATTTAAAATGGCCAGTAAGCTGAGAACATAAAATAAGCAGCAGGAACTGGAGGGGTTGGGTGTGTCTCTGGAGCCTAATTCTTTGCAGCAGGGATTCATCTACTTCCACTTACAATTCACAGACCTTATCTCTCACCTGGATTCAGACACCTAAGTAATTTCTTTCAGAAAGGGAGCAAGTAGCAGGTCATATTTTCTTTTAAATCATGGCCAGAAGAGAGGGTAGCTGCAGTGATAGCAACATCCCTGTTTTCATAGTGGTCAGTAACATTCCCTGGATAAGGGACACCCAGGTTCAGTTCCTTCTACCTAAGGATTCAGATGCATATATCACAGCAGACAAGGTTCTTTGGGTAAATCCGATATCTTTTATTAGACCAACTCAAATAGTTGGAAACATTCTTCTTCGCAAGCTTTCTGATATAAATACCCTTCGTCAGGCTGAGGAACCATATTTGAGTTGGCCTAATAAAATATACCAGATTCACCCAAAGAACCTTGTCTGCCTATGTCCTTAGACCAACATGGGTACAACCTATACCCCTCTCTGTTCCTTTAGACTAGGGACAGAAATTACACACAAACCAGTATCAGTGATCAGAAATTGGTTCAAATCTATAACACAACAGAAGTAGAGTGGACCACTTTTGAAATGGCTGAAACTGGTTTAAGATAAATCTGGATGGGTATAGTACCAGACTTAACTGATTTAGGTTAAATCGGTTTATTGAACTTCTATCCCACATCTCCAGATACAAGGTTTCTGCTCCAACCAAGCAGGGAGACCTGTTCTAGCATCCCCTGGCTTCTGGCCTGGACCACTGCAGACATGTGGCTGCATTTCTGGAATCAAAGTGAATGTCTGTTCACTTGTTTATCGGTTCAATCTACACAGCTTAAATTAACCTGCCAAGATTGAATCAATTCAGACTCGGGATTTTTGACTGTCTGTACTTAGCATTAGGGAAGAAGCAGCCCAGGAAGGGAGCACTCCAGGGCAGGCAGGGTGCAGCAGCGGCAAGTCACCATGGCAATGGGGCAATTAGGTCAATTAGCAGGTATTTGCAGGCAGTCCAGGGTAATCTGCTAATGGGAGGGGAGCAGGGCCCTGGGAGGATATAAACCTGAGGCTCGGGCTGGCAAGCTAAACTAGCCCTGCAAGCTGTAGGGGTAGGAGCTCATGTCCAGTGGAGCTTCCAGGAAATGCTGGAGGGACTGTGGTGCTGCACATGGGTCCCTGGTGAGGCTCAGGGAGCTCACAAGGATATAGTCCAGGCCTGGAAGATAATCCTAGCAGAGAAGTGAGGGAAAATGTTCTCTCTTGAAGGGGTAGAGGGCTGCTTCCCATTTTGTGTTTATGTTGTAGCCCAGGGGCTGGTTGTTTGTGTTGCAGTTTGGAACTGGCGGTTTGAGTTGGGACTGTAATGGGCAGTATATGGTGGTCCCATTAGTGCCCGAGGGGCACACAATCATCTTGAGCCCTGCCAGGGCAGGTTCAAGGTCTGAGTGTAGAGCTCAGAGCAGGGTAGAGCATGAGGCCACACAGCCACTCAGGGGCCAGAGGCCTGGTGTCTGAGAGAGGCACAATCATACAGGGGCCGGGGGCTTGGTAGACAGAGGCCAGGGGTCCAGTGTCTGAAAGGGCTAGACCAGAGCTTGTGCCTCAAAGCCAGGTCTGATACAGTGGGCCTGGGCTAGAAGTTCTAGCTCAGGGGTCAGCAACACGAGTGTTGAGCATGGCACATGAGGCCATTTTGCTTGGCACGCCACGGCTAGCCCTGGCTCTGGGTAGCTGCTGCCAGCAACAGAGTCTGGGCTGCTCCCAGCAGGTGGCTGGGAAACTGCAAGCAGTCTGGGCTCCATGATCAGCAGCAGCTACAGACAGCTACAGAGACACATCCAGTTGCAGAATTTAATCTCTATGCGTTTAATACATTTATGCATTTAATGCATTTATGCGTTAATCTCTATGCGTTTAATACATTTTAATGTTACCGGATTGTATTCTTTCCTTTTGAGTTATTCTTATTTGATTTCCTTCAGGGGTGGGATTTGTTTCCAATAATGCACTGAACTTTAAAGGTCAACCCAATGGTATATTTGGCTTTCTTTTTAGTTACTGCAGACTTAACTACCTTGCGTAAGACTTGTGTTATCTTAAATATTTTATTTGTTCTAACCCTGATATAGGAACTGTCACAACCCAGTTAATCAGTGCCCATGCCACTAGCAAGAGATACCATTTAGACCATCCTCATTTTGTATACAGTAGTCAACTAAAGGTTAAAAGAAATCCTTGTCAGAAACTCCTGAAACAAAATCCTGGCGTAGGCCCCTCACATGTAACCTCATACGTAACAGGCAGGAAACCTGACCCACTACCTTGGAACCTGATAGCACAAAGAACTGCTGCTTTGTCAAAAATTAAAGATTCCACTTAGCAGCCCATCATTGGACACCTCCGTTAGACACCTCTGTCTATAAATAGTTTAGCAGCTTCCGCCCAAGTCGGAGAACTCTGGGGAAATCTCTGAGGAGAAACCTGAGCCCATCACCAGAGTGACTTGGCGGTTTGATCACCCGTCAATGACTCCCCGTCATCGTAAATCTTGACGTAGTAAAGCCCTGCAGGCCCAATAGCTCATTCCGGCGCAACGTTTGTCATTATTGAACTATAACCCGAACCCGTACGCTTGACTATAATCGAAGCAACTATAATGGAACAAATGCTCAGCCTGCGTCGCACGTCATTATCTGGGCGGCGTAAGTAAACAATCTCCTGTAACCAACACGTGTCTGTGCCTGGTTAATTTCACTCCATCCATTAATCACCTGCCTGTTAAGGTAAAAGTTTTACTGCTCTGGTGGGAGTCAGGACGCAGCTGCCGGCGGCTGCTCTGATTCTCGACA
>NW_005842298.1:490416-493165 GCF_000455745.1 Alligator sinensis | reverse complement strand
TGCCCATGCCACTAGCAAGAGATACCATTCAGACCATCCTCATTTTGCACACAGTAGTCAACTAAGGGTTAAAAGAAATCCTTGCCAGAAACTCCTGAAACAAAATCCTGGCGGAGAACTGTATATAATTGGTCAAGAAACAAGCTTAGGCCCCTCACACGTAACCTCATACGTAACAGGCAGGAAACCTGACCCACTACCTTGCAACCTGATAGCACAAAGAACTGCTGCTTTGCCAAAAATTAAAGATTCCACTTAGCAGCCCATCATTGGACACCTCCGTTAGACACCTCTGTCTATAAATAGTTTAGCAGCTTCCGCCCAAGTTGGAGAACTCTGGGGAAATCTCTGAGGAGAAACCTGAGCCCATCTCAGAGTGACTTGGCGGTTTGATCACCCGTCAATGACTCCCCATCATCGTAAACCTTGACGTAGTAAAGCCTTGCAGGCCCGATAGCTCGTTCCGGAGCCATGTTCGTCATTACTGAACTATAACCCGAACCCGTACGCTTGACTATAATCGAAGCAACTGTAACGGAACAAAGGCTCAGCCTGCGTCGCACGTCATTATCTGGGCGACGTAAGTAAACAATCTCCTGTAACCAACACGTGTCTGTGCCTGGTTAATTTCACTCCATCCATTAATCACCTGCCTGTTAAGGTAAAAGTTTTACTGCTCCGGTGGCAGTCAGAAAGCAGCTGCCGGCGGCTGCTCTGATTCTCGACAGGAACAAGAAAGGAAACTGCATAGTAATGTTCTGGTATTTCCGTTGTGCTAGCTGAACAGGTAATTACTAACTGAAAAATGGTACAGCACAACATTTACACATGGAAAGTTCACAAGTGCAGTAATAAAACAGTCAGCACTCTCATGCAATTAATAACACAGCATTAGATTGATTTCAGTCTAATTACATTTAAAAATGTGTGGAAGAATCTGAGCAATTTAAGAACAGAACAGCGCTTTGTCTTGGAAATTTGTCTCTCATGAAAACCAAGTCTGGTAAATAATGGACACAGAACGGGCAGCCATAATCTCTTCCTGAAGTTAGGCTGTAATATAGCAGGGTTTATAAGTGACAATATGGTGCTATATTATTGGTAAGGAAATGTGTGTGTTACTCTGATTTCTAGTAAAAAGAAAAAAGGTCTAAACTTTCTTGCAAATTAAGTCTTACTCATATATTCAGTACTTCAGGTTTGGGCAACTATGACAAGTTCAGTGTTCTACCCCATATGCCCATCATCTTTAGAAGCTTGATAGATGCTACATTATTGCTTGGCCCTGAAGACTGTATCCTAAGAAAAGTGTTAACGTTGTGGAAGAAATGGATGGTGACAAATTCTAATGCCAATGAAATATGTTGTTATTGACAGAAACATGGGAAACCGTTGCATGCAGGTTAATTGGAGAAACTGCTGGAACAACCTGCAAGAAGTTAATGGTCAACCTAAAACAATGTTACTACAAGGACTTGGGTCAAACAGCTTTTCAAATCACAAAGATTTGCATGAGAGCAACCCAAAGACAAGTCCGGAGGAAGCCAACAGACATGAAACTCAGGCAAAGGAGGATGGTGACTATTTTGAAGACTCCTCTGTTTTAAAGTAATTCTTGTCTTTTGTGTTCTTGGCATGTTGCCCTTGAATGTGTGTAGCTTAACATAATATCATGTGAACAGCAGCAGCGCTCAATCTTTTGGCCTCAGGCTGGATAAGTGGTGTGGGGCTGGTCCGTGGGCTGGCTGAGGCCTGTTTTGCCCTGCTCGCTCTGCTCAGCCCTGATTGGCCCTGTGCCACCCTGTTTAGCTTTATGCTGTCCTGAATGGCTTCATGTACTTAACCTAGAGGATGGGGCCATTCTCTGTGTACTGAAGCTCCCCAGGATCTAGAAATCTGACAGCAGGTGACTGGGCATTAGTTTTGCCAGTGCTCCTTCACCACCAGATGTTCAGACCCCGTAGGGAGCCCCGCCAGCCTGTTACCAGATTTGCCCATTACTTTGGGGTGTGCTCATTTATTAGGGATACATTTCTAGGGTCTTGGTAATTCTGTCAATGTGCTGCTTGTGTTACTTGTGTTTCTATACGGAGCTGTATATCTCCCTTCTGCAAGTCCTCACCCCCAATGGAGCTATCTTGCAGGACTCAGTTTCAATGGGGCTGGGTTCCTCCAGTCACCAAATCAGTCATACACACACAAATTAACGTGACATGCCTGATCCGGCCGTGTTGATCAGCATGGACAGGATGACACCCTCATATGCCAAGTATCAGTTCATCAGAGCAACAATAAACTGCAGTCAGACACAAGCACACAGGTGAACAGAATCCCTCTGAATCCGGCTGGGTGTCCAGCTGACACCCTCATGGGCCAGCATTCAGTTCATAAGGGCATGTCTGAGTCAAACTGGGTCAATCAGCCTGTACAAGCTGATCCCCTTATGTGTTTCAAACTCAGCACATCCCAATCTTAGGCCTCTTGATGAGCAGACCCCACAGTATTTTTGGGCTTCACAGGGATCTTTAGCTTCCTTATTAAAAGAAGGGATCTTTCGCTTCTTCAGGGATCTTTCACTTCTTTAGTAAAAGAAGCGTTGCTGCAGAGCAAGTGAGGAAGGAGAAGTAGAGAAGGAAAAATGTACCCAGTTACTACCAGTTTGACTATAAGAGTTATTTATTGCTAAGTATATGAAATATATAATGGTACTAATAGTAATAGACATGCAAAGGAAAAACAAACACAAACA
>NW_005842298.1:485959-488658 GCF_000455745.1 Alligator sinensis | reverse complement strand
TTTATTCACACGTGGCGGCTAGCGATTGGCTTGCTAGCCGTATAAAAGGCTTGGGTGGTTTCCGCCCAAGTGGGAGAAGTTGGAGAACTTTGAGCACGCTGCAGAGTGCCCCTACGGAGATTTGACCTGAGGCTGCTGATCGATAGACTGATCACCTATCGATTCTTCTCCCCGTCGCCGATAGATTCCTAGACGTATCCCTCCCCACGCACAAAAGAACCGGACCCACGGAGCCTAGCAAACTTCGTGTGAGTGAACAAAAGGATTAGAGCTCTTTTGTACAAGTACTTTCTTTAGTTGACACAACGGGCTCGCGTGTTTAGAGCCTTCAGCCGGATTGGGCTAGAGTTCGCGAGTTTAGAACTCTTGTCTGCCTCTCTTCTTTCCTGTCTGTAACCGCAACTCAAGCAAGTTTTCCTGCCTGCACCGCGACCATCTTCGGTGTAAGTAAAATAATCTTTAAATCAACCATTACGTGTCCGTGCCTAATTCCAGCGTGTCGCCTGTTCTCTCCGATCCAGCATGCCCAGGCTGCTGGCCACAGCTCGCGCATAGCACAAAAGGGCCCCGATCGCTCCCCGCCGTCCGCACATGGCGACGAGGGTGGGATCGGGAGACGGCCTGCACAACAGGTAAGGTTTCTAGCACAATCCTTGAAGGGAGACGATCTGTTCTTCCAGTGTCCCAAGAACAACAGTGGGTGGTGTCAGCACACAGTTTTTCTTCTTGAAGCGCACACACTGCTGCTTTTTACAGAATCTTATACCCTCAGTTCAGCTGCTGCTTAGCATTCTCAATAGTCCAAATCATTCTTTTCTATTAACAAGGGGTTATCTGGTTTGGAACATCTCAAGAAATTGATTGATAATCAGGAAACACATAAGGTTAGGGAGTACCCAGACACTTGGGAGCCAGCTTGAAATTCCTATGGATAGCAGATATACTGATGGGATAACTCATGGTTTCTTCAGAAACGATAGCTTGCAGCATCAGGATTTTAGATTTTTACTTGTTGTGAACAAGCCTCAGCTTAGCATGACTTCTCCAGATCTTACTATAGTCTTTTAACAGACTTAAGGCAATTATTGGGGTGTTCATAACCTTTGGGCAGGAGGACTTCCACCAGTCGTCCTGGGAAAAGCATGACAACACCTGTGGTTAGGGCTCCAACGGGCTGGATGCTGTGATGAACCCTTAACCATTCTTCAAATGTTGCCCATACCCCCTCTGACTCGGCCTCTTGCCTCAGCATTCCCTAACTCGGCAACTGAGTTTTAGTCAATCAAGTTTAAATAGGCCTCCCATAGTGGGACCAGGGAATGTACGGCCCGAGATGCCTATTAAACTTAGAGGTGTGTCCGGGGTGGGGGGAGTCTTTTGTAAATCCAGATTAGAATTGGTCTGATAAATGCTGAGCTGGGTGTGTGAACATGGGTTGATTAGCATTTGGAGCACAGATTCCCCATCATGCAGTGCTCCCCTGCTTCTCTGATCCCAGAATTCACTGCAATCTCTGCTTCAGGCTTTCTGTTCTCCATCTGTCATATAAATGAATGGTCATCGGGTTCCATCTCGGATGCAAATGAGACCTAGGGCAGTTGTTTCACTTTTGTCACCCTTATCTGGAGGGTCTTAGGTGCGTCTCTCACTGCATCTTAATCAGTTTTGTTTATGTAGAGAAGGGGAGGGAGGGGTGAGTCCTTTGTGAGTCAGACAGGCTATATCCTGTGCCAGGTTTGCCCAAGAACACAGAGCTGAGACGTAACAAGCCACATAGCATGGTTTCATGGGCCGGATCTCACCTGTGGGCAGGGGGGTTGAACACTCCTGATATACTTTTTTTTTTTTTTTTTTTTTTTGGTAAGTTTGCTTTGTTTTCTGAGTGGGGACAGGATGTGTGCATGTCCTGTGTTCATGATGGCATCAGTTAACATGCCAACCACCAGGCCTGATTCCTATGTGACTTCTTAGATAAGTGGGGGAGGCGATTGGCTGTGTTGGCCTGCAGTCATTCAGAAAGCAGTGGAGAAAGGCACCTTCATAGGCTATTCTAATAAGATATACGGAGAGAGTGAATGCAAGCTTTGGTGAAAGCAAGCTCACTTTATCAGATGCCGTGAGAGGACCCGCATTTAGTTCCTTATGCTTCGCTTCTTGCCAGTCCTTTCACAATACCTGGTGAAGTAAGCTTGGGTTTACAGAATAGAATAGAATGGGGGTGTGTGTATGTGTGTGTACACACTATCCAATTGCCCATCATGAATGAGCAAATGTGGGCGGGGACAGACTCCTATGTCCCATGTCCTGCCCCCCCCTCCGCCAGGCCCAATCTCCCATTCCCTGCTGCAGTGGTGGGGGGGGAGGGGGAGGGGTGGAGTGGGCCCACGCCCAATGCGGAGGCTGTGGGGGAGGATTAGGCCCAAGGGTGGGGAGAAGCTGGCTTGCTGCAGTGTGGGGCCTGGGCCGACATGGCAGCAGAAGGACGAACAGGCTCAGGGTGACAGGGGGGAGGAGGCCTGCTCCTCCCCTTCCCACACTGCTTCCAAGTGGGGCCAGGCCTGTTGCTCCTCCCTGCCAGCTGTGGTGACCTGCCTTGTCTTCACCCTTGGGTCTGCCCCTCCTGAGTCGGGCCTGCTTCTCCTGTCCACCTACCACTACCTCATAAGTTCTGCTGACGGTGATGATGGAAGGGGGAAGGC
>NW_005842298.1:485085-485930 GCF_000455745.1 Alligator sinensis | reverse complement strand
CCCCCCAATGGCATTGATCCCACTCCCCATCCTTTACTGCTACCTCCAGGGAGCAGGGCAGGGGGACCAGGCCAGTGCAGCTCCATCCCATGTCCCTGCCATCATGGCAGTGCTCCACCGCACCACCATGTCTGGTCCCAGTGCGGCATTCGCACTCTGGTTGGTTGGTTGTCAGCCAATCAGTGCGTGAGTAAAGCATTATGGACAGACAGGCAGATTAAAGCTTTTATAATATTAGAATGTGTGCATGTAAAAAATATGACTAGGCTAGTCTGTGAAGGTGCACAGAAGTAGTACCCTCCTCCCCCTCCGGAGTTGGTCTCGCCCAACAGCTTCAGGCTACGGGCCAGGCCGAAGAGTAAGGACAAGTCGGGCCGTAGTTCTATTTTTCTGGTGTCACTGCTCAGGCGTTCCATTCGGACGCGGCGGGCAGTAGGGAGGAAAGAAGTCGGCTCTAGCGGTAACTTCGGCGCATGCGCTCTTAGCATAGTGGAGGAGCAGGTAAAGATGACGCTATCTCTGGCTTGAGGCGCTTGGCGAGCGGTACTTAGTCCGTGTGAAGGGGGAAGGGAAGCGGATGTGTTTCCTGCGCATGCGCGTAGGGTCGGGGGAGGGGCTATGTGGCGGATGTTTACCTTCAAGTCGCGCGGTAGATTGCAGGCCGCGGACACGTCATCAGAGTGCGCGGCGTTGGAGGGAAGCGGGTACGCGGGAGCGCGGGGAGGGGCCGCGCTGGAGTGGTCTCGGTCTTAACTCCTTGCGTGCAGGCGCGGCCTTGACGTCGCGCGCGGGGCGCGTTGCCATGGTGCCCGGGGGCGCGCCAGCGGCGGGGCCTCGCGGCCTGG
>NW_005842298.1:481123-485068 GCF_000455745.1 Alligator sinensis | reverse complement strand
CCCCGAAGGCGGCGGCAGCCGAAGGAGCGGGAGGCGGCCCCGGGCGAGTGAGTGAGTGGGGGCCGCGACACACATTCATTGCCCCCACACACGTGCATATGGACACGTGCGATTTGCGCGTCCACACACGGTCACTGCACATGTCTAGGTGCACACATGAATTGTGCATGCATGCACTTGTATATGCACACGCACCTGTGTGTATTCATTATATGTGCACGTGCATGCGTGTGGAAGAGGTGTTTGTATGTGTCGAGTGTGTGTGTGTGTGTGTGTGTGTGTGTTACACACACACACACTTAAGTTAGTCTATAACGTGCAAATCTACCCTGCCTTCTACTTGACTTCAGATTAATTTAGCTGACAACTTCTCTCTGGGATGGCTTAGGCAGGTACCATCCTGCCTTGAGCAAGGAGGTTGGGCTAGGTGACCTTCTAGCTCTACTTCCCTGTGGTCATGCAAAACCTTGTGTGCTGACATCTTAGTGCTTTGATACTTCTGCAGGTACAAAACACTTGGCAAACATCAGTTCTTGCTGTGCCCACGCATAAGTACTTTAAGCCTAATTTAGTCATGGAGGAGCAGAGCTGTGAGGCAATTTAGCCATGGGTGAAAAGGAAGCAAGGATTTCTCTCTCAAGTCTTAAGCCTGTCTTGCTGAACTGTGCTACTTTTCAGAGTTTGAAATGAATTGAAACTGAAGGTGTTTGAGGAACAGCAGAACTGTCCAGGCACTGCAAGTGTTAACCCTGAGGAGCCAGCATCAGCTAAGTGTCAGTGCATGTGAGCATGACCAGGCACAGGGTACCCAACTGAAGGGTAATGGTGAAAGTGGAAAAATTTATGATTAGCGAAGGAGTTATAACTTTTTTAATGGGAACACAGCCAGTGTTTAATACATATATTTTAACCAATTGTTGCTGTTAAGTGGTGCATGTAACACCTATAGCTTGCAATAACTGGTGATCTTTCTCTGTCAGGTGCAGTTATGTGGAAAATAAAAAGCTTAACTGGTTTCAGGATTGAAAAGCCACTGAAAAATTTCATTATGTAGTGAGTAAAGTTGAGACTATTCAGTATGATAAGAGGAGAATCATGAAAGCAGTGATCTGAAAAGAGTGAAATCAGTGAAGTGTTTTAGTAGTTCACATGATTTCAGGATTGTGTCTGCGGATGAAATGTCTGAAAATTAAGGAAAAAATGGTCTTAGAGAAAGTGCTGGAAGGCTATTCTTTGGACTTATTTTTGGCTGGACTGAAAGCAATAGAACAGTGGTATTTAAATTATAGTTGTGTTTGGACTGCTGTCTAGTAGAACACTTCCATTAGTTGCAATACAGAAATGGTATACAGGGGATGTTTATTATTGGAGAGTGCAGGTATGTAAGAGAGGATCATTAAGCTAAGAAATGGTCATTTGGATAGCAACATTTAAAATTTTGTTAGGAAAATAGGCTATAATGGCAGCTGGTGATCTTTTTAAGGTTGTGGCTGGATTGACCCGGTGCATGTCAAAGGCAGGTAGAAGGGTAGTTGCTACGACCCAGCCATCCCTGCTGCTTTTCCCCACAGGGACCTGGGGAAGGCCCCGACTGTTGCACATTGCCGGCAGAGCCCGACCCATGCCTGCAGGTCAGATCAAAAGGTTCCACAGGTAGGATCCATCCTGCAGGTTCTAGGTTACCAAACTGTGGTCTAAAGGGAAGAACTATGCATTGGCAAGGTGATGGGCTAGTCCTGTGTTCTTATTACAGTGGCTTTTTGCTAGGTTTGTTTAAAATGATTGACTGTCATTACACTGACAGCATGTGTGTGATTATTTTGTGTATCACAATACCACAACTTTAGTGAAAATACTCCAGGGAAGAAATGCATGCTTTTACTGATTTTTTTGTGAAACTTACATATTGATGTATTTCTTCAGTCAGGATAGACTGGAACAGAAGACAAGCAAACCCAATGGCTCTTCTGCCAATGTGGAAGAGAGACAGAAGAAAGTGACTACTATATTCTGCTTGACAAAAAATGAAAAAGAATTTTATGTTCCAAGTGATGAATCTTGCTTAGCAAGTGTAGCCACACGCCAGAAAGAGAAGCATGCAGTGGAAATCAAAGAAGAATGTACACATAAAAGTCACGGAAGAATTTCTCAGACAGGTGACATGAAGGCATTTCTGACCCACCAAGCTGTTTGTGAAAACTGTGAAGTGAACTTGCCTGGGTTTAGCAACTCTTCAGCTATGGAGTCAACTGTAGATAAGTGAGTTTTTATCATATTAGCTTTGTTGTGATTTACAATACTAATGTCTTGTTAATAAAATGAGCATAACTGCTGAATGGAGTACTAGAGCTGCTTAAATAATTGATGTTTATTACTTCTGTATAGGATACTTGTTGAATCTTTTAATTTCTTGAGGTTGAGGGGATGTGTCCACAGCTCATTAATATCTTTTGGGTAGGTGGACCGTGTGTCATTCACTTCACTAATCTAAGAGAGAGGCTTGAAGTTTGAAGCCCTTTGAGACTGAATCCATTGACAGATGTAGAAATAGGTAGTACTCTTAATCGGGGAACCAGTTTTATAAACACAGAATGCTAAGATTAAGGATTTCTTTTATAATCTTAAAATTTTTATCATCTGCTGAAAAAGGCTGGTCTGAAAATCCTATAAAAAGCTCTTTGTCTGAAATAGGTAGAAGGACCACAAGCATCTGTGTCTATGGTTAAACATAAGGTACAACTCTTTTAAGAAGTATAACTTTTTTTAAGAACCTGGAGTTATCAAAGGCCTTAGGCGTGCAGGAATCCTGTATTTATGTATTAATGTATTAAAAGGACATTGCAAGCAATTAAAACGGCACATATTTGAGTAAGAATAGCTATGCTTTCCTGTTCCCTCACAGTATTTGGAGAAGTGGAAGAGGAAGAAAGTGCTGTATTTTACTTTCAGTCTATTGTTGGTTTATTTATAGAACACCATTCAAAATTCAGTGAATACAAAAATCATTTTCTCACTGTCTTAGGGTACACAGCAGAAAACTTCTTTTTTCTTTGTAAATAGATAAAGTGAATTAATGTAAATACTGACTGCTAGTTTTCACGTTTACATGAATTTGCTGTTTAAGTAGTTAATTTAAAACTGAAGGCGTTGTTTTCCTAATGAGTTAGCAAAGTAAATGCACCTTTGTGTGCGCTCCAGCTGGTACCAAAGTAATACCGAACCCTATTAACTACTTATAGGCTGATTTCAAAGCACCCACATAACGGTACTGTTGAGTTAAATTGGTTCAAAAAACATTTATCAAATTGCTGGAATTTCTACATGTAACTGTCTTATTCCTTAAAATTGTTATGTAAGTGGTATTCTTGCCTAATTAGCAGGGCTGCGCAAAGCTTTGGTCCCTGATTCGATTCAGCCAACGAAAATCAGGTCGACTCTCCGAATCCAAATTGAATCGGGGGACGCTTTAATCTTTGCAAATTGAATCGGAATCCTCCGAATGGATTTGGAGAGATTTAGGAAAGATTCGGCAATTTGGACGTAGGCACATTAAATGTTTTTTCTACATAACTCAAGGTACCAGGCAGCTGGTGAATGCTGTGATGGTGGGGTGGATGGAGCGTCCCACAGTAGTGTGGGGGGCTCCCCATTGCGGTTGGCAGCAGACCTGGAAGTGGACCAGAAGCACTTCTGGTCCACTTCCGGGTTCACCAGGGAGTGTGGGGGGGGGCCTCCTTAGTGCCCCCTGGGCTCAGCACCTGGTGCCTTCTGGGTTTGGGGGGGTTCCCTGTGTGCTTGGTGGTGGACCTGGAGGTGGACTGGAAGTACTTCTGGTCTACTTCCGGGTTTGCCACCAAGCACGTGGGGAGGGGGCCCGTGCTCCTGTGGGACGCTCCATCTGCCCCAGCATCGCAGCATTCACAAGCCACACCTGGTAGGTCCCTC
>NW_005842298.1:463310-479292 GCF_000455745.1 Alligator sinensis | reverse complement strand
ATTGGGGGGGGCTCCACATTGCGGTTGGCCGCAGACCTGGAAGTGGACCAGAAGCACTTCTGGTCCACTTCCGGGTTCACCAGGGAGTGTGGGGGGGGGCCTCCTTAGTGCCCCCTGGGCTCAGCACCTGGTGCCTTCTGGGTTTGGGGGGGTTCCCTGTGTGCTTGGTGGTGGACCTGGAGGTGGACTGGAAGTACTTCTGGTCTACTTCCGGGTTTGCCACCAAGCACGTGGGGAGGGGGCCCGTGCTCCTGTGGGACGCTCCATCTGCCCCAGCATCGCAGCATTCACAAGCCACACCTGGTAGGTACCTCAAGGTATGTAGAAAAAACATTTAAAGCTGTGTCTGTGGCCGAATTGCTGATTCAGTCAATCAGCATCAAACCTTCAGATTTGGATTTGGTCAAATTGAATTGGGGACCATGATCCGAATCAACAAATTGACTTACTGTCCCCGTTTCGGGCTTAATCCGAATCGAATATGGCCCATTTCACGCGACCCTACTTATTAGCCAACATCTAACAAGGTGATGGAGTAATTATTCTAAATTAAAATTTAACATTATCTTTTTGTATAGTATGTTTAACTTAATCACTTCTCAGCCATTTGTAGGCTAAGATCAAGTGTATTACCTTAGAAGAACTCGATTTACCGTGATTACTCTAATACAAGATGAGTTTCCCCTCATTGGCATTGGGGGGAAAACGCCCCTCGTCTTATAACTGCATACTAGGAACTCTTACTAAATATATTGTCTACCCTTAAACTGCTGCCAAAATCAGTGTGTACCCAGCGATGGAAACCGACTAAAAAGTTGATTAAATGCAGCCAACCATGAGTGTGACTCTAAAACATAGGGCCCATATTGGGCAGATATACTGATGGAAACCTACCGTAAGGATAGGTAAGTGCAACCCATCTGAGTAGGTCCATTAAGCTCAGTCCCTCTGACTGCTAACAATTTTTTGTCATGGTAAGCCATGACATTGCTTACCTATATTTCCTCTGTTGGCCCCTCTCTCAGCCTTGCACACATGATTAGTGTGGCCCCACCCTCTATGAGGTGAAGCTGAACCAGGTTGCCCTGCACCTCATTGGCACATAAATTTTTGGAGCATCTGAGAACTCATCACTGAACACCCAGTTCCAGTCATGAATGGGGGCTAATTAGCATGTGGATCCTTTGAGGTGGAAGGGGTGGTGATATATGGGGTATACACACATACTGAGTAGTGCTGAGCTGTGGGGTCACTGTGGAGGGTAGTGCCACACGAATCATGTGCACCAGGCTGAGAGAGGGTGCAACAGAGATTTTGGGAGAACTGTACCTAATGTTATGGGTTAATATGGTTTGAAATGCTGTTCACTCTGGTTAGGCCCAGCACATTGAACTGTATGGCAAATCATGAGCTTTTTGGCTGTGGGTTAATACCATGCAAGGTTTATACTAGATGTAAGCAGGTGCTGAAGTGCTGCTCAAAATTGTATTTATGAAACACCTATGCTAAAACCTACAGCAGTTTCAAAAAAAGGTAACACAAATCAATTCTGACTGAACTAAGCCTTGTGGTACGTTATATGCAAATTGCAACATCCCTGTTTAATTTCAAGGTTATTGTTTTCAAATTTGCTCTTTGCTTCTGTGCTGTCATGGAGGGCAGGTTCTGACAGTGAGGGGTGGGCAAAGGGCCTGCCAGGGGAAAAAGTTTGTGGGAGGGTGGTGGGTGGAAACAAAGGGCCAGCTTATCCCCCATATATTTTCCATATATAGAATCTAGTTATTGTGCGGGGGCAGTGGTGGGGGGTGAGGGTTGTCTTATAATCAGGGCCGTCTTCTATTTGAGTGCGTATGGTAATTTACAGGATCAAACACTGAACAGCTTGGAAAAATAATGTACTAAATGCTATATCATAACTTACCTTTATGCTTTTGCACCAGTTGTTTCAGTGGACTGGAAATGAGGCAACCCTTCAGTATTTAATTTTTGTCTTGTTAGACTAGGAGTTGCTACTAGAATATCTATTGAATACCTGTCAAAATCCAGCAATGAACAGCTGTGCTCATCTTTTTATAATCCTTTAAAAATTATTCATTTGCCTATGGTGGGTAAAATACGGCCCGTGGGCCGGATGTGGCCCATCAGGCCATTCTATCCGGTTCGTGGGGCCCCCAAAACAGTTAGAAAATTATATTTATCTGTTCTGGCTGCCTTTCATGTGGCCCTCGAAAGCTTGCCCAAACTCAATAAGTGGCCCTCCATCCGAAATAATTGCCTGCCCCTGTTATAGACAGTAAAAGTTGGGAAACTGAGCCATGGGCTTTGGAAACATGGGAGTGGGACTGTGCTCTGCCCTGGTGTATTTCTTTGAAATAACATTTGTTTTCAGGTGCTTTAGTCAGTGCTGTATGCCAGAGCCCTGTGGATGTGTGCGTATAGGAGTGCCAAGGGTGGGTCTCCACTGCCTTTCCTCTTCCGTCTGCCCGAGTTTTCATGGGATCTGAGTTTTGCTGCCATTTGCCTCCCCCACCCTGCTCTCTCCCCACTGATTCAGTGGCAGGGAAAAGAGGAAACAAGCTCGTCTTATGGGCTCTGGAGCTTCATCTCCAGAGCTTTCTGGAGATGAAGCTTTCAACATGAGCTTTCCAGAGCTCATGTTGACACACCAGTGACCTCAGAGCTTTCACATGGCACTGGAACCTAGCAGCTGAGTGTTGCTGCTTATCCCTGCTATAAGGGATTCCTATGGCTGAATTAATTTGTTGGGGCAAGGTTGTGAAAGTGGCTGCACTCATATCTTGCGCTCTGGAGCTGGTATGTCTGCATGGGTGAATGCTGCTGTTACTCCTATCCTCCATTCCCCTGTTGCTGAATACAGAAGCATTGACCTGTGCTGACATGCTGTTAATGGACTGCTCACACTGACTTTGCAGGCCGCATCTGGGCCGCAGGCCAAATATTGAGTACCGCTGTTCTAGAAGAATCTTAGCTGAGTTCTCTCAAATAAAAAACACTTGTTAATAAGGTGAGAAAGGAAAAAGATTGCAAAGGTCAATTAACTTGGACCCAAGTACTGTATGTAATTAGGTGACCTTCCAGTCATAGAAAGTTTCAAGGCTTAGTAAAGGCTAAACTGAAAATTGCATAAAGATACAAGCTTGCTGGCCTGATGTCCTTTACTGGCAGCTATGCCTAATACTTTTTTTTTTCCTTTGTAGAATGATATTTCTCTGAAGAAAACCTTATAACTATGCCATAATGAAGTGTGATAAGGCTATATTATTTTACCATTAGTAATAAAAAAAAAATGTTTTTTCCAGATTATTGTTGTATTTGCAGATGATACCAAGATGGAAAGGTTTTGCATGCACTTTGGAAAATATAATTGGACTTCAAAGTCTTGTTGAGAAATAAGGGAAACGTAGCATGAGTGGCTAGGCAGCAGTGTTACAAGGAGGAATCTAGGGATTATAATATATAATGAACTCACAAAACTCATGAATGTTACACATTGCAAAATCCAAGCCCATGCTGTGAGGATATTTATGATGCTTCTGTTTTATGCCATATTCTTGTTTGAGTATCACATATGATATACTCCTGTTTGTATATTTATGTCTGTCTATATGGATGTTTAGAAAATAAAACCTGTGAAGAAAGATTGAAAGGATTGGATTTTTTTCAGTTAAGGGAATAGAAGACTGATGGATGAAAAGAAGTTGTAAACTATGTAAAAGATGATGGAAGAAACAAAGCTTATAAATTGTTCTCTGCATGGGTGAGAACAAAAAGTAGTGGTTTTAAATTGAAACAACAGAGTGTAAATTTAGTAGAAAAACATTCTAATTCCCAAGTAATTAAGACTGGAATTAGTTACCTGGGGAGCTTGTAGATGAAGTAATCTTCATTAGAAGCTTTGTAGAGCAAGACAGACATAAATCTTTTGGGAATGATTTGTGTATAGTTTAATCCTGCTTTAGGGCTAAGAGAGGGACTTCCCTAGGTCCCTTCCATTTCTTTCTTATGATTAGGCAGGAAAACTGCTCTAGAACTCTGATAGCAACAGTAAGACATTTTTGGCTTCTTGTTATGGCATGGGTGAAGGCTAATTAGAAAAAAAGATGACTTATTTTTGCAAACAAGTTCAGAAATCATTTTATAAGATAAGTAGGCATGGATGTGAATCAAAATAAAATGTGAAGCCATAAGTAACAATGTGGTTCACATTTTGGTTTACCAGGGTGTATCCACTTATCACCTAATCACAGTAATTTATTTGTTATTCCTTTTATTTTTCTAGCTTTCAGCTGCCTGTCTTGTAGGTTGGTTTCTGTTTGAGTACCAGTCATGTTGTTGACCTTATTGTCTACTAATAAATAATAGACAGATAGGCTAGAATTGTTGTTAAACTTAATATGCATGTACAAGTCTTGTGAATGTCTTCCTTCTCCTGAAATGGGTACATGCTAGTTTTGGAGTGAGTGAAATGTTGATATTCCATTTACTATTAAAAAACCCCAAAAAACAAAAGAACAAAACCAAATAAATAGATTATGTACTTGATGGTAACTTTTTAATGAAATATTAAAACTAAGAATTGTGTAGGTTGGCTTACTATGTAATAATGCTGAATACCTAGCAGAATCAGATTTTGAAAGAATATGTATAATTTAAAATGTCTTTTTCCTTTACATTTCCAGACACTAAAATAATTATGGTTTATGAGCTCCTGCTCAGCCTGAATGCATACTAAGGCATCTACTAGATATGTTACAGCTGACATTTAACCCCATTGGAGCCTTTATATAGTGTTATGGTAAATTCAGGAGTTTTTAGTTTAAGATATATTTTATGATGCTTGTTCTAATAAAAATGGAATGTATTGTACCACTCCTTTCAGTCTCCATTGGGGTTGACACCAGCGCAGGGTATATGCTTGTGCAGTGATCTATTATAGGCATGGACGACAGACCAGAGGGGAGAGTGTTTAAAATAAATAACACACACACACACACACACACACACACACCTGCTTATAATATCATATATATTATACAATTTATATTATAATAATAATATCATATGATATAATATAGGCAGACAAGGTTCTTTGGGTAAATGTGATGTCTTTTATTAAACTAAATTGTTGGAAAAATTGTTCTTTTAAAAGCTTGTGGGCACAAACATCCTTCTTAAGTCATATATCCACCCACCCATCCTTTTCTTCTCTGGTCTGTTCCTGTAATGAATCACTGCAGTAGCGTATACTTTATCGCTGCACTAATGTGTGTGTATGTTTATATATGCATATGCGTATATATGATTATTAATAACTGATTTTTTCCCAGGGCATCAAGATTATTCATGCTTTGTTTCCTCATTTTAAAAATGCATAGATGTGGATCACAGGAGGACATTGAATTCTCTTGTAATATTTTGAGGGAATTATGATTAAGTAGCTTTATACAGTGGTAAATGGAGTAAATTTCAATAGCAGTACGATTTGTGGTATTACATGAACTGTATGTCAATGTTGTTGCAGTGAGGAGGACATGTATCGTGATGCAGAAGAAATAGAGAGAGAAAAAGTATTACTTGTTTGTGAGAGAGGCTCCACAGGTACATATGACTTTCATTTATGGCATTTCACACAACAGAATAGCTTATAATACTGTTAGTTTATATAGCTTTGTTTCCTTCATCCCCAAAGATTTTGCTGCTCAAATGTATACATGCATTGTAGATGCATCTCACAGTGGAGTACAGCACAATTTTTTTTTTTCATCCTAAATTCTGTTTCATGTTGAATCATGTTTCAGATTACCCAGTCTACCTAGTCTTTTTTCTTCAAAGTTATTTTGACCTGATAGAAAGTTGCTATTTGTATATTATGCAGGTACCTTTTGTGTAAAAATGTAACATTTTAGCAAATACTACTAACCAGTTGACAATATGAAAGGGTCTGTCATTGGGAGTCCCTCAGGAGTGCCCTTGTTTCAGTGCCTATGATCTGAAAGGAAGCCACTGGAATTCCCATGAAGTTTTGTGTTCCTCACCTCTTCTGGGGAAGCTAATTTTTCCCATCTTTCTTGCTTGCTTTCCATCATGCTTAACATGCCCTATGTAAATATGGAGTGTCTTGTGTGTGTCTCTATAATTTAACTGCTGAAGTGAAGAGAAAAAGCTTTCCTGCTGCCTTTTTTGACTGCTGAAGTGGTGGGAGAGCCAACTGGTCTTTTCCTTCTGCTGCTTTTTGGGGTCATGGGGCATCTTCTTCACCACCATCGTATCTTCTCCTTGTACACTGATTTCTGGAGGGTTTTTTTTCCTGTCAAATACTAACAGGAGATATGTTAGCTAGGCAATATGCTAGTCAGCTGCTTTTAAATCGGTAACTATTTTCAACTAAACTAGAATTTCTTGAAGTACTAGATATAACCACTACATAATTGAGTTGTTTCATAGTTCCTCTTTGATCACATGTGATATGCGCATTATATTAATCTCAACAGAAAATAAGCTAAGTGTTGCACCTGAAATGGATATCGTGGAGTACTGCCAAAAAGAGTGGAGAGGAAATACACCAGTGGCAAAACTTATGAAAAAGGTATAATAACTTGTTTTTCTTTGTAAGGTTTTTTTGGTAGTTTCTGCAGAATAGATACTTGCCAGATTTTGGCCTTAATGGGTTTTATGGCTTTTCTTTTTCTTATATTAATTTTAAGGTGCACAGTGTTTCAAACAGAAATACAGTAGCAGAAGGTAGAAGTAGTAAGTTAGGTGGGGTTGTTTAATTAGTCCCTGCAACATCCATTTGAAATTCTTATTAATAGAATATATGAATAAACATCTATATGCGAACATCTTTGCAATTTACTGTTACCCAGAATACCCATATTTCACATTCCAGGGCTGGAAAGAAACAAAGCCAAATCTTTACTTCAGTTGCAAGTGTATCACCTGAATAGGGAGGACACAAAATCCAGGATTATGGGGCTCTTTAGGTAAACAAAGGAGAAAGACGGACATCTTCAGCATAGAAAATTATACTTTAACCATGCGTTTTCTGTTAAGCAGAACTTCTGTGTATTTGAGGAGAGTGGAAGTATTTATATGTTAAAATCCATCTGTGCAAATACAGTTCTTCCCCTGGGGTCAAGGGAGAGAGAGAGCTATGGGTGTTTCTTTACTTCTGGGAGGCGCTCATAAAACAGTGATGCGGGCAGCATTAGAACATAGAGAACTTCTTTATCTTAAATCTCTTGTTCTTAATCTCTACCTATTTTGTTTGTATGGGGTCATACACAAGAAGGAATTTTTAAAATGGGTTTTAAGAGCCTTTTTGCTTACTTTTAGCATTGTTAATGACTTTGCAGGGGGCTTGAAGTATTCTTGGGCTATATTCTAGTTTTGAAACTTCTTTCAAGGTAAGAAAGCAGAATTTGACCTATGGACTTCGTGGCTTGATGGACTGCAGTTCAGGCACTGTCATAGGGGACACAAAATAAAGCAGAATGTGTTTAGGCATCTTGTTTCAGAGAAATTGTTCTTTTTCTGCCCATGAGTGCAGTGTTGATGTTGACTGGACATATGGAATAATTTTTTGGAAAAACTATCAAAACTTAGGGGTTCACTGATAAAGATTTTTTTTGGCTGATACTGATGGCCAATTATTAACCAGCCATATTAGCCAATGCCAATTGGATAGCCAATAGGCAGCAAAGCAGCTTGGAGAATAGCGTCCTGCTGGTAAGCCTGTGGGAAGAAAGGGATGTGGGGGAGGGGGCAGATCTAGGCCCCCATGGGGAGGAAGGGAGGGAGTGGGGCTGGGGCAGGGGCAGGCGCTGCCCAGACAGGGTGTGGGACTGAGTGGCTCCTTGCCATTGTGCGCACCCCTGAGGGAGGCACGGGGGGGCATGTGCCCTCCAGATTTCTGCACTAGGGAAGGCAGGTTGCCCACTGCTGGCTTAGGGCCAATGGCTACACCAACCTCTTCGCAGCAAAGGGGCTGGGAGGGAGAGCTATGAGGTGGACTACAGTCACCCCCAAATTCGCTGTAGCTTTGCCTCCCAGTGCTGCTGCTGTCCTACCCCCTCCTGCCCCAAGTGCACTCCCGGCCCAATCCCCACTGGGAAGAGGCTGATGCAGCCCACCCTCGCCCATCCCCCACCCCCCATTCCCCCTGGATGAGCAACTCGCAGCTCTGCCCTGCACCCTGCTCCAGATCACTGCCCCCACAGTGAAGTAGGGAGTGGGGCTGAGGCAGGTGCTGCCCAGCCAGGTTGGGGCGGGCGCGGGATGGAGCCATGACACGTCTAGGGGGTAGGGGAGTGACTCCCACCACTGCGAACACTCCGGGAAGGCATGTGGAGGGGTCATGTTCCCCTGGATCTGCGCGGGGTGGGCTGTGGCTCTCGGGCTGAGCCGGGCTGTGCACAGGGCGGGTGGCGGCAGTTCTGGGAGGGGGGCTATGGCCCAAATTTTGCAACCCCCCCCATAGCCCATCCTCGTGTCACTACCTGCCCCGAGCACAGCCCTAGCCCAAACCCTGCCCCCTCCCCCACACACTGAGAAGAGCCTGGAGCAGCCCTGGCCCCAGCCTGCAGCAGCAGTGCACCCTGCCCCACCCTGCGCATATCTAAGGGCATGCCTTCCCATGTCCTCCTGGGGTGCACACAGTGGTGGGAGCTTCCCTGTCCCTGCACTCCCCAGACAAGCCACGGCTCCATTCTGTGCCCTGCCCTGTCCCATCTGGGCAGCGCCTGCCCCAGCCCCATTCCCTCGCTGTCGGGGGCATTGATCTGCCCCCACCTCCACACCCCTTCCCTCCTCCCTCCTCTTCCACCACCACAGACTTATCAGTTGCACCAAGCTGCCGGGCTGTGCGTCTCGCTGCCCGCATGCTGTGCTGCAGCTGCACACACGCACAGGCATTTATCGGCTGCATTAGGCCAATTTCCGATACAGTCAATTTTCTTTATATTGTTGTCGATCCGATATCAGTGCACTTCTAGTAACAAAGAATGTTTTTGTAGGGTTGAACTGTTTTTACCTGTGATGGCTAAGGAAATATAACCAAAACCCCCTTGCTTTTGCATATCTTTTCTTGAACAACTTGTAGAGTTGGGAGAGTTGCTAGACAAGTTTTTTGGGCACCATGTGTGAATGGTATCCTTTTAAGCTCATTTGCATTTGTTAGTTTTCCTTAATTGTGCACTTGCCTGTTTTAAAACTGTCTTCTGCAATCAAAATTACCCTTTGTATGGAGGTAAAGGGCTGTGGTGGTGTTATGTGACTTGAGTATATCTATTCAGTAGAAATAAAAATGACCTGCGTAGGAGAATCCAGGATTTTCTCAAAACTCCTGTCAGCACAGTTCTCAGCACTGTTATAGACCAGTAACAACTACTAGAACTTCTGTACTCATGGACAACACATTCTCCACCTTGTTTTGACCATCCGCATTGTTTTTGGTCAAAGTGTGTTAGATCACATTCTTGTTTGGGAGACCTTTGTAAAGAGTTAGGAAGGAAGGAGATCTCTTGCTGTGGATTTTGCATGTAGGGATGATAGCAGGGTAAATAGTATATTTAAAAATGCAGAGGAAAATGGAGATACTGTAGTAGTATTATTATGTAGTTTTCTGTTTTGTATGAATTTTAGAGGAAATGCATTTTCAGCAGTTCAAATTAAGCCATTTTAATTGAATATTGTAAATACTGAAAACAACAGTGCAGTGTTAGTACAAGCTTCTCTGTTGTGTGCTACTAATGAGTCATATATTGGACCACTGACATGTTTGCTTAAAGGCGTGATGGGATCTGATCCGTGATGCTGGTAATCATGTAATCCTGCTATGTCTCATGTAAATGGAAAGATGTGATTTTTGGCATCAGGGTTCAGATCCCCAATTATACCATATTGCCCTGGATTGGCAACTTAAAAGCCAGATGCCCACAATCAACTGACTGTTAGCTGGGGCCAGGGACCAAGTTGGGGTCTAGAACTGGCCCCAGCCAACAATCAGCTGATTGCTAAAATCCCAGCTCAGTGGCTCACGTAGTTTTTACAAGTCCTGACATATGGGGATCAGAGAGATTCTCCCTCATCCCAGGCTCCTGTTGCCGTTGCAACTTTAAAAAAAAAAAATCATACATGCAGCTGGGCTGCACAAGCAGTTCTCTGACATTGAGTGCGTGGAGATATCCTTAGGATCATGGTAGCACCCACATCTTCCTCTGGGGCTTGAGCAGAGGTCCAGGGTCCTGGTTCTGTCCCAGACCCTGGGGCTGTACCAAGCTGGATCTTGACACTTAGTTGAACAGTGGGATCTGTCATAGACCAGTCTCAACCAGCTATATGTTTAGTTTAAGTCATGATACAAACAAGCCACAAAGTTGCTACATGTTATATGTGGAATAACTTTGAGGCTTGTTTACTGTATTATCATGCCTTAAATTGATTTGAATATGTGTCCGGGTTGTTCTTTAAGGTGCAGTTAACTTTTAAATTAATGTGTCAGGGGCCTTGGCGAGGACACCAACAGTTTGTAGAAGGCTATTTTAGGTTCATTCTCCATGTTTTGATTAACATGTCAGTTATGATAGTTATATGCCTTTTAATTTACTTAGCATCTATAGACCTCTTGTGATACCGATCTTCAGAGGGCTAGGGTTCAGACCAAGCAGTCTCACCAGTCAGCGTGAGCTTTCTGTTAAGCTTTTGTTTTTGATATATAAAAATTATTTGTTACAGCTATTGAGCAGAACAGAACTGTGTATTGTGTTTCTTTTGCATAACTTGTCCTTATACATTTGTTTCAGAAGTATTTGACTATTTTATGTGGAGTAGTGGAACAAAATGTATTGTCTCTTTTAAATGGCTCTAAAATTTTCTCTCTTGATACAGACATGTGAATTGGAATGAAGGAAAAAATGTTTTTGTGTTTATTTGCGTAATCAATTTGGGGTTTTTTGTTTTGTTTTGTTTTTAATAGGGATATGAAGCAGTTTCTCAGAAATTTGCCTGTATAAGGAGAGTAAGAGGTGATAACTATTGTGCTCTCAGAGCAACGCTATTCCAGGCACTGAGCCAAGCTACTGAACAGCCTAACTGGCTCCATTCAGAGGACTTAATGCTGGTATGCTTCATGCTTACAATAGATCTTCTGCTCAAGAGAAAATACAATTTCTTACTTTTGGATAATGCATACTATATTATATGAGCACTGCTCTCTTTCAGTTTTAAAGATTGGAGGGAAGGGGGAAATTGGGGCATAGAAGAAGAGATCCGTAAGGTATCTTTGCTCCAAAGGCTAACACCTGGGCCACAAACTGTCCATCCATCTTGACCTGTTCTTTCTACACTTTATTTTAGTGTCTGTAGTATGACAGTCAGTATTTGGAAATGAGTTAGATTTACTGGAGAATTCAAGGAAGTGAATCTATAGAAGTGTTCGTAATTTTAAAAAATGTGCACTTCCATTGCCCAACCTTGACAATTTATAAACAATTATTATAATTGAACATTTGCTTTGAAACTGTAGTCTTTTGGTAATGGGAATTATGGGAAAGTTAGGTTGAGTCCCTGCTTAGCAGCTTTGTTATTTATTTACCTACAATGCTAAGTTCTCTTCACCACATCAGGTAAGTGGTATATTAGTGAAGCTTATGTCAAAATGATACTGTTCTATTTGTGTGAATTGCCAGACATCTGCATTTTTTGCTTCACCAGCAGGAAATTATCTCCTTGAAAAGAAGGGTTGTCTACTGAAAGTTGTTCAAATTCTTCAGCCTAATACATCAGGTTCAGAACTTGTGACAAATGATTAATTGTCTATGAAGTTGGGTCAGTACTATCCTGTGGTGCTTGACTGTGAACTTAGCTATATTACCATATTTTCTTGAATACTACACACCCCCAAATAATGTGAACACCCTTTTTTTGGAAGGCAGAATGAATTGAGAGTTTTGGTTTTATTTTTAGTCTTGGCCAAAAGCTGACCTCTTGGTTGGGGTAGAGCTTGCTCTTCAACTCGCATACTTTCACTCTCCTGCTCAGACAAAAGCTAGAGTTCTAACCTTCTCACAACCATGGCCCTATAGGCAGCAGCTTTGGCTGCTTAGCCAAAAGCTACTACCAATTTGGCAGCAGCTGAGAGGGGATTATAATGTATCTCTTTATGTTGAAGTGTGGACTCCTGCTGCTCCTTGGTGACCGGTAGAGAAGTGAGGGAAACTCCCTAGACTTCCATTCTGGCACAGAAACAAGCTGCCCTGCTTCAGTCACATACCCTAGTGTTGCAGGACTAACTTCTGGTGGGGAAAGTTGCCTATGGTATGTAAGTTAACATGGTATTTGCTAGTTGGGAAGGTTTTTTTACCACTGGATTATATCTCCAGTAGTGACAAGACAACTAGAAGGGACTTCTTTTAAGTATTTTCTCTACTGATGACTCAACACACATCATCTGGAAGCAGAAAATTCTGTATTACCCAAATTGAAGATGACCCTGAACTGAGGATGATTGTCTCCCATTATTAAATTCTGTTCATGGCAAATTTATGAATTTGTCATCATTTTCTGTGTATAGAATTTAATTATTGGAGAATTAAAATTGGCAGTCTTAAATTCTTTTCCCCCCACAACTGTAACACAGAAAGCAGAGGGAGTGAGGGAAGGTAGTAAGTTGTGGTGTGGGGAGGCAGTGTGAGGGGGAACAAGTAGTGGAGAGGAGACAGGTGGGGAGGGGGAGCAGGCATTGGGGCTTGCCCTTCTACACGCACCTTGCCCCTGTTGCCTGTCTGCCCCTACCACTTGGCCCCTTGTACCTGCCACTCCCTCCCCTAGCCTGAGGTCCCCATCTTCTCCCTGCCCCGCATTAGCCTCCTCCCTTTGAGCTGCCTCTGCTCTGGGGCCAAGCTGGAGCTGGGGCAAACACGCAAGCACTATGTACTGGGCTGCAGTTGAGGCTGAGCCAGCTGGAGCTGGAGCCTAACCAAGAGTTAGCACCAGAGGGGGACTGAAGCAGGTGAGGGGCAGAGGTTTCAGGGTGGGGGCAGAAGGGCGAGGTCCAAGGCTGTAGTGAGGGCAAGCAGCAGTTGCTGCTCTGGCTCTGACCCTGTAGCAGCTGCCTGCCTCCCCCTATTGCCTCGTGCTCAATTCTAAGACAAGAAGCTTTTTCCCCCCGTATTGAATGGGGGGAGAGGGTGCGCCTCAACTTGGAATCAAGTAAATACAGTACCTGCTAACATGTTTTCTGAGGAATGGTTTCAAAGAGAAAATAACCTGCATGCATTTCTTAATCGGGTTGTGACCGTTTTTATTTTTGGGTGGCTTTTTGTTTAATTTTAATACTGTTTTTGCATTTTTCTTCTTTAAAATACTGATGCCTTAAACTATATATCATGATTTTTTGCCCTATTTTATAATGAGGTGGTTTACTAATGTGTTCTGCTGAAATATATTCAGTAATGATTGTGAAGACAGCAGTAGAGTATGTATGTGCAAGGAAGATAAATGGAGTAGTAGTTAGCAAGACTTTCCCTCCCTCGGTTGTAAAAAGTATGTGTGTGTTAAATACAAACGTTTAAAATCTCTTCTGTTATAGGATAGGGCATTAGTTTGCAGCCTTCATTCGTGAGTCGTACCCCCCCCCCGGCTGTTCTCAGTTAAAGGATAGAATTAAAATAAATGAATGCCACCAGATCCTACCTACAAAATGCGTTTGTTAGTTAATTAGACAAATGTAATACTTCCGTTTTTTTTTTTTTAATTGTTTTATGCTGGAACTTGAGGAATATTTAAAAAGGGGTTAAGATTATCGAGTAGTTCTTGGTAACTATTAGGGCTGTGCGAAGCTTTGGTAGCCTATTTTGATTCGGAGGAGAATCCGGCCTCATTCGGCAGCCGAATCAAATTGAGAGACCCATGAAAAGGTCAAAATCTGTTCGGAAGCATCTGAATCAATTCAGAAGGCAGGTTTGCAGGAAGCAGAAACTGAGAAGGGGTGGGAGGGGGAGGGGAGACTGCTCTGATATTGACATCTGTAGCTGGACAGTGACTGTGATCTTTCTCCGAGTTCCCTTCCAATCACAGTTCTCTGGGGGAAGGGTGTAGAAACAACATATAAGGCTGTGTGTGAAGTGAGCTGTGCCTTTTGTGAGCTGTCTCTCTCTTGGACCAGCAGCGTCTGAAAGGCTCTGGCTTGCTATCTAGTCTCTTGGTAGCTAGCTAGTCTCTATTCTTCTGTGTTTTTCTCTGACAGTGTGCTTTCCTGTACAATGACGACACAACATATCTCTCTCTCTCTCTCGCACACGCACACACTTCGCAGCACACCAAACATTATGAAGCGTCATGGGTGACTTTAACCTCTCAGACATCTGGGAGAAACAGGCAGCCAGGTCTGCCCGTTCACGAAGGTTTCTAACCTCCTGACAGGACCTTCATCTATCACAGGAGGTACGCGTTCCCACTAGGGGAAATGCCTTACTAGACTTAATACTGGCCACAGGGGCTGACTTGGTAGGGGATCTGTAGGTGCAAGGTAACCTAGGGGATAGTGACCACCTATTGATAAGGTTCACTGTCTGGAGAAAGGTGGGGAAGATAACTAATAGGGTGGAAGTGCTAGACTTCAGGAAGGCCAACTTCAAGAAGTTCAGGAGATTAGTTAGGGAAGGACTGACTGGTAAAAGCCTTGGAGAGATGGGAGTCCAGGAAGGGTGGGCGTTTCTCAAGGGACTAATCCTGCAGGCACAGAAAAGGGCCATCCTAGTACACCTAAAAGGGGGTGAAAAAGCAAAGAAACTCTCTTGGTGGGGCAGGGAAATCCAGCAGAGCCTGGAGGGATAAAAAGAGGCCTACAGGTTGTAGAAGCAGGGGGCTGCCACCAAGGAGGAGTATACCTACTTGGCTAGAGCTTTCAGGGAAGCAGTGAGGAAAGCCAAAGTGGACATGGAGCTTAGGCTGGCAGCAAAAGTTAAGGATAACAAAAAGTCATTCTTTAAGTACATAGGAAGCAAAAAGAAGGTACAGGGTAGCTTAGGGCCCCTTCAGGATGAACTAGGGCAACTGGTAACAGATAGGATGGCCAAAGCAGAGCTTCTAAATTATTTCTTTTCATCTGTGTTCCTGGACATGAATACAAATACACATCCCATTGGGACCTTAGGTAAGACCAGTATAGATACCAACCCACCAACTGTTTGAGCTGACCTACCAAAGGGGCACCTGGAGGGGTTGAATGTATTTAAGTTAACAGGTTCTGATGATCTTCATCCTAGGGTGCTTAAGGAATTAGCTGGAGTCATAGCGGAGCTGCTGGCACAACTGTTTGAGCACTTGTGGTGCTCAGGACAGGTCCCAGAGGATTGGAAAAGGGCCAATGTGGTCCTTATTTTCAAGAAGGGGAGGAAGGAGGAACCGGGTTAACTATAGGCTGGTTAGTCTCGCCTCTATCCTTGGCAAGACCTTTGAGAAAATTGTTAAGGATCACATTTGTGGGGGACCAGTGGGTAAAATGATGCTAAGGGGCGATCAGCATCCTGCCTGACTAACCTGGTTTAATTTTATGACCGGGTCACAAAATGCTTGAATGAAGGCATAGAGGTAGATGTTATTTATTTAGATTTTAAAAAGGCCTTTGACACAGTGTCACGCCCCATTCTTATAAATAAACTAAACAGTTGCAATGTAGGTTATTACACAGTCCGGTGGGTAGAAAACTGGCTTATGGGATGCATCCAGAGAGTGGTGGTGGATGGGTTGGTTTCTACCTGGAGAAATGTGGGCAGCAGAGTCCCCCAAGGCTCTGTCCTGGGACTGGTACTATTCAATATCTTCATTAGTGATTTGGACGAGGGAGTAGAAAGCACCCTGTCCATTTTTGCTGATGACACCGAACTATGGGGGGAGATGCACAAATTAGACAGCAGGAGCGAATCCAGGCTGATTTGGACAGGCTGGGGGAATGGGCCGG
>NW_005842298.1:419821-463142 GCF_000455745.1 Alligator sinensis | reverse complement strand
GTAAAGCTAACTGCACCCTTTCTTGCATAAATAGGTGCATCACGAACGGGTTTAGGGAGGTAATACTTCCCCTCTATGCGGCACTGGTCAGGCCACAGCTGGAGTACTGCGCCCAGTTTTGGGCATTGCACTTCAGGAGGGATGTGGATGGCCTGGAGCGGGTTCAGAGGAGGGCCACTCATCTGGTTAAAGGCCTATTAAAAAAACCCTATGTGGACCAGTTGGGAAACCTGAACCTCTTCAGCCTCCACAAGGGGATCCTGAGAGGTGATCTCGTGGCCGCCTTCAAACTCATCGGGGGTGCCAGCAAGAAATAGGGGATACAGTGTTTACCAGGGTGCTTGTTGGGGTAACTAGAAATAATGGCCACAAACTGGAAGAGAGCAAATTCAGATTGGACATAAGGAAAAAGTTCTTTACAGGGAGGGTTGCCAAAATATGGAATAAGCATCCAAGGGCGATGGTGCTGTCCCCTTCCTTGGAGGTGTTTAAAAGGAGATTGGACAGACACCTAGCTGGGGTCATCAGATCCCAGCGCTCTTTCCTGCCCAGGGCAGGGGGTCCGACTCGATCTAATAGGTCCCTTCTGACCCTAACTTCTATGAAACTGTGGAAAGGCAGGTGCCAGGTCTTTTGTCAGGAGAGGGGGCAGAGGGAAAGCTGCAAGTTATCCCCCCCCCCACTCCCAACATAAATGCACCCTAGGGCTGTGTGAAATTTGGCCGCCAGTTTTGTTTCAACACTGTTTCAACTTGTTTCGAGGTCAAAACAGCAAAATCAAAACAGAACAGATATAGTCGAAACAGCCTCAAAGTAAAACGAGGCAAGTCGAAATGTTTTGCTGTTTTGACATTTCACCTGTAGGCTATAATGGGGAAGGACAAAACAGCCTATAACTTTGTCATTTTTGGCTTAATTTGGATTAAACTTGCAGGAATGGTAGCCCCTGCAGAGGCTCCAAAGCCTGCCAAGTTTCAAGGAGATAGGTGCAGGGGTTTGGGGGAAACTACCTCAAGCTGCGAACAAGCAGAACTCGTGACATGGGTGACACTGTGTGTGTTAAGGTGCAACAGGGTGAAAGCTGCAGGCCTGCTAGCCCCTGCTGAGGCCATGAAGCTTGCCAGCTGTCAAGGAGATAGGTGCAGGGGGAGTCTGGGTTCTGGGGCCTTGCACCTCTAGCTGCTGATAGGCAAAACTCATGTCACGGGTGCTTGTGCAACTGTTTCTGTCTTGGGGCACGGAGTGGTGGTGGGGGGAACTACTGCAGGCCTGGCTGCTAGGCCCTGCTGCAGCCACAAAGCCCGCCAGCTGTCAAGGAGATAGGTGTGGGGTGAGTCTGGGTTCTGGGGCCTTGCACCTCTAGCTGCTCACAGGCAAAACTGCACCACCGCCACTAACACTAGTAATAACCACCAGCACCAGCATGACCGTCTCCACCCCAATTTCAGTTCCCAGCATGAGCCTTCCAGTGCCAAAGGAGCTGGATCTGGAAGCAGCAGAGCTGAGTGCTACAGCTAAGGAAATTCTGGGGAGGGAGGGGGAATCTGAGTTTGTTCCACACCCCTCAAACTTCCCCTTGAGGCAGGTCTCTTCTGGAAGGCACTTTGGAGGAGGTTGTTGGGGCAGGTGGTTCAGCTCATCCAAATGTTGTGCTTCTGCCTGGTGAGGAGGGGGATAAGGCAGGATCCCCACCCCCAACCCAGAAGCGGATGGGTAGCGGGATCATTTTGAGGTAGCAGATGATCCCAGGTATGCTACCTGCTAGCACTGCCGAAGGAAGATCAGCCGGGGCAAGGACATGAAACGCTTCGCCACCATGGTGCATCTCAGGAGGCAGCACCCCCTTGCCTTTGTTCTTCCTCAGCCTGGCACCAGTGGGAGCATGCCCAAAAAGAAGTCCCCCTCTCGCTTCAAAGCCCCCATCTCCATGAAGCAGAGGCAGGCCACCCTGGACCAGTGGGGAAAAGGTGGAGACAAAGGGGGCACATTCCCAAGGCGAGCAAGGTCGCCCAGAGCATTGGGGAGATGCTTGCTTTGGATACTCAGCCCTTCTCCTTTGTTGAGCATCCACGGCTCATGGCTCTCATTGCCCCATCCTATCAAGTGCCCGCATGTACTACCTTTAGCAGTACAGTGGTGCCCTCCCTGTATTAGACATGCAGGGAGTACTTGAGGGAGGAGCTGCAGAAGGCAGAGCCACAGGTGGCCTTACACTTCACCTCAGACATCTGGAGCAGCCGGGATGGAGATCATACC
This sequence comes from Alligator sinensis, assembly GCF_000455745.1. Lineage (NCBI taxonomy): Eukaryota > Metazoa > Chordata > Crocodylia > Alligatoridae > Alligator > Alligator sinensis. The sequence goes on along the minus strand of NW_005842298.1, from coordinate 460,886 downwards.
TGTCTCTCCCTCACAGGGCACTGGTGCGATCAGTCAGGGCGTCAGTGGGCTCTCCTTCAAGCGGAGGTGATGGATGGGTCCCACATGTGAAGGGAGATCATGGTGGCCATGAATCGCATGGTGCAGGGGTGGCTCATTGGGCAGGGTGAGCTCACCCGTGGGTTCATAGTCCCTGACAATGGGGCCAATATAGTCAAGGTGGTCTGTGATGCTAATTTTGTTGGCATCAGCTGTGTGGCACACAAGCTGCACCTCATAGTGAGTGATGCCTTGGAGGGGGACAGGGCTCCTGGTGATGGTGCCGTTACTACCGCTACCAGCCAGCTCATTTCAAAATGCAGGAAGGTGGTGAGCTACTTCCACTGGAGCATCAAGGGGGGGCAAGATTCTGCAGGACAAACAGGCAGAGCTGAGCATCCCGCATCACAAAATCATACAGGATGTGGAGACTGTGGAACTCCACATACATGATGCTTGAAAGGCTGATTGAGCAACAGAAGAGGCCATCCATGAGATGGCCTTGCATGGGGAGATTGCGGTCAGTGGCCACCTTAACAAAACGGTGTGGGATACCATCGCCCAGATCTTGGTGGTCATCAAGCCCTTTCTTGAGGCCACCAAGAGCCTCAATGCTGGCAATGCCCTTCTTAGCCAGGTGATCCCCATAATGAAGAAGCTTGATAAGCAAATGGAGAAGTTCCAGGGTATTGATGTTCCTGGCTGAGGCAAGCCGCTTTTACCAGAGGTGCAGGCACTGGTGAAGTGGCTGAAGGAGCGCATCAAAAAATGGCTGGATCCATTGTGGTCCAGTATGGTCCACGTGCTGGCTGGCATGTGCGACCCAAGGGTGAAGGGGAGTGTCTGCAACAGCAAAACCCTCGGTCACTGGATGGAGGTGTTGGTGAACAGTCAGGGAGGCAGAAGTGCAGAGGCAGGGGGATGAGGAAAAGGGAGATCCACTTTCCCATGCCAGCACTCCAGCCATGAGCCAGTCTTCACCACAGCCACTGCCAATTTGGGCCAAGGACATGGCTTCAATATTGGGGTTCATAGACACCAGACCCCACCATCAGGCAGGTAGCGTGGAGGCCTCGGTGACTACCTATCTCGTCAAGGACGTGGAGCCGCTGCATTGCGACCTTTGGCCTACTGGGCAACCTGCAGCCAGATGTGGCAGGATCTGGCCACGGTTGCCCGGGAACACCTGTCCTGTCCACCAACCAGCATTCCAAGCGGGAGGGTTTTTGGCATTGCTGGTGATGTTGTGACACCCCACCACAGCTCCCTGGATTCTGGGTTGGTGGAGCAGCTGGTTTTCTTGAAGAGGAACCTCCCGCTGCTGAGGTTCCCCAAGCTCCACGTGCAGATGGAATGAGTGCCACTCTCCTCACTCAGCACCTATTTGCTTTTTAAATATGCTTTCAGAAACATTTAATGCCCCCCCCCCCCCACGGCCCCGAGCTGGAAGTGGCAGTTTAGCTTCTCATCAGCCAGCAGGGAAAGAACATCTCCCTGCTAAGCTCCTGTGCCAGGACGAACTTGGAGGTATGGACGAGCTATGGGGAGGGAGGGAGGAGGCCCCAGGTCCTGGACATGACCTAAAACTGCACCCTGCCAGGGTAGGGAGGCCTGGTGGGACTGCTGGTGGCACAGCAGCCCCAGGAAATGCAGGTCCACAAACCTCCCTGGTGAAAAGCGGTTAGGGGGTGCCTGATAACCAACCTCCAGCCACCGCAAGGCACACAGTCCTGGCTGGGGAAAGCTCAGATCCATAAGATCTTTGAAAGGCCTGAGGCTTACTGGTTGCAGTTAAGTTGTGAGGGTGAGAACAGACAGGTGGCTCAGATCTGACTTGAGGTACCCTGGACTGGTCCATGCTGGGGCCAGGACCCAACCGAGGGTCAAAGGGTCAGGGGCCCACCGCAAGGAATGCTCGGAGCAAGAGGCTTGGGATTCCGACTGACCTGAAGGCAGGGCCAGGGCCTAAGGGGGAGCCAGAAGTCCCAGAGAGGTGACCACTGCTGGAGGGAGTGAAGGATGCAATCTGCAAGGCATGGGCCGCAGTGTAGGGGAGGTATGGAGCTGTGAAATGGATGTCACCCCTAGATAGGGGCCTAAATGGGCAGCCTCCCACCTGGGAAACATCTGAATCAGTTTTCCATCAAGGCATGGTAGGAAAAAGAAGGGTGGGCGGTTGGCCCAGAAACAGCTGGGTGGGCCGAGCACTGGGAAGGCCCTCTGTTATAGGCTACCATCCTTGCTGCATTCATTCCACTCTGCCTTAACACACAGAAGGCAGACACGGTTCTTTTGGTCAATCTGATATCTTTTATTAGACCAACTGAATAGTTGGAGAAATAAATGTATCTTAGCAAGCTTTTGGGTTTAAAAACCCTGAGTCAGGCCGAGGAAGCGTCTGCAGTTGGTGTGTGTGTGTGTGTGCTCTTCCTGGATGGAATAAATATTAAAGAAGCCAGAGGCTGGTATGCAGGCAAGAAAGCCCATCAGTGAAAATGTAAATTGAGGCGGGGGTGGGGGAATGTAGCAGGTAAAAGTGGAGAGGTACTTGGGGAGTCAGATGTCAGGTAGGTTATAGTGTGTCATAAATTAAATATCTATATTGAGTCCATGAAGTTTTGTATCTAGGAGGTTGATATTTTAGGTAACAAAATTATAGGTATTTTAGTAATTCCCCATTATGGTCTATGGCCGAATCTCTGTATCGGCTCCAAATCTGAATTGGCTGAATCGAATCGGGACAGTGCCTTATATCACCGAATCGAATCACTGTCCGTCTGAATCCAAATTGAATACTTGCTGCTTCGCACAGGCCTAGTAATTATCTCTGTTCCAAACAATTTATCAACGGTCAAGTGCAAGTTATTTATATTAAGTCAATTTCCAATAGAGAATTAGATTATTAAAGTACTGTGAAATAATTGGATGTACAAGTAGTAGCAGGACTGGAATTATAGGATACTCTGCAAAAACATTTAAAAGCTGATGGCTGCTACCCTAAGAATATTAATGAATAGGCTGTTCCCTTGTTCAGATGTATTGTGATATATTCATTAACTCTGCAGTAAAATACTAAGATCCTGATAGCACATTGTGATGGTTGCTCGGATTGCCTTGGCTATCACCTCCTGCATCAATTCCGACTCTCACCTGCCACATCTTGATGGATTTTTGATGTTATTAATTGGGAGGTATTATTTGCCACAGTAGGCTACTTACAATCTCTAACCATTTTTATCAGTGGACACCTTTCCGCTGTCTTTTTTTACCCAATGCACAGATTTAAGTTAATAAACCACAGTCTGCTGTAGTCAAACAATTCTCTTTATTGTCCTTTGTATTCCTTCACACATTCAACTATTACAAGACTATTATATATTTTTTGTTTTACAAAAATTTTAGTTTATCATAAACACCTTCGGGGCATCCTTTTCTTTATTGATATACAGCTTAGTCAAACTAACTTTTGGAGCCGTGTCTCAAATTGTCCCAAAATTTTCGTTTTTAACGCTATTTTCCCTTTATTTTTGTAGGTTTTCATGTGCTCCTCCTCGTTTTATCCTCAAACACTCCTGAGGAACAGTCAATAACTCAAAAAAAATCAAAATCAAAGCCAAGGCTTCCCAATGTGTTTGTTGTCTTTCCTTTCTTACTTTCTGTTTTTCCTTTTTTTTTTCTTCTTTTTTTTTTTTTTCCAGAGCACCTGCCCCCGCCTCTATTTCTCGCAGCTTCTCTGCTTCCTGCACCTCTATTTTTCTTTGGTGCAATCCTATTGAAGTTCACTCACGTCCTCTGGAGCCACCGAGCTCCTTTTCTTCGTCCAGCTCTCTCTGCCACTCTGGACCGCCCTCCGGAATCACCCCAACTCCACAATCTTCTCCCTGTTCTCTCTCCTGGAGGAAACGCCTCCCGCTCTCACCTCCTCCTCCCTGCCGCGTGGTCCCACCCTCGGGCTCTTTTATACGCAGGGAGCAGCTGCTCCTGAATCTCTGCTCTCCCGGCTTGATTGTTTTCTCCACTCCGGCGTCCTTTCGTGTTAGTACCTCTTCTCACACACATTTGTTTTCCAATAGGTATTGCTCCCTATTGTTACAGTTTAACTAGAAAAGGTTAAAAATAGTTGGTGCCTGCATTCTTTTGGCAAAATTTATATTTTATTAAATAGCAAGGATATGTGGTCAATCTGGTGAATGATTAGCCCTTTTTATTTCCTTCAAGGAAAATGTTGGACACAGCTGCTGGATACTGCCTACAAAATCAGATTTTCAGAGCATGATTTTTTTAGTAAATTAGTACTTTATTATGCAGTCATAGATTCATAGATGTTAGGGTCGGAAGGGACCGCAATAGATCATCGAGTCCGACCCCCTGCATAGGTAGGAAAGAGTGCTGGGACTAGATGACCCCAGCTAGATGCCTATCTAACCTCCTCTTGAAGACCCCCAGGGTAGGGGAGAGCACCACCTCCCTTGGGAGCCCGTTCCAGACCCTGGCCACTCTAACTGTGAAGAAGTTCTTCCTAATGTCCAGTCTAAATCTGCTCTCTGCTAGCTTGTGGCCATTATTTCTTGTAACCCCCAGGGGCGCCTTGGTGAATAAAACCTCACCAGTTCCCTTCTGTGCCCCCGTGATGAACTTATAGGCAGCCACAAGGTCACCTCTCAACCTTCTCTTGCGGAGGCTGAAAAGGTCCAGGTTCTCTAGTCTCTCCTCATAGGGCTTGGCCTGCAAGCCCTTAACCATACGAGTGGCCCTTCTCTGGACCCTCTCCAGGTTATCCGCATCCCTCTTGAAGTGCGGTGCCCAGAATTGCACGCAGTACTCCAACTGCGGTCTGACCAGCGCCCGATAGAGGGGAAGTATCACCTCCTTGAATCTATTCGTCATGCATCTGCTGATGCACGATAAAGTCATTACAGATTTTTGGTTCTTCTTTATAACCCTCAAGAAGCGTGTAAGTTGTGCTGATAGCAAAGTTTTAAGCAACCATATAAATGTAAGTAGGGTATAAAGGCCTACATATAAAGGATAAAGTTAAGATGACTTTTCATTTTTAGAAAATGACAAAATAATATAATTTTCTCATATTTCAAGAATGCTGCAAACCATAAAATAGTCATGTTCACAAGGAACATGACCTTGACTTCAGTTTATTAGGTGGTTTAAATACTCTGTTTCTATCAGATGTGATAAGTCTGGCAGAGTCTGTAATGATCCAGCAAAAAAGCCACTTCTTTTGTAGTGGGAAAAGATATTTAGCTGCATCGGGGACTGGTAATTAACTGATCTCCCTATTCAGTTATTGGTGCAAAAAGCCATGTTAGTGGGCAGAAGTAGGGATAAGGGGGGTTGTCTTGTTTTTAAAAAAAACTTAGTATCCTTTGCACAGGATGGCTCTTATGAAGAATAGATGATGGTAAAACTATGAGCAACTATACATATAAATATCTGAGTAAATGTCACAGATATGAGAGAGGATTTTATTTCCATTTTTTTCTGATTTATTAACTGCTGTATTTTTTTTACCCTCTTAACTTTGTAGCTTCCTGAAAAGCTGCTGAGCAAATATGACTGGATCAAAGACTGGCAGCACAGAGGAAAACTGGGGAGAAAGATGAGAGAAATTGGTGATGAAATTAAGGAATATTTAGGACTACTAAGGAAGAAGGTTTGGAAAATTATGTACTTATTCTCTCCTGATTTGCAAATAAGCGTGTCTAGCATTCCACTAATTCAACATCATTTTTTAAACTTTATTTATTAACAAATCCAACTTACTAAATCACAAATTTAACATTTAAAAAATATCTCCAATCCCTCAAAATTTACTCAGACCAATATGAATCTTCTATCAGCAATGTTCCTTTAATCCAAGTCAGTGTCCACAGAGAAATCTTGTTCAACATAATTTCTAGTATAAAAAAGTATATTAGGGGAGGTAGCTATAATCAGTTAGAGAACATACAGAATTTGACACAAATTAACGGTAAAAATCTTTGAAGAGCTGAGAGAACTAAAAAAAATACAATAGTTTCCTCTTTCTTAAGTGAGTACTGGAGATTTCACCTCTAATGTTAGTACTTAGTACTACTTAGTTTTGGGGGAGGGATTGGTAACCCATGACCTGTGGGCGAGACCTGGCCACCAGAGCAATTGGATCTGGCCTGCAGGACTCTGTAGTATTCAGTAGTAGAGGGCTTTACCAGCACTGCACTGCACTTGCCCATGTCACATTGTAGCTTGGAAGCAGTTGTCAGATGCTAGTGCTGGTGCTTCTCTGATCTGAACTGGATCATTCTGACCTGCCATGGAAAATACTGCCAACTGCTGCTTTAGAGTATAGGCAAAACGAGAGGATATCATTAGTTTCTTGAACAATTTGATGAGTAGGCATAATAATAATAATAGTGAAGGAGACTGCATGCAATTAATGTGGTATCATTTACATGTAATCAGTATTTCATAAGTTCATTGCTATGACATGGAATGTGGTAGTACTTACTAGTGCTACGATACCCTTTCCAGAATGACTTTTGTCATCTGACTGAGGTAAATTAATTGTGTTTCAGGCAAGAGCTCTTGTTTGGGAAAGACCTCTATGCGCCTTTGGGTGAAACAAAGACAGTTAAAAGCCCTGTGCTAGTGAACATAAAACTTCATGTGGACATCCTTATGTAGTATTCACTCCCTTAAAGAGTCACTGTGTTGGCTCTCTACTTAACCACTGAGTGGTAAAGGAATTCCTGCATGTATATACTAGCATGTATCATGTTTAGGAAAAAAGCCTTTGGGATGAGGTGCTGTACGCTATATATTTAAGATACTGAAAAAGTGTGATCAAGTGGGAGGAATAATTCTTGAATACAGGATGGGGGTGGGGGGAAGTAGATAAATGACAACTTTGACAACTTCTGTTTGTTTCATTGTAAATTAGCTGGTTCAGATGTAGGTGCATAAGTCTGTTAGCTTGCTATCAGGTTTTTAAAAAATATGAATACAGAGTCTTATATTTACTCTCTTACTACTTTGTCATCTTTATATTTTCTGTTTCAGTTATGATGTTTGTTGGGCAGATGAGCTTGTTCTCTAGCAAATAAACCCTTCTAGGGCTTAAGGCAGTAGGGTAACGGATGAGTGGAAGTAATGATTGAATAATGATTAGCAGGGATCCGGCTTTCCCAGGTTGTTAAAAAAATCACAAATCCTCTCCTAAAACCCCCCAAATCCATTATTTAAAATTAAAAGCCCTTCCACAAGTTCCCCCTCCCACCCACCCCGGGCCCTGCTGGTGCCCTTTACTCCCTACCTACAGCCCCTGTTCCCCCAGCCCTGCTGGAGGAGGGGGTGGGGGGGTCCTAGCTGCCAGGGGTACTTTTTTTCTTTTCTTTTTTTTTTTTAAAGATAGCACTTGATCTTTTTTTAGTACTGTACTGTAAAAACTACTAATACAGTGTTTTTAATTGTCCAATTTTTGTGTAAATTCACTTCTATGCAAATACTTATTTTTTATTTTAAACATTTCAATTAGGCACAAATTTACTTCTTTTAAAAGCTAAAGTTTGACTGTTTTATAGGACTTTAATTAGAAAAAGCAAAATAAAAAATGTTAGCAAAATACCTACAGCATTGTAGGAATTTTGGCTGCAGTGAACACAAAAATCATTGATATTGTAGCCAGTGAAATCATTGATATTGCAGCCACTGTTTCCTGTGCAGTGTCTTTCCCCTTTAAGTCTCCTCCCTTTCCTGTTTTTCCTTCTTTCTCCGTATTTTTCTGCTTGTAGAAAAATGGGTGTCTTCATTTCTTGATTGTCTTCATGTCTTGATTGTCACCGCAAAATGCTTCAGTGCTTGTTTGAAAAATGAGTGATCAACTTCACACTAGCAGCCATAGGTGGTGGAAGGGGGCGGAGGCTAACGGGGCTCAAACTCCAGGGCAGCCTGGCTGCAGTAGGGGGGGGGAGGCGCCGGGATCACGGCTGACCCTGCAAGCCTTTAAGTTTCTTTTCACTGCCTGGGTTTGGGGGAAGCAGATCGAGACCCCCACAGTGCAGGAGGGAATGGAGCAGGGGCAGGGGCAAATCATTCACCCCTGTCCCACTCCCTGCTGCACTGTGGGGGTTGCCCCATGACCCAGCCCGGCTGGAGCCCCATTCATGGGGATTTGGGGCCCCAGCCAGGCTGGGTTGTGAGGCAGTGGGAGCCTGGCGGCTTGTCCAGGGGCGTGGGCAGGCAGCTCCCACTGCTGCATGCGCTGCAGGGGAGGGGGAGGTATGTTCCTCTTCCCCTGGCTCTCCAGTGCTGTACCCCTGGATGAGCCGCTGGGCTCTGATAGCCCCACAGCCTGGCCCATCCAGGGCCCCATTCTTGCTGAATGGGGGCAGTCGAGGCTGGCCCCACTTGAGGGCTGGGGCTGGTGTGGAGAGGCAACCAGGGAGGATGCGGGGCTGGGGGGCAGTGGACACTGGTGCCAGACAATGACCCCTGGCACAGGGGAAGGGGCGGCTGCACAGGTGCAGTGGGCCTGGTCCCTGCCCTGGTCCCAGCCCCAGCCTTACACCTTCCCCACTCCCTCCCTGACCCTTCCCTTGCAGACTTTGTGGGGGGCATGGGCGCTTGCAGCCCCCCCAATATTTTTTCTCCCTCTGCCTATGCTAGCGGCAGCTAAAATTATGGAAACATTTAAAATAAATGCACATATGAAAATGGGAACAAGAGAGCCTTTCATAAAATGTATGGCTACCTGCCTGAGAGAAGGATGTGATTCTTTTTTTCTGCAGTTGTGAATGATAATGGTGATTTCCTGTATTTGTGACTTGTATATTGTTTTTTTTATAGTGGAAGAGTGTAAGTGAAATGAAGACACCCATGGAGAAGCAAGGTGCTTGCAATGAATTGTTTAAAAACGAAGAGGAGGAATATTGCCTTTATGAAGCCGTGAAATTTTTGATGCTGAATACAGCCATTGAATTATACAATGATAATAAAGAAGGAAAGAATGTACCTGTGTTCTCATGGCTATTGTTTGCTCGGGATACATCCAGCAATCCTAAGCAATTAATGAATAATCACTTGAATCACATTGGTCACACTGGAGGCCTGGAACAGGTAAGAACTCTTTGTGTTTATCGTATATTTGGTAGCTTTATGATATATTTTGTAGCTTTCTATTTCCTTGTGCTGTCCCACTCTGGCAGGTGTATCAGAATATCTCCTGAAATGAGTAATTGGCCAAGCTTTAGTAGCCTTAATAAATGTATTTATGTAGCTGGATGCTTTGTAAAAGCTAGAAGTGATATAAGCTGTGTACAAACCTTCAGTTCTAGTGGTGGAAACTTTCCAATGATTCTGGAAATGATTCTGAGAGAGAGACCAGTGCAGATATTCAGCCTGGATCTGCCCCCTCTCCCCTGCTCCTTGTGCCTTCCCAAGATCAGGGTGATCCTGGTCTGGGGAAAGCATTTGGCTATTTGAATCTTCCTACTCCCAGGGGTGACTGGAGCAGCAGGACAAAGCCCTTGCCTGCATCTAACATCAGGGACTCTGATTTCAGAAGTAAATAGGGGGTTATGCCATATTGTATGCTTGGTTCCCATTGCCAAAAGGGAGTAGTGCAGCAAAGCCCCTGTTTGCTTATGACACTGGGAACTCCAGAGCAGGTGGAGAGCACTTGGTGGATGCTTCTCCCCTCATCCCTTGGTCAATAGGAGTGGTAGAAGCAGCTGCCTCTCCACACAACCTGCAGACCCCTGTCTCTGAAATGCATGGGGAGAGCCTTTCCTTCTGCTCCGTTTCTCCTGGTCCCCAGGAGCAAGTAAGTCATGGAAAAGTGTGTGGACATTCAGTCTCCAAGGAGCAATTTCCACCTTGCTGTTGGGTTATTTTTCTCCTAGCGTTGCTATTTTAGCTCCAGGAGAAAAAGCTTGAACATCTGCACTTTCTTGGTTTCTAGTAGGAGAACAGCAATTCTCCTGGTAGAAACTGAATGTTTGTACATGACCGTAATTAAGAGCAAGACAAGATCTTAATGATAAACAGTTTTCTGTGGCCTGGGACTCCACAATAAAAACAGGTGTTCCTTTTTATTTTTATAAGTATGGAACTTTTACTAAAGTAAATGAAGGATTAGGTTTAATCTTTTTGTATGATCAGATTGTATGTGATTGGACCATTATTTTTTAATTTCTTTTAAATATCCATACACAGATAAAAATATCTGTACTTGCAATATCAAATAAAGTACAGAAGGCAACCATGTATAGAGCACTACTAAATAAATCCTGATAAAACATTTTTACTAGTGTTCATCTGAAAAATTATTTAATTTGAATTTGGAATTGCAGATACTGGAATGAATAATGATGCAGTAGGTATTTCACAAACACTTATACAGTGGTTAATGGGGATATTGAAGTGAAATGTGGCAGAAACATTAACGTAAAAATAAGAAATTCTGTGTCAGGATAACAGGGTTCCTAAAATCTTGTGGATGTGGTTATAGCAGGGGTGGACAAAGTATGGTCCACAGGCTGGGTCTGGCCTGTCAGGTGATTTTCATCTGGCCTGCAGGCAGGCACCCACCATTTAATAGTATCCAGCCTAGCTTACAGCTGCCCCTGCTGCATTCCTCATGGAGCTGAGCCCTGCCCAATCCCACTGGGGCAGCACTCTGCACTCCCACCCTTGCCTGTGGGAGGGCCCTGGTTCTGGCCAGTGCGCATAGCCTCCGGGAGCGGCTGCTGCAGCCACCCAAGGAACTGCTTGGCTCCTCCTGTCCCTGCTGCAGCACTCGGGAGCAGGTAGGGAAGTGGCAGCAGGCAGGAGGAAGCTGCAACTGGGCGGGAGCATAGGACCCACACTGGGGCTAGGACTGGAAGGACCAGGATAGAGAAGTGGTAGTGTGGAGCCCGTGTTGATGGGAGCATGGGGCTCCTTTGCAGCTCACGTGCAATTCCTGGGACTTGGCCGGAGCCGAACGACTCAAGGGGGAGCCCTGCATGATGGAGCCAGCAGCCTGTTCCCGCTCCTGGCCACCACATGTGTTACTAGATATGCCCGTTACTTTGGGGTGTGCTCACGTTTCTAAGGTCTTTGTAATTCTATCAATGTGCTGCTTGTGTTACTCGTGTTTCTATACGGAGCTGTATCTCTCCCTTCTGCAAGCCCTCACCCCCAATGGAGCTATCTTGCAGGACTCGGTTTCAGTGGGGCTGGGTACCTCCAGCCCCCAAATCATGCGCACCCCCCCCCCCAACCTGGCTGGGTTGATCAGCATGTACAGACTGACACCCTTATGCTACAAATCAGTTTGTTAAGGTAACAATAAAATGAAGTCAGACACGAGCACACAAGTGAACAGAATACCTCTGAATCCAGCTGGGTGTCCAGCTGACGCCCTCTTGGGCCAGTATTCAGTTCATTAGGGCACGTCTGAGCCAAACTGGGTCAGTCAGCCTTTCCAAGCTGATCCCCTTATGTGTTTCAAACTCAGCACGTCCCAATCTTTTGCCCTAACTGTCCTAGTGGTAGCCTCTTGATGAGTGGACCCCACAGTATTTCTGGGCTTCACAAGTATCTTTGGCTTAGGTAAAAGAAGCGTTGCTGCAGAGCAAATGGGAAAGGGAAGTAGAGAAGGAAAAATGCACCTGGTTACCGCCAGTTTGACTATAAAAGTTTTTTATTGCTAAGTATATGACATTTATAATGGTACTAGTAGTAATAGACAGGCAAGGAAAAACAAACAAAATAATTACAAAATTACCCTGGTTTAATTGTGTATTTGGGGAAACCTAGCTCAAGCTTAACTAATACAATTTAGGTTCAAAAAGCTATGCCTAGAGAGAGAGAGGGAGAAAGACAGAGAGAGCGAGAGCTGGGCTCTCACCATTCCAAGGCACTCGAGTGATTTGCTGACAAGCAAAGTTTCCACCACGATTGTTGAAGGGAGACTATCTGTTTCTCTCAGCTTCTCGAGAACAACAGTGGATGGTGTCAGAGAGATTTCTCTCTCTTGAAGCACACTGTTTGCTGCTTTACAGCTTTCTTATACCATTAGCCTAGTATCTTCAAAACATTCTTTTAGTTGTGTAAATCAAGAGGGTCCCAAGCCATAATTGACAGGGAAAATCCTGTTATGTAAACAGTTGAAATTTAAATGAATTCCCTTTTTCAGTGACAAGGGGTTATCTGGTTTGGAACATCTCAAGAAACTGATTAACAACCAGGACAAACATCAAGTTTTATGGAGTAACCAGACACCTAGGAGCCAGCTTGAAATTATTATGAATATAGAAGATATACTGGAAGGGATACCACATTGTTTCTTCTTAGGTGGCCTAGCTATGCTTGCACTGTTAAGTTGGCATCAGTGCTTTGTATTTTACCTGTTGTGAATAAGCCTCAGCTTAGCATGACTTTCAGATTTTACTGTAGTCTTTTAACAGACTTAAGGGGATTACTTGGAGTGTTCATAAACTTTGTGGGGAGGACTTCCACCAGTCATCCCGGGAAAAGTATGACAGCATTTGTGGTTCAGGCTCCAATGGGCTGGACGCTGTGAAGAACCCTTTACCATTGTTCAAATGTTGCCCATACCCCCTCTGACTTGGTCTCTTTGCCTCAGCATTCCCTAACCTGGCAACTGAGTTTTAGTCAATCAAGTTTAAATAGGCCTCCCATAGTGGGACTGGGGAATGTACAGCCTGAGATGCCTATTAAACTTTTCTTCTGCTTAATTCTGGGTAGATGAGGTGTGTGTGTGGGCAGGAGGGAATAGAAAAAGTCCTTTGCAAGTCCAGCAAGCTGGGTGCCAGGGCTCCCTCAGAAACACAGAGCTGACAGGTAACACATGTAGCTCCCAGGATTCAGCTGGGTGTGGCAGGGAGCCCTGTGCGATGGAGCACGGCTGGCTCATCCCTGCTCCCTGCAACCCTAGCCAAGTCATGGGATCTGCATCTGGTGGCAGGAAGCAGGGCCAGGCTTCTAGCTCCATCGCATGGAGCTCACTCCAGCGGTGCATGGCTCTGGCCAAGTCCCAGGAGCTGCCCATGAGTCACAGAGAACGCTGTGCCTGGCCCTGCACCCTGCTACCATGTGTACCTCCTGGGACTTGGTCAGAGCTGTCTGCTGCTGGGAGGCTCTGCCTACTGCGGGCCATGAGCATCCTGGAGGCTTGCCACCTGCTGGTGCTGCACACATACCCTCACACACACCACACACCCCACACGCTCCCCCACAGAAACACAGTACACAAGAGTAAGACTGTGTTTTGAGCTATTATGCAGTCTCCTCTATACACTCTGCAAACACACACAAATGAGGACAAAAATATATTTTTAAACAAAATTAAAATATGTTACAGTAGGTGTTTGATTTTTAGTATGCGATTTGATTTTTTTTCCAGTTCCGAGATGTCACACTCCCCTCCCAAAAAGAGTACTTCCAGTTGCAAAGGTTGGGTTAAGGGCAGAACTTGTGGTCCCAAGGTGGCAGCCAGGGGGCAGGGCATGTCAAGCAGTGGAACTACCCTTGTGACCCTCAACAGCTCACCAGAACTCGTTAAGTGTTCCTCCAGCCGAAATATTTGCCTGCCGCATGGTTACAGGAAAGAAGTCTTAAATGCAGCACCTAACTTTACACTTGTTAACTGGTAACATCAAAGGGCCAGGTCCTGCCCCTGTTTGACTTCTGTGATTACATTTTTGTGGGCCTATATGATAGCAGAACTCAGCACTGCAGATTTATTAGTTGACTGTTAAGATGGCACTCAACCGTTGCATAATTTGATTTAGTGACTTTTCTCTTGGGGCAAAATGTTGTTACCCTTTTATACCTAGTAGTACTTTACCTAGTAGCTTATTCTATTGATGTAAGACTGTTCTTAAAGTAAATTACTAGCTAAAGCAGGGCATGCCCAGTCCTGTGAGAATGCATAAGGCAAATGTGAGAGGGAAAGGAAACTTCCTTGTTTTCCTAACATTCATGCACGCAACAGGCTGGTGCTGCTGCTCGTGTTGATTGCTACAAAATGGAGAGGAAGAATCATGGCCCTGCCCTGCATTGGACATGTGTGCTACCATTATCCTTGTTCCAGCTGGCAGAATTATTTCGGGTGTGGATTTGAGTGGATGCCTGCCTGACTGTGCAATAACATAGCCCCACTTGCATCTGTTCTCCATTGTTTTGAGAAGTGTTTTGCCCTCCAGAGCAGTTATTCAGATCTGTAACGCAGCAGAAGTTTAGTGCTCATAAACTACTTTCAAAATGGCTGAAATCGATTTAAGATGAACCTGGATGGATGTAGTATCAGACTTAAGTGATTTAAGTTAAGTTGGTTTATTGAACTTCTGTTTCAGATCCTCTCCAGAATCAAGTCAAGTTGCAGTCCTGCAGCATCCCAGGAAGCTTTGCATCTGCCCCCAAACTCTCCCACACAGGGTAGGCAGACTAGCTTTTGTCCAAGCTGTCTGCTCCAGCCAAGCAGGGAGATGTGCTCTAGTGCCCCCCAGTTTCTGGCCTGAGCCATATATGGGTGTATTTCTGGAATCAAAAGTGAATGTCTGTTCACTTGCATATCGGTTCAATCTATGAAGCTTAGACTAACCTGTGAAGATTGAATTGTTTCAGCCTTGGTCTTTTTGACTGTTTATACTTAGCCTTGGAGCACATGTAGTGGTCCTTACCAGCACATGTTTACATTTATGCAGTTGAAGAGGCAGGCAGGTGTAATGAAGTAAATGAGTATTACATATCTGATAGCTTCTATACAAAAAATGTGTAGGTCTAGAACTTTCTATCTTATGTCCAGAATTAGGCACATAATTAAGTATATTTCTTTCAAGGGCTCTAGGCATCCATGTCATTAGAAATGAAGTGCCTTGATTTTCAGATATTTGAATGCCTTAAACACTCAGGTTCAAACTTTTTGGCCATAATGTATAATGAGCAGACTGAGTCAATTACCTGTGTACTGAGTCAATTACCTGAGCACTAAGAATTGCTTTTTGACAGGATGGGGCTTCATTGTACTTTTCTGTGCAAGGGAGGCCTAAATCGTAACATCTCTCTGTCCTTTATTCTTCATTCAAGTGTCCTTAGTGTTGCTGTCTTTCTGCTGAATTTGATACAAAATAATATTTTTATGTGCAACGATAAAATTCAGTTGGTGCTATATATTTCATCCTAACTGATTTTTTTTTTTTTTTTTTTTTTTTTTTTTTTTTTAAACCTAGGTGGAAATGTTTCTTCTTGCATATGCTCTGCGACATACCATCAAAGTTTATAGACTATATAAATACAGCACTGATGAATTCATCACACATTATCCCAATGACCCAGAGGAAGACTGGCCTGTAGTGACTCTTATAACTGAAGATGACAGACATTATAATATTCCAGTTGGAATGTGTGAGGAGACTGCCGTGTAAACATATTATTTTGGCAGGCTGGCAAATTTTGGATGATCAGATTTCCAGTACTATTTAAAAAAAAAAAAAAAAAAAAGTGGGCGGGCCACGATGAGGTTTATGTGATTAAATCTTCCGTATTTTGTTTCTTGAGTTGCAGAGGTTTGAACTGAAATGCCAGATAGGAGCTCCCTGAAAGCAAGGAGTAGGAAATTGTACAAGCTTTTATTCTTGTGTGTAAAAGAATTTGAATGGAGCTCTTTGGAACAGATCTCTGAACGGGATTGTATTTATAAAAATGCAGAACTTGCTAGGTTACTTCCTTAAAGAAGGTTTGTTTGGCTCAGTGGTGAGAGGGCACTTAGCATGAAAGCTTAGCTCAAAAATTACTATAGCAATGATTAAATGAAATTGCTGTTTCATGGACAGTGAATTTTAATACTGCTCTTACAGGTTGTTTAGAAGTAATTTGTATGAATGGTAGAAATGTGGTGATGGTATATGTGCCATTTATCTTACATTAGTAAGGAGGTGTTTATTTAAAATAACCATTCAGGGCTGTTCTTTGATGGCTGTCTATTTCTAGAAGCTAGGGATCTGGTATGCTGGAAATTAAGTTGGCGGGGCGGAGGTTTCCTTCCCAAAGGGAGCATGGCAAACGGATTTAGTAATTACGAGGGTACAGAGCAGTTTTCCCCTAGGTCATCTCTATGAGTCCTACTGAGCTCAGTGTTTTCTGAAAGTCATTAACACTTCCAGTCGTATTTTGAAATATGATAGCATCAGTCTATTTCTCTTTGAGTATCTGTCCATATCACAAATGTTCGTAACATAGTTGGCATCCTTATTTTAAGCCTCTGTGAAGAAGTAAAGGATATGAATGAACAGTGATAGCACTAGACACGGGTAAATTTGAAGCCAGTGCGTATACGATGTTACTTCTGCTACACTTTTGTCTGAAGTTTTTCTTGCATGGGACATAGTGCTTTTGATCAGTCACCTTTCACAAGCATTAAATTTACTGTTTAAAAAATGAATGGGAGGAGGAATGCTATGCTCTGCAGTCATGTCATAATTGAAAGGTTTTCTGTCTTCACCCTGTGAATTAGTTTAAAACTGAAATAAGGCTTCTAGTTTCTTTCAGAACAGGAGATATGTAGAGTTTTAATGGAATGAAAATCAGACATTGTGATATAAGCGTGCCTGCCCCTTCTGAATGGTTGGTTTTCTTAACAGGGTTGCGTAAAGAAGAATTTTTTTTTAAAGAAGTCTTGACATCAGTGCTGTAACTAGTTCTGTGCTGTTCTGCTTCAAATTAGATTAGTCTTTAAACTTGCCCTTTTGAGAGTATTTACTACACCAATCAGTAAATATTGACCTCACCATCATGTGCACTGTAAGCCTATGATATATCATTTTGTTACCTCTATCCTTTTTTAAATAATTAGCATGGTGCTTTGTGTCAAAATGGTTCCTAGAAACCACATGGAAATAATAAATTAAAAATGCTGTATCTTAATATTTTATTTCCTAGCTCAGTCATTTATTTTATTTCCTAGCTCAGTCATTTCTTAGCACATGTCTTGGTCTGCTCTCTCAAATTTTATTTTGAAGTCTTAATGTTGAAATGCTGAACAAGAACATAATCTATGTAACGAAAAATGTATTGAGATCAAACATTGTGTGTGATTGGCATTTCTGTTAATTTGCTGGTCACATTTGAGTAGCCAAGAACTTCTCTCAGTAGCTGATAGTAAAGCAAAAGGAGAAAAAAAACTTTCAAATTACAATCCTACATTTATTCTTGCACTTTACTGGGCCATACAATGGTAACTTAAATCAGTTTCTATTTTTTTAAATCATAAATCATGCTCTCTCTTTTTAGGTTTTTAAAAATGGTTATTGTATTTGACTGAGATGTGAGCATAAAGAAAACACTTTTAAAGAATTCTTTGCATTTGAAAGCTTGTCTAACTTTATCCCAACTATACAGTTGGTCCAATAAATGGTATCACTCCCCCACAAATCCTGTTTTTTTTTTTTTTTTATATCATGCATTCAGCATTCTACAGTCCTCAGGCATACTTAGGACCCTGTTTTCAGGCCCTGACTTATGCAAGCAGTTCCATGGTATGTGCACACAGAGCAAGGAAATGCTGTGCAGAGAGATTTCATGTGCACGTGAACTAATAAGCTCTCTTGGTAAGTCTCAGTAACGTAGCTATGTTCCTTCTGGTTCTGGTTAACGTTCATACTAAAATAAAAATGAAGTAAAGTGAAGAAAAATAAGTTTCCGTGGTGCTGCTTTAGACCATATAGCTGTACTCCTGATGGTTCTGGAGATATGCATTGAAGCTAGGGTGAAGGATTGAGCCCAATGATACTTTATCATTTACAAGTATAGAATATAGTGAAACCTGGAAATATGGTAACACCTGGAATCTGCCTGTATAAAAGTCAGTGACAAAACTCCCATTGACATCAGTGGGAGCAGGCTTTGACTCTTGAATGCCTTCTGAGAAATCACCTTGTGTATTTTTCTTGTCAAAGCACAGTGCAACCTCATTATAACAAACTCTAGTGGTGCTGGAGAAAAGTGCCTTAAAAATGGTGTTTGCCTAAATGTATTTAATTGGATGCATCATCATAATAAGAATGTCGGTTCCTACTATTGGTCTGGCTAAAAATGGGATTTGTTATAAATAAGGCTTGTTTTATAACAAGGTTGTACTGTATTTTAATGCAAACAAATGAATTTTCACCTACTTTTGTATATATTAAAACTAACTTTGTATTTCAAATATAAAAGCCTTCAAAACAGTGCAAATGCCTTGAATTTATTTAATGTCCCAGAATTGACAGTTAGTTGTTTGCAGACCGTTTTTTTTCTATACTTAGCCAAAATAGCCTATAGTAGTGGTGCTCAAACTCAGGGCCCATGGGCTGAATGCAGGCCATGGAGTTGTGTCATTCAGCCTGTGAGGCTCCTCATGCATCTAGAAATTTGGTGGCAAGGGGAAGCAGTGGCAGATTTGATTGGCTTGTTTTTCCAGAGCCATGGCACTTAACACTGCCACCGCTTCCCTGCTGCCAAATTTCCAGACCCACAAGGAGCCCTGCAGGCTGGAAAATGACTCTGCACCAAAATGCACTGGTCTACAGGATCAGAGATTTGAGCACCACAGGCCTACAACGTCATGGGCTAACCTTCAGTCAACAAAATAAATGAAATGTGTAACAGTGGGAGGAAGAAGAAGGGGGAGGAGTCTTGTCCAGCTACTTTTCCTAATGGATATTCTTCAGTGGAAGTTACCCATAGGGGCAACGGCTATTCTGAGCAAAGATTGCAAGGTTAGGCCCTAATGATGGTAACTGGTAAAATGGCAAGACCTGAAGCATGCTGGAAAAGGTTGGTAAAATCTGTAGTTGGTTATCTCTCTGCTCACCTAGGTATTTCATTGGTTTCCATTACAGTAATATCTGAGCACGTAGTAAGGAAGCAGAGATGAGAATATTAATTTTGAATTATGCAGTCCGCTACTCTTTGTAGCATTACCACATACTATTTATACTATTTGTCTCCCTTTCCTCCTTATATCCTCTTATTTTATTTTATTTTTTGTATTATGTGAAATTTTTTTGATTACAAGCATTTCAGTGGATGGACCGTCACGTTCCATTTTTTATTGACACATCCAGGACACTGTGAATGTTTTAAAATATACAACTACTGATGTATTCTACTCCCATTTTATTTTCTGTTAAAATATGCATTACTTTCAGTAATACTTGTAAATGCTTCTTGAAAGCAATACAGTCTTTTTTTTTTTTTTTTTGGTTCAGTATTACATTCTATTCAAACTGTCTTTCTATGACTACTAACTAAAAGAAATGTCATAGAAGCATTTCATAAAAGAAGAAAAAAAATCTGGATCATGTGTCAGTTGCAGAGTACTATTTAGAATCTCTCAGTACTAATTGCTAGCTTTACAGGCTTTGTAACTTCACTTTTAGAGATTCATGTCTGCAATGAAAAAGTATTCTACTCTGCATCCCTAGTCATGTTACAAAGGCTAAAAATACTTCTACCTCCAAACATGCTTTTTGGATGTACCCTTTTTGTGATGGCAGAGTAAACGTCATAGGAGTTCATTGATTTCGTAGACATTAGGGCTGGAAGGGATCTTGAAAGATTGAGTCCAGGCCCCTCCCGAGGGGCAGGAAGTCAGCTGGGGTCATAGGATCCCAGCAAGATAAGCATCCAAATTTCTCTTGAAGGTGTTCAATGTAGGTGCTTGAACCGCCTCCAATGGTAGGCTATTTCAGACCTTGGGGGCTCGGACAGTAAAGAAATTCTTCCTTTTGGCCAGCCTGAAATGGTCTTGTAGTAGTTTATAACCGTTCGACCTCGTCATCCCTTGGGGCGCTCTGGTGAACAAATGTTCCCCCAGATACTGGTGGTCACTTCTGATAAGCTTATATGTGGCCATCTGATCCCCCCTGAGCCTGCGCTTTTCCAGGCTAAAGACCCCATAACTCTCAGTCTGTCATGACCGCTGATCATGCCCGTGGCTCTTCTCTGGACTCTCTCAAGCTTCTCCACATCCTTTTTGAATTGTGGAGCCCAAAACTGGACGCAGTACTTGAGCTGCGGTCTCAACAAGACTGAGTACAAGGGGAGAATGACATCCTGGGATTTGCTTGAAAAGCATCTATGGATGCAAGCCAGCGTTTTGGTCGCAGTCTGTCATGACCGCTGATCATGCCCGTGGCTCTTCTCTGGACTCTCTCAAGCTTCTCCACATCCTTTTTGAATTGTGGAGCCCAAAACTGGACGCAGTACTTGAGCTGCGGTCTCAACAAGACTGAGTACAAGGGGAGAATGACATCCTGGGATTTGCTTGAAAAGCATCTATGGATGCAAGCCAGCGTTTTGGTCGCTTTACTAGCTGCAGCATCGCGTTGAAGGCTCATGTTCATCTTGTAGTCAACGATGACCCCCAAGTCTCGTTCTTCCATCGTGCTAGCGAGCGTAGCACTGCCGAGCCTACAAGGATGCTGCAGGTTTTTCCTCTCAAGGTGGAGAACCTTGCATTTTTTCAGTGTTAAACACTATCAGGTTCTCATCTGCCCATTTCATGAGCCTGTCAAGATCTGCCTGGATCACCCTTCTATCCTCAGGTGTGAATGCTTTACCCCAGAGTTTGGTGTCGTCGGCAAACTTGGCCAGCCCGCTTCTGACACCAATGTCTACATCATTGATGAAGATGTTAAAAAGTATAGGCCCTGGGACAAAGCCTTGAGGGACCCCACTGGTCACCGCACAGCACAACGATTGACTTCCGTCAACCACCACCCTCTGGGTCCTACCGCAGAGCCAATTCTCCAGCCAGTGGATCATGGTGAGGTTGAGGCCGCAGTTAGCCAGTTTTGCCAAGAGGTGATCATGGGATACCAGATGGAAGGCTTTTTTGAAGTCAAGATATATGACATCAATCTCTTCCCCCTTGTCCAGGTGATAGGTCACCTGGTTGTAAAAGGAAATGAGATTGGTCAAGCAAGACCTACCCACAACAAACCCATGCTGGCTATCCTTCAGGATGTTGGTGGTGTTGGCCAGTCCGTTAAGAATGGCTTCTTTAATGAACATTTCTTAGACCTTCCCTGGGATAGAGGTCAGGCTGATGGACCTGTAGTTTGCCATATCCACTTTCCTCCCTTTCTTGAAGATAGGCACCACGTTGGCCTTCTTCTAGTCTTCGGGCACTACACCGGAGCGCCAGGAATTCTCAAAGATCCGTGCCAGGGGCTGTGCTATGATGCTCGCCAGCTCCTTGAGTACCCTGGGGTGTAGATTGTCAGGGCCAGCCAACTTGAAGGTATCCAGCCTCTCAAGGTGTTTCCTTCATGAGGTCAGCATTGATGGAGGGCAGGGGATCTTCCTCACCTGGACCTCCTTGTCCCATAGTGGGCATGGGCATCCCATGGGACTGATGAAAGACTGACGCAAAGTACCCATTTAATAAGTTGGCTTTTTCCTGGGCGTCAGTTGTCCGATGTCCCATCTGGTTTAGCAGGGGTCCAATGTTGCCCTTGCTTTTCCTCCAGCTCCCCACATATCTGTTCATCCTGGAGTCAACAATGACTCCAAGATCCCTTTGTGCCACTGTTTTGACAAGTGGTGTGTTCCCCAGCCTATAGGTGTGATGCTGGTTCCTTCTCCCTAGATGCAGTACCCTGCACTTGTCTGTGTTGAATTGCATCCTAGTCTCATCCGCCTACCTCTGTAACCTGTCTAGATCTGGCTGGATTCTGGCCCTCCCTTCCAGAATGCCCACCTTACCCCACATCTTGGTGTCGTCAGTGAATTTGGACAGCATACTTTGCACACCCACATACAGATCGCTGATAAAGATGTTGAACAGTACAGGCCCCGGGACCGAGCCCTGGGGGACTCCACTGCCCATATTCCTCCAGGCTGACCTAGACTTATATCTAGGAAAAGTGTTTTATTAGGGGAAAGGTTGCCTAGCAATCAAATCACCTATTCAGGCTGCTCAGCAGGTCTCTGACAAAAGACTGAAAAATTAAAAAGGGCAGAAACTGCTCTGTTTTGGATCTTGGTCATTTTCATAGACTCAGGCTTAAGGAAGTGGCTTCAATCCTATGAAATAGCCCAGTGTATAAGGAAGGAATAAAATATTTCAGAATGCATACTTTATCAGGCCATTGCCAGATAACCAAAACTGTCCAGGATTATCAGACTGAAAATCTATGCATCTGCTGGGCAAGCAGCCAGCCAGTGATGAGCACACAAGAAGAATGTGTATTTCGGTATAGACTATAGATGTTTGCAGTACATCTCTTCTGTGACAGGGAGAAGGAAAGAGGACATGTCAGGACCTTAACAACTAGAATCACAGAACACAAAGCCCCAGGGACCAAATTGTCTGAAAGACCTGGTGGCCATATCTATTTCTCCCCTTCTCTGATATGCCACAGTAGCCATGCTGGAGCCATACAACACATGGATTTGTCCCCTTAGCAATACTGTGCTTTTCTTTTCAAGAAGGGTATCCTCAGTTTGGGAGCTTGGCCCATAAACTATAATAAAGCCCAGCCAAGAAACAGCCACAAAAGGGAGCAAGTACTCAGGATGGTTGCATTTTTAAACTATATCATCATACTCCTGTCAAAAAAGCACCACTTAGCAGTGTAGTGGCTCTTTCATTCTAGGCTTTTTGCCAGCCCACCAGCTTACATTAGATTACCTTACCTGATCACCGAACAAGAAACCAGCAAGTAATTCATCTGCAAAGGGAGAGAAATTAGTCCCTTTCATACATATAATGTCCAGAAGAAAACAGGAATTTCTGTAGTCCTCTAAATCGTTGAAGCCTCTCTGAGGATTTACATGGTCCAAAATCACTTTCTTATTTCACAAGTTATGGCTCTTCTGTCTCTGAAAACCATAATTTAATGGAAACATGCTTAAGGCTGGTCGTGACTGAAGGACAGTCACTCAGTGCCAGAAAACATTTCTTCATGAAAAACTTAGTCCTTCCCATTTAAGCTCCACCTCTGTTTACTGTTTGTTTCATTAGCATGGAATCACCTATGTATTTCACTTGTCTTTTTGCTATGAGCGCATGTCTAAGATCTTGACCTCACTTCTTTGGTCTCATGGGCGGACTTCGACTAAAGCCTGGAAGCTTCTGGAGGGTTCTTTACCAATCACCATTCACCTTTTTGCATATGTTTATCTCGGATTGTGTTACCATTTACGTGTTGTCTTTCACATTCCAGTCTGTTTTTCAGTCCCCTGTTGTACCATCTCCACATTCCTAAGCCTTCACCTCATTCACAGCACACAGTCTTACAAAGACTTGCTTGAAAATGGTTGACACAGTTAAGATGGTTACTTAGCATAATCAAATTGCTGGCTTAGCATAAGAATTCATAAGCAAAATCTGCTTTATCTTCTAATGATAGCTGGTGGTTTGCATCCTGTTTCTTTCACGCAATGAGCTATATATCTTGGAACACTACTTATATGGTTAGGAAAATGCTTGCCTAAGCGTCTTGCAATGTTACTTTTAATATACCATTCTGCCTTGTGGTTAGTAGCTGTGCTAGGCCACTGGCTATTGCCTTTTTATTCAGCTGCAAATTCAGTGCTCCCCAAGATCCAAATACAGTCATCCTAACACTACAGTTAGGGCTGCCAGGCTCTGGAATGGACTCTGAAGGGAGGTGGTCCTCTCTCCTACCTTGGGGATCTTCAAGAGGAGGCTGGACAGATATGGCCCCAGCACTCGTTCCTGCCCGGGGCAGGAGGTCGGACCCAATGATCTGTTTAGGTCCCTTCTGACCCTAAGCACTATGAAACTATGAAGCCAGCCTGTAGTTTAGAAGCTGTTCCATCTCAAGTTAATTGCTTTGTATTGTTAGCCCTATGCCTCTTGGATTTTAGTGGAACATGGAGGTAAAGGATAACAAAGCAAAATAAACCCATATTCGAGTTGGAACCTGCTCTCTAACATAAATACACACTAAGTTTCCAATATCAAGCAGAATTCATAAGCCGATTTCCCAAATCATCAGTGCAGAGCAACTGCTGTCATTTTACTACACAAGGGAACCCAAAGGTGCATTGAGCATGTAGGTCCTCTCCATAACCCCTGTACTCCATGAAATTGGTGCAGCTGCTTCACTATATTCCAAAATTGGGGAAGGAATAAATATTATTTTAATCTCTCCCACACCCAATCCTGAGTTCTTCTGGACAAAATTTGTGAATTCTGACTTTGCAGAGGAGACAAGGAATTACCACTTAAAAAGAAATATCAAACTCCTCCAGAACTTTGCTTTTACTAATTGCCAGCAGATGTCACCGCAGGCAAAAGTGTGAAAGATGGGAAGTTTTAGAACTATTTCTCTGCTACCTTCAGTAATTTGGTATTTGTTTTTTGGGGGAGGCTTAGATGTTGTTTCAAGAGGACCTTCCTCTTCAAGTACATCCTATTTAAGAGACCAGTTAACTTTTTATTTTCCCTTGATAGCCTTAGCAGATACGATGACAATCAGATATGTATATTTAAATAACTTTTTTTTTTAATTTAGTGATTGTGAAAGATCCTAGTTCAACAGGCCAAGAAGAATGAATTGGCATGGGTAATATCAGGGCAGCCTTTCTCATGTACGTCTTTCAAGGTGCTGACCTGAACAGCTTCCCTTTCAGATGATGGTATAAAGATATTTACCAAAACAAGTAGTAAAAAGACAGATATGAAGGGGTCTGGAGAAATTCTGGGCAAGGGATAAAAACAAAGCAGAGAAAGAAGACTTGAGAGATGATGCTATTCTAAGGTATCTTTTTCTTGGGGTAGGAAAAAGGTTCTTTTTGTGTTTTGCCTTTGTTGAATGTCACGTAAGTCCTGTCTCCATCTGTTCTCTCTTGAAAATCTGGCATTCTTTCAAGAATTCTAATCGTCATGGGGTATATATAGCATGATCTGTCCTTGAAGGCAGGTGGAGGGGGATGAAACAGTCTCGCCAAGTAGTTTTAAAGGTAGGACTAGAACTGGCAAACTGGAGTGGACAGTTAACTTTTTTTTTGCGGGACGGGGGAAGAGTTTGCTTTTTGTCATCAAATACCTATCTGGTCCTGGAGCTGTTGTCTCCCATGTGCAACATAATTATTATTCCCAGGATAAGAGGTGGTGATAACACAAATAATGATGAGAAGAAATTGTACTATAAGGTGAAAAAATGTTTCTGAGAAAGCAGTATCTGTAATTGGGGAAGAGTGGTGGAGATAACTAATTTTCTCTTGAGAAATGTATGAAAAAACATCTGTTAACATGGTGATGACTACTGAATGATGAATGAAAAAAAACCTGCTTAATTTATAACTTAATTCTGCACAGTTATATATGGAACCTGAAATGCATCTGGAACAAAGTGTGCAAGAGGCAAGGACTTCTTAGGGTGATATCTTTTATTGGACCAGCTATATAACTGGGATAGGTATAGACAAGCTTTTAAATGCAAGACATTGTTCATCATCTCTAATGGAGTTGTGTGTGTATTAGCTAGAGGGTTGCAGATGATGTTATGTTTATTGCACAGGCTTAAAAAGAAAATGTGTAGCCTTGCCCCACCCCTCAGCTCCATTGTTGCCGTCTGCAGGGAGCAGGGCGGGGGGGCTTCTCCCCCCGGCCTGCTTCTCCCCCCACTTCCCTGTGTTAGGCCTGGGCCTGCTTCTCCCCTCCTCCCACTGCCGCCACGTCAGCCTGGGCCTACTCTTCCCTCCTCAGCTGCGCTGGCCTCGCCGCCCCCGCCGTCATGGCAGTACTCAGATGTGCTGCCACCTCCTGTCCCAACACTGTATTCACTCTCTGAGTGGTTGTTTCAGTCAGCCAATCAGAGTGCGAATAAATTGTTATGGACAGACGTATTAAGGCTTTATAATAAATCCATAGCTGCCAGTCATATTACAGGTTTCCCTTGATTTATGCTGTACATGCGTTCCTGGAGAACAGCACATAAATCGCATTCGCATAAAGCAAACCCACTTTACAATGTAACAAATAGGGATCGGCTCCCATGGTGGTGAGGGAGGGAGTGAGGCTGGGACTAGAGAAGAGGTGGGGGGCGGGGTGCCGCTCCTGGGGCTGCACAAGGCAGCAAAGCAGAGGGAACAAAGTGGCACTCACCCCAGCCCTGGCTGCAGTGGCACCAGGAGCGGCTGGCACCAGCTGCCTGTAGTCGTTGGGCTGCACCATGCTCCACCTGTCCCCACTCATCTCTGCTCCTGGGCTGCGCCGTACCCTGGTGCAGGCAGGTGGTGTCAGCTGCTCCTAGGGCCGCTGCAGCTGGGGTTGGGGTAAGTGTTGTGCCCGGGGCTCCGCTTGTCCGCACTCACCCCAGGCTGTGCTGGAGCAGCCAACATCAGCTGCCTGCATCACGACATGGCACAGCCCAGGAGCTGGGGTGAGCCCAGGCACGGTGGGGACAGCCGGAGCACGGTGCAGCCCAGCGGCTGCAGGCAGTGAATTTACTTCGCATATAACGAATTATGGGTCTAAATATGCTCATTGCGTAAGAGCAAATTCGCATGTAAAAAACCCGCATAAATCATAGCTTATTTTTTTGTGTTCTTCATTAGATAACCTGGTGCTTGTCTTGGATATGTTGAATGTTTCTAGATGTGACTTTAAAAAACTCCACAACAAGTAGTGGTCCATTTCTACCTACTGATGTTCCCACTTGTTTTGAGAGAGTAAATCTATTCTGGTTGAAAAGGGCCCTTTAAAAATGAAACTGTAAACACTTTTTCTTTACATCTACCATTGTACCATTAGATCTTATTGATTAGTTCTAGTTGTAAAAATACTTCCATTAACTTCAGTAGGAAGGTGTGCCTTCAGAAGAGGCACATGATTAAAAATATTTTGGTGCAGAGCAGGATTAGGCAGTGTTTTTGGTGCTTGCCCTGTGGGGTCAGGCCAACTCTCAGGATCTCAATATTGCACTGTTAGACAGGAGGGTGTGACAATTGCA
Organism: Alligator sinensis; assembly: GCF_000455745.1. Lineage (NCBI taxonomy): Eukaryota > Metazoa > Chordata > Crocodylia > Alligatoridae > Alligator > Alligator sinensis. The sequence goes on along the minus strand of NW_005842298.1, from coordinate 433,899 downwards.
CATATACAAACACACAAAGCAATTAGGTGCATACACATGCACACTACCAACTCAGGTACATACACATCCCAACTAGCCTAGGCACATGCATACCTATCACCAATTCAAGCACATACAGTATACACCCCAAAAGTTAGACAAAAATCAGTTGTCCATACCCACACACTCAATACACATACACAGATCACTAATTTGTATATCATGCACACAATGACACATACACGCGCGCACCAATTCACACACATACAACCCACCTACACATACACACAAGTAAGTTCCTAACTTGGATGATATGGTATGTATGTGTGTGCTGGGGTACCTGGGATACTTGGGGGAAGGTTAAGGTGAGAGAGAGAGAGAGAGAGAGAGAGAGTTAAATCATAGGGAGTGAAAGTTGCCAGAACCAGGATTAGAACCGGTGGACTAGAGAGAAGCTGGCTGAGGAACTGAAGCTTCAGTTTATTTAAGATCAAGTGGCCCCAGGGTTACACAAGGTCACTGGTACAAGGGAAAAAATCCTGGTGGCAAGGAGGACAGCCAGGAAAGAGAGGCAGAAACCTGGGAGCTTGTGGCTGGAAATGGAGGCAGACAGCTGAGATGGGGGGGGCAGATAAGTGGTGGCAAGGAGGAGACGGCCAGGAAAGAAACTGAGGCAGAAACATGAGAGCTCAGGGGAAAAGGCAGTGGGGATAAGACAGTGGCAAAGAAACAGGGGGTTTGCAGGCAGAGAGGAGCTCAGGACAGGTGTTAGAGGTGGCTGAGAGCCAGAAGCAGGAGAGGGAGAAATGAGACAGAAGTTAGAGGGGCGAGGAGCAGAGGTTGGAGCAGGGCTGGACTATAGTAAAGCAAACCCAACTCATGGGTCCAAGGAACAGTTTTATTAAACGGACCACACTACACAGCCCCATGAAGTTATTGGTTCTCTCACACATGCATACATGCACTCACAATGGTAGCAGGAGAAAGAGACTCAGTGGAAGGGTTGGAGTCCAGGCAGGGAAGAGAAGCAGAGTCCAAGTCCTTGGCTGAAGAGGGGTTGGAGGTGATAGCTACCTATCCAGGCTGGAAAGGGGTCCTTGTCCAGTAGGTGTTGTCCAGAGGGAGGTTGCTGGCAGGGCCTCTGGGTGGATAGGTGGTGTGGCATGGTGCTGGTCCAGATGGAGAGTCGGTCTTCACTATCCCTTTTATGGAGCAGACTACCTCTTATCTCCTATGGGGAGGGCCTGTCCAGGCAAGGTCAGTCCTGTTCCACAGGGTTCCAGGTGTTCTTACTGAGCATGTGCAGCCTTGGTACAATGGTGGGTTGCCTTATCTTTTGTTTCTTGAATGCTGAGGGTGGTTCCAAGGGCTCGGTTGTTGGCCCAGGTATTGGTGTTGATGGTTCAGTCATTCAGAGGGAGCTATTTTTAGACCTGCTGCCATTGTCTCTCAAGCATCCCCATTCATTCAGGAACCAAATTACATAGGAGGGGTAGGTATGAGTCATAGGACACAAGATGGAGGCTTGACATTACAAGATGGAAACTTGACATGACTTATGCTAACTTACATATGTAGGCCTAAAACAGTAATCACACAATATAAAAGCAGTAAAAAAAAATCAACACTAACATAATAATTATCACTTATAAAACAGTGGATATCTATATCAAAATAGCAGGGCACTTCTTTGCAAATAGGGGAGAGAAAAATAAAACTTACTACTGAAAATAAAATGTTAAAGCTTATCCTACATCTTAGCTTACTTATACTTATCTATAGGGAATAGAGAGGGACAGAAAAAGTCAGAAATGGTTGGGGAAGGGGAGGGAATGCATTTTAAAATTAAAAAAAGAAAAAAGAAAAACGGGGTTTTGCTACATGGCCAGGGTGCTGCAAAAAATGCAATGTCTACCTTGTAAGGTGCCGGTGTGCCGGCATGCCTGAAAAACAAACCTGGGACATGGTACATGGCAGGATGCACCTCATAGTAATATACTTAATAATTATAAATGTTGCTTTTTTCAGTAAATACCAGCTTTTCTAAAAATTCTAAACCTAGTGACAATAAATAAAACTTCATATGCTACCTTCTGTTCTTGTGTATTCTTTTTTTTGTTAAGCATGTTGTGATGAGAGAGAGGAAAAGAAAGAGGTAAAGAAAAAAAAGAAAAGAAACAGAGAAGAGAAGAAAAGAAAGAAAGAAGAGAGGGAAAAAAAGGAAAAGGAGAAAGATGTGTCCTTTGCCAACGTCTCTCACCACTACTGGCTGTGGCATGGGCCCACTGGTCCAGGGCAGTGTTCAGTGGAGAGAGGCAGTGACACCCCAGCAGCAGCTGCCAGGGCCAGGGTTCTCAGGCCTCCCTGACAGTCCTGGAGTGGGAGGAGCCCAGGCCCAGGGCTGGGAGGTAGGGCCTGGCCAGGGCTTGGGCAGACAGACACCCCATCACACCCAGGAGGGGGCAGCACAGGGTCTGGGCAGGGAGGCTCAGGCACGGGTTGGGGGGAGGCGTTGCAGGCAGGCCGGCTTAGCCTTGGTAAAGCGGCACCCTGGAGAGAGTGGGGGCTGACCTGGGGGTGTGCAGATGGGCTGTGGCAGGTGGGCAGGCTGGGGGAGCTCAGTGGTACCTGAGGTAGGGCATGGCCTGGCTCAGCCCACGCAGTCCCGCAGGGATGGGCTGCTGCCGTTCTGCCCGTGAGGGAACACTGCCTGAGTAGGGCAGGACACCAGGCTCAGGGGGCTCCTGGCTCTGGGCTCAGCCTCCCTGCGCACCAGGCACAGTGCAAGTGGGGTGGAGCCACCCTGGTGCAAGGGTCCGGCCACAGGGCTTGGCCACAGGAGCCCCCTGGGCCCTGGTAACAGCTGCTGCAGGCAGTATTCGGGGCCGAGCCGGCTGGGAGCCTGCAGCACAGCGGCCCTCTGCATTGCCTGGCCAGGCTGGAGGGCGCAGCCTGGGGACAGGGTGGGGTACACAGACTGTGTCCCTGCCTGTGTTCTCCTAACCCTGCCCTCAGGGCCTGTGGCTGGTCTGGAGATCTCAGAGCAGCAACTTAAAAATTATTATTTTTTTTTTAAACAATTTCCTTGCATGCCTCCTGGCATGCCAAGAAAAATGTCTGCGTGCTACTAATTGGCATGCCTGCTGGGGGTTGGCTGTCCCTGGTGTAGAGGATGAGGAGAGAGAATATAAAACTCCTGCAGCAAGTGTCTAACTACTCAACATCAGAATAATAGAATCATAGAAAATTAGTTGGAGGGGACCTAGTCTAACCCCCTGCTCAAAGCAGGACCATCCCCAACTAGATCATCCCAGCCACCTTGAGAGCAGTGTGACCTTGATATTTTTCTTTTCATTGCAACTTTTTTCTGGAACATCTCTCCTACAGTAGACGTCTTTCCATTGTTTGCATAACACTTGATTCTGCAAAATGAAGACAATTTACTCCAGACGATGGTGCTGCTAAACTGAAGGAACTACTTGAAGATGGAAGTACTTTTTACTGGCTTTGTAGCCTGTTCACTTGACCACACCTTGGACCTTGTATGGATCCCTGAGTTAAAAAAAAAGGACATGATTTAGAACCAGTCAGCATTTGCTCTAAGGAGCATGTTTGTCTCTTCATGGGATATGGTTAACTGTGAGTTAATAGCGGTTTCTATCTAGCTCTCACAGCTCCCTAATTAGATAAGTGTGGAAAAGGCATGCTATTTTGTAGGGTCAATCTTTTATTTCTTAGGTACCCACTTGTATCTGCAGAACTGTTTGCAGAAAGCACTCTGAAGTAGTGTTTCCTTGGCCACCTCTTCATATCCTGCAGGCTTTACCACAGGAGGGCAGGACACAATGTTTACATAGTTGCATTGGAATTGAAATTGATGTTAGTTTTTAAACTGTCAAGTGTTAGCCTGGTGTTTACATGATTTACTGATAAGTGCAGCTCTTGGTAGAGTTCGCTCTTCTCTGGCATGCTGGGTTACACTGCATTATGTTTAGAGAGATTTGTCCTGATTTTAAATTGATGGCTGGTCAGAAGTTACTAGGATTTCCAGTGTTGCAAGGAGGGAAGGAGTACTACTTGGTGAGTTTATAAAAGTTTGCAAGGCTGCTTCAAGGAAATCTAGTTGCCTACAAAGCCATTCAGTTGGAACTTACCTAAATGGGAGCACTGACTATCAGTGTGACTGCTTTCCTACCACAGTCCAACCTTTCTACCATGTGAGAGCCAAGAGATGGAATAAGATGTCTTTAGAACTGAACTGATGGGTGTCTTCATGGAGAACAAGAGGAAGTGAAGCAGGATTACCTTTCAGGAAACAGGAATAACAGAAGACACCCAAAGGTTCTGCTTCAGACAGGCTCCAAGCCCCCTCCGTCCCAAGTCACTGCTGCCGCCTGCCCTGCATAGCTGAGCCCGCCCCACTCCCGTTCCCACCCACAGCCTGCAGAGGTGCAGTGCCTTAAGTGGGTATTATTGAAAAACCGAATAAGTATGTTTGGCCAGAAGATGTATAGCGCAGCTCCCCAATTTTCTGTCTAGCCCACATCAGCCCCACCATTAGGAAGAGGCTGACACTGCCCTTGGCTTTAGGCCTGCAAGAGCAATAAATTTAAACTTTTTTCTTCTTTTTTACTTTTATTAACTTCCAGAACCTTTTAATTTGGTGATCACGATCAGTTTTTTCTGTCACTTGGGCGGGGTTGGGGGGAGAGGCAATGGACTGTAGCTTTGCCCTGTGCTACCAGCTGTTAGGCTAGTTTTAGAATCATAGAAAATTAGAGTTGGAAGAGATCTCAGCAGGTAATCTAGTCCAACCCCCTGCTCATCGTAGGACCGGCCCCAACTAGATAATCCCAGACAAACTTTTGTTTATCTGGGTCTTAAAAACCTCCAAGGATAGAGATTCCACAACCTCTTTGGGTAACCTGTTCCAGTGTTTTATTACCCTCCCAGTGAGAAAATTCTTTTTAATAGCTAACAAACTTTTACTGCAACTTGAGACCATTGCTCCTTGATCTGTCCTTGTTTTGCCAACATAGGGTGCACAATCAGTGAGACAGTGTTCCAGCATAGAATTAGAAGCTGAGTTCTGATCTTACAAACTCTTGCTTTGGCCAGGGCAGATAGATACGTGATTTTGTGATGGCTGATTTTGAGAAGAAAGGAGAAAGTTGACTCCAGATTACATAGTCCAACTGCTCCTTTTATTTTCTTGAGGCTACATGAGGGTACAAGGAAGAGGATGAACATCCTTTTGAAAAGAATTATGTATCTAATTTCATTTGCTTCTCCTAAAGCAGTGAATGAAGTCATTTCCCACCTATGCTGCCTATTGCCCAATGGTTGTGCAAGTGGGAGGTCCCTCATATGAAAGAGTAGTTGTGGTCTAATTTGAGGAAAAAAGGAAGCGGGGAATCATACACATTTTATAAGTAATATGCAGTTTCTTTCCCTTGAACTAAAAGGTATGGGAAAAGAGGGAAGTTTCCAGGTTATGAGGAACAGATTGAGCAAGATGTTCAGGTAAGTTTTTCCTGAGATAAGAAAGGTCACCGGCATCAACCTGGTCAACCAAACATGGCATAAATAGAGCAGATGACACCTGAAAAACACCTTCTTTCCTAAACAAAGTATGTCTCTCTTATGCCCCCATATAATTCCTTTTGAAGAAGTAATTGGATAAAAGGAAAGAGGTCCTAAAGATTCATTGGTGTTGGATCCTAAAGCTGATCCTAAAGCAGCTCCCTTAGCCCAAGGGGTATGGCACATAAGGAAATTAGAGTAATATTCCTCTTCAGATATTATTCTCCCATCATGCATTTGCCGCAGCTGCTGTTACTTTCTTAATACAAAGCCCGTGGTTAATATTAGTCAGTGGTTTTTAAGATACAATTTCAAGAACATTTCACTAGTTAGCATGTTAGCAGCAGATGTCTCTGGTTTCCATGTGTTTTCTTTGCCAGGTAGAACTGCAGCATTTGACTGACTTCAGCTGTCTTACACAGATAGCTGTGCTTATTATCTTTGTTCAATGAGAAATTGAGGTTAGACAGAGCTCTGAGCTTCAAGTGGATTTGGCCATCACAAAAAAGAGCCCAAGACAAAATCCAATACTGAGGAAAATTGTACCAGTTTCTATGGAAGAAACTACTTTTGTTTTAAAAAATAATTAGCTAACAAGGCATTGAAAGGTGTCTACAGGCAGATAACTTGTTTGATTCACTGTTCACTGGTTTCAAGTTATTTGGAGAAATTAGTATGCAGGCAACCATATACTAACAGTCCCTTCCAGGTCCATTACAGGTAGCAAAATATTAGTCCCCTGCAGTATTTTCACTGGTACTTTCGCTGGTAAATTCACCAAAAAGACTTTCCATGTTCATCCAGAATGAACATGGAAAAAAGAAATGCTGTAATCCAAGCTTGTGTTTCTCTAGAGATACAGTCCTGAAAGCCATCAGAACAGATGCACTATCACAAGGTAAGAGCTTGACAGCCCATTAAAGGGAGGGGGCACAGCTGTTTAAGCAAGAGCTTGTTGGCAGATACACTCCCAGGAGAGACCAGATTAGCCTTATGACTAGCAGGACTTTGCACATAGTTCAGTTAAATCAGAGACTTTCAGGAGAATGAAGTTTGATGAGTTTGTTCTATAATAGCGTGCTGGCTATTCATGGGAGGAGTGAGCCCTGAGAGTGAGCTGCCTGGTAAAAGAACAGTTGGGAAAGGGCTACTCTAGGAGGTTCGGTCTTGGGTACCAAAGGAGATTCTGAAGGGATTTATAGACTGAGGAAGCCAGAAAAAGAAGGCAGAGGAAATACTTCTTGGAACAATGTTAGGGCAAGTCGGGAAGGTAGTCCAACTATTTATACAGGTTTTTAATAACAAGAGACTCACCCCATAGAGAGGACAAATTCCCCTATGCTGCCATCACTGGATGGTCATGAAAAAATAGGGAGGTGAGGGGAAGAGGGGAGTGACTGTAGTTCAGAATCCAATGCCTCCAAATGCAAGGATCTCATCTACACAATTTATGGTGATGGGGGATTGGTCTCGGGCATTCCCTCTAGCTTGCTCCTTCAGCCTTGTGGCTAGGAGCAAGTGAAACTAGTAGGCGGCATATGAAAATTAAGGCCTCCAGGCTTGCATGTAGGATGCCTGCCATGGATTTGGGAGTACCTGAAGCCCCAGGCTGAAGAGTCTGGGAGGTAGGATACTTGCTGGTAGTAGTGTCACACTGACTTGAATGACAGCTCTGCTTAGTCAGTAGAACTTGGAACTGATTTGGCCTGTGACAAACTTAAAAAAAAAAAAAAAGTCACAGAATCATAGAAAATTACTGTTGGAAGGGAACCCAGGAGGTCACCCCTGCTCAAAACAGGACCTTCCCCAGCTAGTTAATTCCAGCCAGGGTCTTTGTCAAGCCAGGCTTTAAAAACCTCTAAGGATGGAGATTCTACAACCTCTCTAGATAACTTGTTCTAGTGTTTCACCACCCTCCTGGTGAGAGAGGTTTTTCCTAGTATCCAACCTAAACCTCCCTTGCTGCAACTTGAGACCCTGAAAGTCCCTGTAAGCAAAGCCCAATGGAAAGGCAAAAGGTTGTTTTGAAGAGGACAGGTTTTCACAGCAAAGGACAGCAGTGAAAAGTTATTTGTCTTTCCCGTTATTTCATGTTTGTGGATGGGTGCAGTTGCGTCTTAAAGACATGTATATAAGAGCACTACAGTTCCCTATCAATTTGGGGCAATGTCTGAGGCAGATGGAAAAGCTTTGGAGAAATCAAATCAGTGAAGTCCTTGGGAGATAAGGACTTGTTCCATTCACCCATGTTTAAAAGCCCTTTCATTGAGCTTTTCAATGACTTTTTTTTCTCTCCTTGCTTATTTGTTCACTTAGGTTTTTGCTTTTGTTTGAAGAGGGAGTGGAATTCCTTTTCCACTGTGGTTTTTGTGACAAAGCAAAGAATATGGCAAAAATCAAATGTGGTCATAGGGCTTTATTATTGATGTTATCTCTTAAAGCCTTGTCTGCCTCTCTTTAAATCACTGCAGTCTATTATATTCTGTGAGGTGTGCTGCATATTATGCAGCAAAATGTTATCACCTCTTTTATTTCCTGTGAATGAATGTCTTCACCAAGGTGTCTCAATGTTACATGGAAGATAATGTCCCTATAATTTGAGCCTCTTTTTTGGCTCATTGAGTTAACTGGATTCAATTGTATGGGGTTTCAAGTGATGTGTGGCTGAAAATTACTACCTAAACATTTGTTGATGCAGGAACTTTTAACAACTTGCATGGTTTACCAGGTGAGTGGGCCCAAGATCTCTAGCATTTACTCATTGACATACTACTGACTCTGTTCTGAAGGGGAATGGGGAATAAGCTTGTTTTTTTTTTTACAAGCAGCCCGTTTAATAAAGATAATGCTGATATTCTAACACGAGCAGAAGTAATAGCTTAAGAAAGCAAAAGGAATCAGAATTGTATGCAAATTGTTCAAATTTTACTTAAAGCAAAATTAGAGTATGAAAGCTACAGTACTGGAGCACAACTGTGAAAAAGAAGAACACAATAGATATTTTTAACAATGCAAAAACCATATATTTATCTCTGTTAAATGCATAAACAGCACTTAGTTTTTATTCAATATTTACTTTATACTGATCTAGCAGTCATTTAATAATGAAATGCTGTACAAACTTATTTTACCTTGATTGATTTCTTCAGAGTTTAAATTCAACTTATAGATTTTAAGCAAAACATGGTGTTTGTTATTTTCATAAACAAATTGGCAGCTACAGCACATGTACAGATTACAGAATCTTTTTTGTTGTTTTAAAATAAATCAACTAGATTTCTACAAATGTGACCCAACGTGATGCATGAGGTAATATTTAAAAAAAAAAATTTTTTTTTAATTTAGGATCCCTGTACCATGGTTTCAAGTGGTACTCTGACATGACATCTGAGGTCCTTGGAAAATTTGACTTGTTTAAGTAGTTAAGGGTTGCCATTCTGCATTGCAACTGGATTTAAAGACTACCTTGTCCTGAAAGACTTCTGATTGTGTCTATTATGTGAGATTATACATCTGATTCTTTTGTCAGTTTAAATTTTCCTATTTTTACAGGGAAGATGTTACAAAGAAGAGCTCACTACTCTAGTTAGCTGTACAGTGGGGTTCTAGTTATACTGTAGTATCTCCCAAAGCATGACCACCAGCCACTCTTGTCCCATTTACCTTTGTAACTCCAGTGCGAGTAAAACTCCATGTCATTCAGGACCTTGTTCTACAGAGCACTCAGCAGTATCATGCTGCGTATGTGGCTCCCTTCCCCCTCTTTGAGCAGGCGTGGAGCATTCTGACTTTGTGATGCCCTGCAGTGGGAAATTTATCAAAGTTCTTGGGATCCCTTTTAAAAAAAAATATTTATGATTATGAACCTGGCACTGAGCTAGACATGAGTCAGTTTTGGAGAACCCAAAGGCACAATTAAAACATGGAAATGTTAATTTATTTTGATAGGCATTTCCATGGCATTGTTCCCAGTAGCATCTGAGCCGCTTGCCACACTAGTGAATTTATCCTTAAAACACCACTGCAAGGCAGGGGAACCTGCCTCTCCCTATTAGCACTTTACAGAAGATGGCGGACCTTGACATAACAAAAATTGGCCAGTCCTGCCTTAAGCCTTTCTATTGAAACTGCTATCTGCTCTACTTTTTCTACAGGGCACTTTTATGGAACCTGTCCTGCCAAACCAGATCAATACTGTTTCGATGAGTTGGAGCAGATCTCCCTATTCCATGCTGCCTTTTGTCTTGCAATGTGCCTCCCTGCATATTGATTTTAGGGTCTTGCACAAGCTCATATGGGGTGGGAGGGAGAGAAGGATGCGAGGAACTTGCTTTCTTCTTCCTTAAGTTGATGCAGTTTTCTACTTTTCTGTTCCTACCATTTAAAGCTTAGTGTTGCCTAGTGGCCTCAGTACTGCTGAACACTGCGGAAGGGAAGTATTTAAGGTAGGGCATCATGCTCAAAATGGTATTGTAGCTGTTTTACTTGCCATTGGCTTTTTGGGAACTCCCAGAAGTTTTCTAAATGAGACAAGATAGCAAGATGCATCAAGAGGCATGGGAGAGGTACCACTGGACAAGCTTCATTCCTAGCAAGCAGAATAGAGCCCTTGGTGTTTAATTTTAGCTTTGCTTTGGGATTCCACAGGCTGGGGCTCTGGATGCTCCTTGCAGCTCTGAGGCAGAAAAAATCAAATCAGCATGAAGGGGATGACAGACAAAATCTCAGCTGCTAGACTAAGAGTCTGCCAGTTAAAGAAGGTTTTTGCTTTCTTCATTCCTCCCTTTGAAAACCTGGCTATAGGAAGGACCCCTTTCATCTAAGTACTGGAAATCAAAGCCTAATACAGAAAGAGGAGATTGTGTAGTCCCAGCACTTCAGTATTAGTCTGAAGTAACTATCTGCAGCTCATTTCCCAGAATAAAGATTCCAGCACTTTATGGGAGTTCCTATCTTCTTTTTAGTGAACTGACCTCGGGGATCTCAGCCTCAGCCCCATCAACAGCTGACATCAGAACAGCATCCACGGGGCCCAGACCTCAAGCTGGAACCAAAGCCAAAGGCTGGAAACCCAAATTGATCAAGCATTAAACATTATATTTGAAATAAAAAAGTGAAGGCTAAACCAAGTAGTTGGAGGTTTACAAGATCAGGCACCAAAGGCAGGCACCAAAAGCAATACCCATCTTTTCTTATTTCTTTCTGGTTTAAAAATAGAGGTTGGGTTCCTAGTTGTATGCGTTTTGCTGTACAGTAATATACAAAATATTGCAGCAAGCTCATGTCAAGTTCAAGTTAAGCGAAGTGCACTTTCAACTGTGTTACTTAAAAACAATCACTTTGTATAAAAAAAAAAATCTGGTTGTTATAGACTGTCATACATAATCAGAAGCTACCTATAAAAATGCATATGTACTATTACCTTTCTAGAGATGCTGCTTTTATAAATGTTATGCACCTGCAAATTAGGTGAAAAGATTAGTTGCATTCAAGTTATTGACTGTGGCCCCTCCATCATTTTACTATGGCTCAGGAAACGAACACTTCTTTTAGTTTTTAGCTTCACTGTGAGACTATACCATAGCTATATGAGCACTATCCTTGCAGAAAAACACCAAGTTCAGTAAATGCAAAGTGGTTCCAGTCTGTCTCTGTCATGCACCATGCCCATGTCTCTACTTTGTGCCCCAGCAAAATCATTATAGTTCATCATTGTAATGACATTAATATTAACATTACTTTAAAAGAGTTTCCAACCTTTCCTCCCTGTTGTTACTGAACTGTGGTTAAAGCTGCTGTTGTTTTAATTATAAAAATAAGGTCACTCCCAGTATTTTTAGGTATCCTTGGTACCTGAGTTTTTTCCTGCTGAGGTAACAAACCCTTTTTGATGAGGGAAACTGAAAAAAATTAAAGCTAGTGAGAAGACTACTTGGGATATAAGGTTTTCCCACATACTGCACTGTTGATTTCATTGGGTATGTCAATATCTACTTGTGTCTAAGGATAAATTTAGTTCCTATTGTTTGATTGTTAGGTCAGATCATCTGTCCTATTACAGAAATACAATCATGGGTTTTGCTATGCATTAGCTGTTTTTCTTAAAAGCCATTTTGCCTTTTGAACCTGAATGGTGTGTGAAGTAAGAGGATACAAAATAAGGAGGGTTATGGGCTGGCTCCAGGTATCTTTACCTCTGTACAAGAAGCTTGTTGAAAAAGTGCAATGTAATATTTACAGTTTCTTGACTAAGGCTTGTTCTGTTACTTTGCTCTCAGTATAGGCCTAAATCCTGAAGAACCAATAGAACTGGCTTCACAACAAGGAAACCCATTCTATCTGCAAAGGAGCATAGAGGGCTTGACCTTTGTGTGGGGTTCTGTACAGTTGAACCTAGATATATTTGATAGTATTATCCTCCCATCCCGTGCACTGGACTCCCACACAAGCAAAGTCATTTCCCATAATTAGAGAAGGCAACCCATCATAAATCTGTCATAAACTAACACCCTGTCTAGGCTGTCCACAACCTACCAAGTTACATTGTACAGCTGAAATAAAACAAAAGTGCAGAGTGTCTCCCAGACTTTCCCAGTGGAAGGTAATGGCCATGCAAAATTTAAGACTTACAGCTCTTTATAGTATCGTTAGAACGATAGAAAGCAGATGAAGTGTAGCAGTGAATCTAGTTCTCAAATAATGTATACATGCATTTCTCTCTCCCCATACTTCATTTCTTTGCCCTTTTTCCTATGCCACTGAATTTTTGAAGAAAAAAATCATCCAGAACTTACTTTAAACTACTTTTAATCACTGCATTACTTGCCATTTCAGTCAAGACAAAGACTACATTTTCCTTTCTTTTTCAAGGAAACCCATCAAACCAGCAGAACTGAACCAGAAGCCTTCAGAATAAAGAAGTGAAGAAACTGAAGAGGACAAACGAGAAATGACAGAGGCATTGGCCAAGTACCGCTAATAAATATAAAAGATTATGATTTGAGCAAGTAACTTATTCTAACAAGGCCTTGTATTGCTAGAAAGGTAAATTGTTCCCTATAGGATTGTAAAGGCTGTGAAAGCCCCTAGAAAACATGAATAGGTCAACAGCTGTAGAGTGTAAAGTCCATTCTTAAACCACAGAGGAGGCATGCAACAGTCAGCAAAAGAGTATTTTTGCCTGTACTGATAGTATGCTTCAATTCTGACTGCAGCCAGCTCATGAGTGTGACAGAATATGTCAGTCTGTTGGGCCCTCCCATTCAGTCTTTAGCTTCTTAGTGAAGAGGTTGCTTGATATCGCCAAGGTGGTGGTAGTTTTATCGTTATGGGCACCTGTTCTCTGAGAACTGAACTTGGATCAAAGCGACTACAGTCAGTCTCTAATTCATCCATTCCCTACCTTTTTTCCATACAGTTCAGTTTAATTTAGGTCTGCACATAATACTACAGATTGCCATGTACAATGTTTGCCCACTGGGATTAAAATGTTGTGGTCATCATGGCTGCATCATCATATTGTGACACTGCATGAGTGTTTGATCAGCCGAATCACAAGACCCCAAAATTAGCTCAGGAATTTTCTCCCATTGTCCTTATCTCTCATCCTTATAAATCTCCAGAATACTTGACTTGTCCTGTATGTACAGTGAGCAAGGTAGAAACCCCTGTCAGTGAAGCTAAGCAGAGGGGTGACTTGTTTTATTTGTACTCATGATCAGAATAGCATGGTTGTACAAAAGAATAAGATGTGGGCCAATTGGGAAGGACATATGAGAATAGCATGGGACCAAATGAGGCAAGGTGGGAGGAGAGGGGGAGCAGAGTATAGTAGAGGACTAACTTGAAGTGATGGGAGAGGGCCATTTTCTAGTTTAGTAAACAATCAAGATTTTGTCATTTATAATTTGTCCTTTTGCTAAACTAGGAGTTAGCACGGTGTTCCCTGCATGTAGGAATATAAATTTTGTAACACACTTGCTGACTAATGGTAACCACTGTCCTGGTATTTTCCTGCATAAGTAGCAGTGAACTGTGCTTTATTCTTCTTTCCTCCTTTTCAAGTCTATGGCTCAATCCTTTTTAGGAAAACAATATTTTCTCCCTGATGTTTTTAAAAAAAGCAAAAAACCCAGCTTCCAATAGTGGTCAGTTTCTCTACAGGCAACTTGCACCCTAGAGAAGTAGCTAAGTGTTCTTTGGCTGAAACTTGCCTTCTGCTGCCCTCTAGAGCGTGGCTTACAGACCAAATATGGCCAGAATTTAAAAAAAAGTTCTATTTTGGGCTCTTTTCTTATGTTTCATACAGTTCCTCCTGGTCCCATGGTAGGAAGCCTATAATCTGTGTTTTATTCTTCTTCAAATGATCAGTTTTGACCCATTCTTTGATGTATGGGGATGGCCTCCATCAGAGGATCATTCTCTCTCTGCATATATTTATTTTTAGAAAGCTAGTTTTAAACTGTAATAATATTGTACTTTCTTGCATAAAGAACAGGTACAACACACCCCCTAAT